>NC_092711.1:281257718-281567874 GCF_047496885.1 Scyliorhinus torazame | reverse complement strand
TGTTAATGTCATCATTACCTTATGAAAGTAATAGGACATTCTGTAATGAGCTTTGCTCATGCTCACTTATCTAAATACAAAACGTAAAACTTACTTCATAATATACTTGGCCCTGTCAATTGTCTGAGCTTTGACTTTAACCAGAAGAGGGTGGTTACTGTAGGTGTCATTTTTCCACTGTCCATACAAACGATACCTTAAAACAATATATTTAAGCGTTAATCCAGAATGTAATTAAACAAGAGTAAATCAATACATTGAACGCGACAGCATATTGGCACAGTGGTTAGCACTGCCGCCTCAGGTGCCGAGGTCCCAGGTTCGATCCAGGCTCTGGGTCAGTGTCCGTGTGGAATTTGCATATTCTCCCCGTGTTTGCGTGGGTTTCACCCCCACAACCCAAAGATGTACAGGGTAGATAGATTGGCCACGCTAAATTGCCCCCTAAAGTGGAAAAAATGAATTGGGATCTCTAAATAATATTTAAAAATACATTGGAAAACTTCTCGATGATATTCACCTATATTGGTACGGGAATGTTTTCAACATTCCCCAAAGCTCTTCGGACATACACGCATTGGAGTCCATTAAAGTAAGAGAAGGCAGCAACACCTGATCTGCAATACTGAGAAAACAACTCACGAGTGACTCCTGTAGAGTTAAAGAACAGTTAGTGGTTATCGGTTGAGAATAATTTATTTAAGATAAACTTCATGCATTATGCATTTCAAAATATAACATATTCCAAATTCATTTTGCCAATGAATATCAAACCGCATTTGCAACAATTAATCAGCAAAGTTGACCATTCCAGCGAACAACGTTTAAACCCTTCATAATGACGTAAGGCACTTCACTATATTCAAGTAGAGATCCAAGTCACTGGCATCAGAAAAAGTTAAAAAGGAAGTCAAATCTTGAAAATAGTGAGATATTTCAGAATGCTCTGTAACAATTCTGAGCACCTCCGGATGTTTACCGGAAACAGTTCATTCTTCCAATGAGGGATATTTGAATTAGGAACTCATTTATCAAGAATGGTCTTCACAACTAAAATACCAAGAATTCAATAAGTACTTAGAAGCAATATTTTTTTTACAGTCTGTAAATAATTCAATGATAGATCCCATAACACAACAAAATTGCCACGCACTCTTACTATCTGCTCAAGACATATTCTCATTTGCCTTTGAAGACCCACTTCATTTCTGGGTCAGCTTAAAAGCTGATTCTAAGGATGCAATCAAAAGGACATAAATGTTTGGACTAAAATTAAACTTAATAACTTTGCTCTGTGCAACATTCTATCATTTGATACAAAATCAATTCAAAATATTCACTTTCCAAGATACAGTGCAAGTGTACAGTCAAGTTTTTGCAAAAAGATTCAAGTTCAGCTCGGGGACGTAGATGCTCAAACTACATTTGGAGCGCTTGCCACCTTTCATCACTTTAGGATAAACTAAGTAATTTGAACCAAGAAATTACACTGAAGATATGCAAATATTAATAACATTTATATTCATATAAAATGTCTTCCACCTGTTATTTTAAGAGGGCATTGAGTTATTAACTAGTTTACTAAAAACAGGTTCAAGTCTACATGAAACACACACACACACACACACACACACGTGTGTCCGGGAGGGTACGACGAGACCTTGTAATAGGTAGGGAAGACCCCACAGGGACCCTTGTAATACGGAGACACCTCCCCTCCCAATCAGGTATCTCTGCAATAGAGACAGCCCCCACACACAGGGACCCCTGCAATAGGGGACCTCCCACGCAGACACACCTCTAAATGCTGAGGACCCCATATCCTCACACAGATTCTCCCCCTCCTCACACATAGCCCCTCCTCCTCACAGAGCCCCCCTCCTCAGACCCCACCCTGCTCCTCACACAGACCCCCACCCTCTCCTCACGCAGACCCCACCCTCTCCTCACGCAGACCCCACCCTCTCCTCACGCAGACCCCACCCTCTCCTCACGCAGACCCCACCCTCTCCTCACGCAGACCCCACCCTCTCCTCACGCAGACCCCACCCTCTCCTCACGCAGACCCCACCCTCTCCTCACGCAGACCCCACCCTCTCCTCACGCAGACCCCACCCTCTCCTCACGCAGACCCCACCCTCTCCTCACGCAGACCCCACCCTCTCCTCACGCAGACCCCACCCTCTCCTCACGCAGACCCCACCCTCTCCTCACGCAGACCCCACCCTCTCCTCACGCAGACCCCACCCTCTCCTCACGCAGACCCCACCCTCTCCTCACGCAGACCCCACCCTCTCCTCACGCAGACCCCACCCTCTCCTCACGCAGACCCCACCCTCTCCTCACGCAGACCCCACCCTCTCCTCACGCAGACCCCACCCTCTCCTCACGCAGACCCCACCCTCTCCTCACGCAGACCCCACCCTCTCCTCACGCAGACCCCACCCTCTCCTCACGCAGACCCCACCCTCTCCTCACGCAGACCCCACCCTCTCCTCACGCAGACCCCACCCTCTCCTCACGCAGACCCCACCCTCTCCTCACGCAGACCCCACCCTCTCCTCACGCAGACCCCACCCTCTCCTCACGCAGACCCCACCCTCTCCTCACGCAGACCCCACCCTCTCCTCACGCAGACCCCACCCTCTCCTCACGCAGACCCCACCCTCTCCTCACGCAGACCCCACCCTCTCCTCACGCAGACCCCACCCTCTCCTCACGCAGACCCCACCCTCTCCTCACGCAGACCCCACCCTCTCCTCACACAGACCCCACCCTCCTCACACAGACCCCACCCTCCTCACACAGACCCCACCCTCCTCACACAGACCCCACCCTCCTCACACAGACCCCACCCTCCTCACACAGACCCCACCCTCCTCACACAGACCCCACCCTCCTCACACAGACCCCACCCTCCTCACACAGACCCCACCCTCCTCACACAGACCCCACCCTCCTCACACAGACCCCACCCTCCTCACACAGACCCCACCCTCCTCACACAGACCCCACCCTCCTCACACAGACCCCACCCTCCTCACACAGACCCCACCCTCCTCACACAGACCCCACCCTCCTCACACAGACCCCACCCTCCTCACACAGACCCCACCCTCCTCACACAGACCCCACCCTCCTCACACAGACCCCACCCTCCTCACACAGACCCCACCCTCCTCACACAGACCCCACCCTCCTCACACAGACCCCACCCTCCTCACACAGACCCCACCCTCCTCACACAGACCCCACCCTCCTCACACAGACCCCACCCTCCTCACACAGACCCCACCCTCCTCACACAGACCCCACCCTCCTCACACAGACCCCACCCTCCTCACACAGACCCCACCCTCCTCACACAGACCCCACCCTCCTCACACAGACCCCACCCTCCTCACACAGACCCCACCCTCCTCACACAGACCCCACCCTCCTCACACAGACCCCACCCTCCTCACAGAGGCCCGCTCCTCACACAGACCCGAACCTGCTCCTCACACGGACCTGAAACCGCTCCTCACCCAGACCCGAACCTCCTCCTCACACAGACCCAAACCCCCTCCTTCCACAGACACCCACCCCCCCCCCCCCCCCCCCCGCCCTCACACAGACCTATTTGCATCTATTTACATGCTCCCGTGGTGTGCGGCATGTCGCTCCAATTTCCCGCGTGTGTAGAAGCATCACAATCGGGTCAGCGTCCATCCCAATTTTGCCCCAACGCCAGATACCTCATCCCATTGGGGAACGCAATCCGGGCATCCAGGGACTGATAATCCGGCCCAATATTTCAACTGTATTCCTAGCAGTTTCACATTTTTACTGCACCACCATGACATTATCAATAACAACAATGCTTCCTACACTAATTAAGATTGTCCAAAATCTGAAGTTTCCCAAAAATTAGTCGAGGTGGGCAAGTAAAAGTAAGCTCTAACTTAACTGTTGTCCAAAGAAAACCAAGTTTGTGTGTATACTACATCTTGTACACACACACATCCTCACACAATGCAAAAGCAAGAAATATCCAATAACTTGATCGCCAAAGAATTATGGTAACTTACCATCTTCTCCTTGTCCTCTGTTTTACCTCCATCTGATGTGTGCTGCAAATATATAAAAGTGTGCGTTACTCCATTATCTGTCCACGAGTTCGAAAAAATGGCATGGTCAGTCTCGGTCATTACAACATCCAATTATTGACATTGCGGGTCAAGTCAGAAACACAGCAACAGATCAGCATTT
Organism: Scyliorhinus torazame; assembly: GCF_047496885.1. NCBI lineage: Eukaryota > Metazoa > Chordata > Chondrichthyes > Carcharhiniformes > Scyliorhinidae > Scyliorhinus > Scyliorhinus torazame. Next base: position 281,563,623 of record NC_092711.1, on the reverse strand, counting down.
AATAGCCAATACATTCGCACAAGTTCATCATATCGATCAACTTTTTTTAAAATAAAAAATTGACATAACATATTTCACTCCTTTTTCCAAAACCAAATCTTCTCAGAATCCTCAATACTATTTTAGTCCTGTGTTCTTTGAAACACCAAATATGTAATAAGCAATACATTCAGATCAAAACAAAAGAAGCAGCATCATGTTTTACTCTGATTTAAGTTTCTTTGCTACATTGACAACTAATAGTTAACATCAGAAAACCAACAACTTTTTCTAGCTACACATGATCTCAGTGAGATGAATTAATTTATTAGATTTGCCACAAATCAAAGATTTTCAAATGTGAGGAAGTAAGATTAGGCATCATTTTTAATATAACTGCATAATGACAGAAAACATCGCTAAATTATAGCCAGCTATACGAGTCGGAACCCCCGGATGGGGAGGAGGGCATGAATCAATTTCTGGGGAGGCTAGAGCTCCCGAAGGTAAATGAGGAGCTGGTGGAGGCCCTGGGGGTCCCCTATTGGGCTTGGGGAGGTGATAGATGGACTGGGGGCGATGTAATTGGGTGAAGCCCCGGGACCTGCTGGGTTCCCAGTGGAATTTTATAAGTTCTCTTGGTTACTGGGGCCGCTCCTGGTTAATGCTTTCAACGAGTCCAAGGAGCTGGGAGTACTCCCCCACGAGTCCAAGGAGCTGGGAGTACTCCCCCCAACGTTATCACAGGCATCAATTTCTCTCATCTTGAAGCGTGACAAGGATCCAGAGAGCTGTGGATCGTACAGGCCAATCTCCCTCTTGAATGTAGATGCCAAATTATTGGCAAAGATCCTGGCCACCCGAATAGGGGATTGTGTCCCAGAGATAATTGGGGAGGATCAGACGGGATTTGTAAAGGGCAGGCACCTGACATCCAGTATCAGATGGCTTCTTAATGTAATTATGATGCCAGCGCAGGGGCGCGAGGCTGAGGTGGTAGTTGCCATGGACGCAGAGAAGGCTTTCGACCAGGTGGAGTGGAAGTATCTATGGGATATTTTAGGCAGGTTTGAGTTTGGGCAGGGCTTTGTGGAGTGGGTCCGGCTACTGTACCAGACCCCGGTGGCAAATGTAAGAACTAACCGAGTTCGGTCAGAATACTTTCGTCTTTGTCGGGGAACAAGGCAGGGATGCCCGCTCTCCCCATTACTGTTTGCCATGGCCATAGAACTCTTAGCAATGGCTTGAGAGCAGCGAATACCTGGAGGGGAATAGTGAGAGGGGGGGTGTGCACAGGGTCTCTCTCTCTCTCTCTGCGGACGATTTGCTGCTTTATATCACAGATCCGGTGGGGAGGGATGACCGAAATCATGGAGGTATTAGGAGAATTTGGGCGATTTTCAGGCTTAGTTAAACATGGGAAAAAGCGAGATGTTCGTGATTCAGGCACGGGGCAGGAAAGGAGCTACCTTTTAAAGTGGTATTTAAAAAGGTATCTGGGGATTCAAGTGGCCAAGGATTGGGGGCAGCTTCACAAGTTAAATTTGGGCAAAGCAGTGGAGCAAATGAGAAGGGATTTTTGTAGATGGGACATGCTCCCACTGACGCTGGCAGGGAGGGTTCAGACAGCGAAGATGGCTGTCCTTCCGAGACTGCTTTTCTTTATTCAGTGTCTCCCGATTTTTGTCCCAAAGGCTTTTGTCAGAAGTATTAATGTGGCGATATCGAGATTTATATGGGCGGGTAAAACCCCGAGAGTAAAGAAGATACTCCTGGAACCGGCCGGCGGTGAAGGGATATTGGCTCTCCCGAGGTTTATTAACTATTACTGGGCTGCCATGGTCAGGAAGTGGGTAGTGGGGGAGGGGTCGGTCTGGGAGCAGATGGAGGCAGCATCCTGCAAAGGTACGAGTCTGGAGGCTTTACTGACGGCGCCCCTGCCGTCCTCGCGGCTCAGTACTCCACAAGTCCTTTGGTGGTGGCAGCCCTGAGGGTGTGGGGGCAATGGAGGCAGCATACGAGACTGGAGGGGGCGTCAGTGTGGTCACCGATCTGTGACAATCACCGGTTTGTCCCGGGGGGGGCTGGATGAGGGCTTTAAGGTATGGCAGCGGGCAGGGATTGAGAAGTTTGGGGATCTATTCATCCAGGAGGGCTTCCCGACCTTGGAGACATTAGAGGGGGAGTTTGACTTGCCGGGAGTGAACGGGTTTCGGTTTCTTCAAGTGCTGTCAAAAACAGGGATTGGAGGTGGGAAGGTTTCGGACATATACAGGGAATTGTTAAGAGTGGGAAGGGGCCCCTATCACAGAGGTGAAGAGGAAGTGGGAAGAGGAGTTGGGCGGGGAGCTGGAAACTGAACTGTGGGAAAAGGCCTTGAAAAGGGTAAATGCATCCTCGTCCTGTGCTAGACTCAGCTTGATTCAGTTCAAGGTAGCCCACAGGGCCCACATAACGGTAGCTCAGATGAGTAGGTTCTTTGACGAGGTGGTGGACAGATGTGGGTGGTGTGGGGGTAGCCCGGCCAACCATGTTCATATGTTTTGGGCATGTTTGAAACTGAGGGAATTCTGGCAGGGATTTGCAGATGTTGTGTCAGAAGTCCTGGAAGGTAGGGTAACTCAAGAGTCCAGAATTATCAATATTTGGGGTGTCGGAAGATCCGGGGGCAAAAGGGGGGGGGGGGGGGGGGGGGGGGGGGGGGGCTGATATTCTGGCCTTCTCCTCCCTGGTGGCCCGGAGACAGATCTTGCTGAGATGGAGGGACTCGGAGGCCCCGAAATCAGGAGTGTGGGTTAGCGATATGGTAGAGTTTCCCAGTCTGGAGAAAATCAAGTTTGCTTTAAGAGGATCAATACAGGGATTCACCCAGAGTTGGCCGTTCATCGATTTCTTTAACAAAAACTGAACGTCAGCAGTAAGGGGGGGGATAAAGGGAAAAAAGGAGGGGCAGGGAGGAAAATAGGAGGCATGGTAATGTTAAATAAGGACAGGGAATTTATTATAGGGGTAATTGGGGATAGGGCGGGAGAAGTGGGGTGCATGGTTTATTGTATGTTGTTATTTTAGGGGGCATTTTGTGCGTCGACCCGCGCGGTTGTTTTAGAAATGTCAATATGTTAAATTGTGAAAATTACAAATGCTTCAATAAAATATATTTTTTTAAAAAAGAAAACATCGCTAAAAATCAGCTAGCAATGCACTATTCTGAACTGTCATTGATGATAAGCAACCAGTGATTGAGAGGGTTTATTTATGGCCCAACAAGTCGGTCTTGGAGAAACCTACGTAGAGCTACACGATCCACTGCACCACAATTAAACAATACCGCAGACTCCAAAGTATATTATCCAAAAACAAATCTTGTTAAAAGGTGATACGTTCAGAAATAAAAATTCTGTACAAAGAAACCTCTATTGACAGTAACAAAACATCTTTCCTGCACTCATTTAAAATACGACAAAATAACTTCAACACATTTAGTCACCCAAAATGATTAGTCTACAAATAGACTATATTTGTATGTGTTTCAAACCTCCACCAAGAGCAAACTATTTTATCCTAAAATAAACTGAATTGTAATTTATCTTGCACACCCAGTTAATGTTTTGACATGGTACAACCAAATTAAACCTGCAGATAGCTGAATGACCTGTGCATTGCAGCAATTACTCTTTAATCTTTATTAATTCAAACCATTCACTCCTGTTTAATGTTTAATAGGGCAGGACCGAATAAATATTAAGCAATAAACTGAACTGACATTTGAGTAGCATTACAGCAATAAAACTATTTGTTGTTGGTGTCATGGTGTGTGAGCTGAATTGTTCGAAAACCAGTCAGGAAACTATTAGTTTCAGTAAATCTGACAGTAGTGTTAAGGTTCAGTATGTTTCAAATAGCTATTCCTCACATTTCACACCCATTGCAATCGCTGCTCATTGCATTGCACCGGTCTCCACGACCTCTCATTTTTGCTTTTTAAACATCTTCGTCTCACCCTCAATTTTATTTCTAAGTATTCCACACACACTGCCCCGCAAAATTTAAAACAGAATTTACACTCTTAGTTCCTTAAATGACGAGACTTTTATCTTTTCACTCAGTTTAGATGACAAGCATGTGTACACGTTCTTGTCATCACCTCCATCCTTAATCAACCCATTCAGCAGCCTTGCACCATTAGTTAAAAAGGGTGTCATTCAGTCCATTCCAGATCCTAACCACTCGGTGTGTAATTATTTTTCTCATTCTGTTGTGAGTTCTTTCACCAAACGCCACAAAAGCTTCAAATGCCCTTATGTAATATTAAGAGTTTTGGGTCAAATTGCAAAAATGTTACTCCTCTAGATTTCAAGAGCATCAAAACAGACATGAAACTGAAACACATGAAAAAGGATTTTAGAATAATGACATACAAAAAATATACACGTCACTTAGAATTGAATAAAGCTCACACCAACCTCTTTCATAAATGCCTTTCCTATACGAATCACTTTGGCAAACAAGATGGGGTCATGCCATAGGTGGGGGCCAAGGTAGCACAGCATGCTGAAGACTTCTTTTCTTAAGTCTTCAAATGTGTCTATTGGTTTTGGAGCCCTTTCATTTCGAAGCAATGGAATAACAGCTCCCTTGGCACCCTTTGGTACACCAACTCTGCAAATAAAATATGAAGTTTTTATACTAATGTAAGGGAAGTTGATCGTAAAAGGTCAGAACAGATAAAATACTTGACATTAACAAAATCTACAGAAAAATAAGAACACTTTTATGAACTTGTGTAAATATCAGGATGAAGCTGATGCCAATCAAATATTTTCAAAGTAAAGAATCTGATTTGATGTATCCAGGTTTCATTCCAATAATTCTTATTCAAACACAGTCTGGAAGTTATTTTTTAAATAAAATTAGATAATTGCTTGAAATGGAAGCATACCAAAAGATAATGAAGGTCAAACACAACAATGAAATTCGATTAGCGGTTGAGGTGGATAAAACTACCAGCACAGACTAGTTTTGACTATAACATTCCACAGTTCCAAGGTAGAACATGTCCAAGGCTAATTCCTTGGGGTTTTCTCCAATATTTCAAATATTACTTATAGAACTGTAGTTTTGGCAATCCTCTCCAAATTGTAAGATTTCTGTTTAACAAATATGAAATGATTTAATTCTTCTTCAAAAGATGCATTCTGCGTAAGATTAAGGGTGACTACGGGTAATCCCTGATTCCTTTTTGTCATTGGTTTATGTAAACATGCGGGTTGAGGTTTGGGGGTTGGTGGGTAGATGGGATCGTTGTTATTATGGGGACTGACATATTTTGCTGATTGTTTATTGTTGATGGATGTAAATGTGGGAGAAAATGTGAAAAAGGAGAATAAAAAAATCTTTACAAAAATAAAAAAAGATGCATTCACCAATAAGTTTTTGACATTTCAAATATATTATACACTAGCCAGTTTAGGGGAACATGATCCAATGTCAAACTTCACATCAAGTTTCTACAGCAAATCAGCTCTGCCCATTTTGATTCTGAAGACTTGTTAAATCCTCTGAACTTCAATATTAATTTTTCTCTTCTAATTTCTCAAAAAGCCTCAGTAGCTGGTGCAACTCCAATGCCTACATGAAGTCAGTATTTACAACTTTTTCTGCACATTATTCACGAAACAAAGTAGATAATGTTTACCAGGAACTATAGGACATGTAAGATTTGAATGAAGAGTTGTACCTTCCTCTGCTAATGCCTGGATGTTGATTAATGCAATCGTCCAGCCAGGTTTAATTAGAACTCTAAGGCAGCCTTTGGCCATCTGTTGTATTTCCTAGCAAATTTGAGGTTATTATTTACATAAATACATGACATTGCGCCTGTGGATACGAGTGACTTATCAAAGTTCAATAAATGGTTTGCAGTCAGCTCTAAAAAAGGTATTAAAATGTATTAGTTTTCAAAACTAATGGAAAGTTTGCCTGCATTTACTAACTGATATTAAAAGATGTATTTTACATGACACTGCTTCTGTGGAGTTGGAAAATACACAGCATGCGCTAAGTGTGTTGTACCACACAATGTATTATGTATCAGAGCAAGTTCGAAATCCATGGAACTTGGTCAGATGAAAGGTCATCATCTGCATTTATATCTTATGAGGGTAGTAGAGATGACAAATTAAAAAGAGAGAAGCTAGAGATCAATATAGCAATAATGAAAAAGATGGTCAGGAAGGGACAGAGCATAAAACAGTATGACCGGCAGTTAAGGCTGGAGTTTGCAAAAGTAATTACAAAAAGACACGAGTTAAAGCCACTACCTGAAAGCAAGCAGCATTCGCAATAAGGTAGATGAATTGTTGATACAAATAGAAATAAACAGAAATGGCCTATCTGCCATTACAGAAATGTGGCTGCAAGGTGACCATTATTGGGAATTGAATGTTGGACTTCCAGTGGCAACCAGTTTGTAGGAAAAAGGTGCAGAATTAAGACCAGAAGAGAGTGACCCCTAGTTTATGGAGTTGCAGCCCGGACGTGCCTGGAAAAAAGCGAACCAGTTAGTTGAGGTGAGCGAGGAGCAGACAGCGCATGCAGAGATGGTGGATGTGCAGGGTCTGGCCCCGTCAGCTCAGTGGATGATGGACCAGTTGGTGAGCTTCCTGAATGAGAAGTTCACCCAACTTCGGAAGCAAAGTGCGGAGGACCTGGCGCGGGCGGTGGACTCGATCAAGGCGGTGGTTGACCGTGTGGAAACGAGACTGGAGGCTCAGGGACAGACGATCCAGAGGCTGGAGGAGCAGGCAGGAGAGCAGGAGGACCAGTCCACCTCGATGGCAGCAGAGATTGGGCTGATGCGTGATCAGCAGAATCAAGTGATGGAGAAGTGGAGGACCTGGAGAACCGTTCGCAGAGGCAGATCTTTCGGATTGTGGCCTGTCGGAGGGAATTGGGGGGATTGGATGCAGATACGTACATCGGGAAGATGTTGGAGAAGGTGCGTTCGACCGGACTTTGGAGGTGGATCGGGCCCACAGGGTACTGAGGCGCAAACCCAAAGGGGGCAAGCCGCCAAGGGCTATGGTGGTGCAATTGCATCGGTGCCTGGACAAGGAACGTATCATGACATGGGCCAGGCAGAAGAGGCGATGCACTTGGGAAGGCATTGAGATCCGTGTTACCAGGACCTGGGGGCAGAGTTGGTGAAGAGAAGGGCGAGCTTTAATAAGGCCAAGGCAGCCCTGCACAAGAAGGGCGTAAAGTTCGGGAACTGAATGTTGGACAAAAAGGGAGGTGGTGGTGGGGCAGCCCTGTCAATAAAGAATGGGATCAATACATTAGTGCAAGAGGATCTGAGATCAGAAGATCAAGATGTGGAATCAGTTTGGATGTGGCTAAGAAACAGGAAGAAGCAGCATTTGTTAGTTGGAGTAGCTTATAGACCACCAAACTGAAGCAGCAAGTGGGGAAGATTTAAATCAAGAAATTAAAAATGCATGTAACAAGGATTATGCAGTAATAATCAGGGATTTAAATCTACATCTACAATGCACTAATTGGCATTAATGCAGCCATTAAAATTCCTGAAATGTATACAAGATGGTTTTCTCAAACAGCTTGTGAGAAGCCAACTAGAAAACAAGCTACTTTAAATCTAGTATTGTGCAATGAGAAAGGGCTAATTAATAATCCCATTCTTAAGGAGCCTTAAGAGAAGAGTGATCATAATATCACAGAATTTTACATTACGTTTGAAAGTGATATAGTTCAATCCAAAACTAGGATCGTACATCCCAACAAAGGAAATGACCAAGTTCTGAAGGACAAGTTGGTAGCTGGGGAACTACATTAAAAGATATGATGATAGACAGGCAATGGCACGCATCTAAAGAATTGATACATGGTCTGCAACAAATTTACATTTGTTTAAGACACAAAACCCAGGAAGAAAAGTGATCTAACCTTGACTGACAAGAGAAGTTAAGGATTGCATTAGATTAAAGTTGAGGCTCAAAAAATTGCAAAACAAGCCTAACAAAGAACAAAGAACAAAGAACAAAGAAATGTACAGCACAGGAACAGGCCCTTCGGCCCTCCAAGCCCGCGCCGACCATACTGCCCGACTAAACTACAATCTTCTACACTTCCTGGGTCCGTATCCTTCTATTCCCATCCTATTCATATATTTGTCAAGATAAACAATAGGGAATATTTTAGAATTCAGCAACGAAGAACGGATAAAGAAAAAATAGAATATGAAAGTAAACTAGCAAGAAACATAAAACGACTGCAAAAGCTTATATAGGTATGTACAAAGATTATCAATGGTAAATGTGGGCCCATCACACCTCCGGGTGCTACGGTTTCTTCCCACAGTCCAAAGATGTGCAGCTTAGGTGATTGGCCATGCTAAATTGTCCCTTAGGCGGCCAAAAGGTGAGGTGGGGTTACTAAGTTACGGGAATGAGGTGAAGGCTTGGGCCAAGATAGGGTGGCTCTTTCAGAGGGTTGGTGCAGACTCGATGAGCTGAATGGCAACCTTCTGCACTGTAGGGATTCGAGGATTCTTCTATGAAAAAGTAAAAATTATAATGAAAAGAAATGGCAGAGAAATAAAGCAAATACTTTTAGTCTGTCTTCATGGGAGGGGGATGCAAACAAAACCTCCCTGAAATACTAGAGAACGAAGGGACTTGCAAAATGAAGAACCTGAAAGAAATTGTCATCAGTAAAAAATGTCATACAGGAGAAATTAATGGGACTAAAAGTTGATAAATCCCCTGGACCAAATTATCTACATTCCACAGTGCTGAAAGAAGTGACTGTGGAGATAGTGGATGCATTGTTATCTTCCAAAATGTTACACATGCTGAAATGGCTTCTGCAGATCAGAAGTATGCAAATGTAACCTCACTATTTAACAGCAGGAGAGAGAAAACAAGGAACTACAGAAGTTAGCTTATCAATAATAGGAAAAATGCGAGAACATATTACATATTTTGGAAGATTTATTCCAATTAAGGGGCAATTAAGCGTGGCCAAAATGGTGCACATTTTTGGGTTGTGGGGGTGTGACCCACGCAAACACGGAGAGAATGTCCAAACTCCACACGGACAGTGACCAGTGGCTGGCATCGAACCTGGGTCCTCGGCGCCGTGAGGCAGCAGTGCTAACCATTACGCCACCATGCCGCCCGCTAGAACATATTGTAAAGGATGTGGGCGGCATGGTTGCACAGTGGTCAACACTGCTGCCTCACAGTGCCAGGGAACCAATTTTAATCACTTGGGTGACTGCGTGGGGTTTGCACATTCTCCCAGTGTCTGCTTGCGTTTCTTCCAGGTGCTCCGGTTTCCTCCCAAAGATATGCAGGTCAGGTGGATTGGTCATGCTAAATTGCTCCTGTGTCCAAAGGTTAGGTGGGGTACTTGGGACAGGGAAGGGGAGTGGGCCTAGGTAGGGAATTCTTTAAGAAAATCGGTGCAGGCCAGATGGACTGAATGGCCTCCTTCTGCACTGTAGGGCCTCTATGTAATAACTGGGCACTCAAAAATAATGGTCAAATTGGACAGAGGCAACAGGGTTTAATGAAAAGGAAATCATGTTTGACCAGCCTGTTTGGAGTTTTCTGAGGTTCTAACTAGCACAACAGATAAGGGGGAACAAGTGGGTGTGGCGTATTTGGATTTTCACACGGTTTTTCATAAGGTCCCACACAAGGGGTTTGTAAGCAAAATGAGAGCACCTGGGATTGGGGGAAAGATACTGACATGGGTTGGTGATTCATTAACGAACAGAAAACAGAGAGTAAGGCTAAATGGATCCTCGAGGGTCAGTGCTGAGGCCCCAGTTATTCACAATCTATATAAATGATTTGGATGCGGGGACCAAATCTAATATTTCCAAGTTTGTTGGGATAAAAGTTGGATGGGAATGTGAGTTATAAAGAGGGCACAAAGAGGCTTCTAGGGGAGTAAAGACGGGCTGAGCAAGTGGGAAAGAACATGGCAGACGGTTACAATGTGAAAAGATGTGCAGTTATCCACTTTGATAGGAAAATGAAAATAAAGAGCACGGCATAAATAGGGAGAGACAGGGATGCGTTGATGTCCACAGGGACTTGGGTCTCCTTGTTCATAAATCACTGAAAGCAAACATTTAGGTTCAACAAGCAATTCAGAAGGCAAGTGGTATTTTGGCCTTTATTGCATGAGGATTTGAGTACAAGAGTAGGGAAGACTTGCTGCTGTTTTTTGAGCCCTGGATATTTTGTGTTTGAACCCTTAGTGGGGTACCAGTCTGAGGCACCAGGAACGCAATGCCAGCGTGAATAGAGTGTTAAATGGTACCACAAACTATTAGAAGATCTCCCAGGAAAAGCTAAAGCAAGCTGCCAACAGTATTTGGATAAATATTTCAAGCCTGTTGTGGATCCTGGCCCTTTATCCCATAACTCCAGCAGAACCTTGCTGTTGCTTGACACCTTCAATTCAAAACTAGCTTCAAAGAATCCTCAGAATCCAGTGACAAGGAAGCCAGTGCAACAGCAAAGTCTTCCCCCAAGCCAGAATGGCCAACATTGAGGTTTTAAATCACTTCAACGCCTCCTCCACTGAAATGCTTTATGGGATTCCGAAAGCATTTCTGATGTGAAGCATCGCTAGCAACTCATGGTGGCCAACCAAAATGGGAGACGGTTCATTTGGGAAGGTACCAGCAAAAAAAAAAAGACAGTAACCTTCCAAGCAACATTTGCCCACACATGGCAAAGTCTGCAGATTGCCCATTACACTTATTGTATCAACCATCTCAGAACTCAGCAGGCAGAGCAGAAGCAAGCTACCCCTGAGCTGGAGGGTCTGTTGAAGAGCGACTGGTGAGTTCTGCCTCATTAATATACAATATTTCTGTTATATTCAGTGATTTATCTTAATGTGAGCTACTTCAGCTAGGAATGCACAGCACTGCACAAGTATGGTACACAGTTTCAATTTTGGCATTCATTTTTCTGGATAAAAGTTGTTCTCTGGCTTCAACATTGATTCCGATGGAAAACCATGTTTCATTTAAAGTGGCCATTTTCAGGAACACGACCACCAAGCGAGGACTCCCTGAATCAAGGGTCATAGGTAAGTGCAGGAAATAGCATTTAAGCAGATGATTAGCCATGATCTCATTGAATGGTAGAGCAGGCTCGAGGGGTGGAGGAGCAAAACCCTGCTTCCATGTTCCTATTTTCTTTAAACATTCAGACAAATGCCACTGGGGACGCCATCATACAGCAACCTAATTTGGACATGCAAAAAGATTTAACTATATGTTCTTTTTATATATTAAATTTGGGTTAGATCATTAGCATCCACAACAACTTGCATTTATCTAGAGCTGGTAACGTATTTCCTAGATATAGTACGGTTATTATTTACAGCTTCATCCAAAAGTACAAAGTAGTATACAAGAGGCTTGCAAACCTCATGTAAAAAACATCAAGGTGTTTCAGAAAAGCATCATCAAATGAAAATGGATGCCAATTCAATAGCGAAAGGATCGGGAAAAAACAGCCAAAAACTTGGTCAAAAAAATTGAGTTCAACAAGGATCTTAAAGGACAGATGGAGGGAAGGCAGAGGGGTTTATGCTGGGAATGCGGGCCTGGAAAGCTAAAAACACAGTTCTTGACAGTGAAACATAGGAAGCAGTCAGAGTCAAGAAATTTTGGATTTCTCCATGAATCATAAGGGACAGGGTGTAGGAAGTTCCAGATAGAAGGAAAATACAATGGAGGGAACAAAATAGGAGGTTAAGAATTTACATTTGAGAAGATATATGCCACCAGCATTCATATGGAAGTTGAATCTTTACCTTCAAATGACCTCAACCAAAGAGCAGCAGTTAGACGAGCAAGGAGGGGAAGATGGGAATTTCAGAGGTAAAGATGCAGTGAAAAACTATTGGTAGAGATGCTGACTAAAATCAGGTAGTTGCTGGACAACAGAGAAACATGGGAGAGTGATACATTCGTCCATGTAAAAAGCAGCAGAGATGTCAGTGAGGATAAACACTGATGAGTGCATGAAAAATCTCAGCAGAGGGTTTTAAATATGGCTATTTGTGCTGTTGCAGGGGGGGGGGGGGGGGGGGGGGGGGGCATATGTAGAAATTCAACCATGAAAGTGGAGGAAGGAATGTCAGAGATTTGGAAGGCCACAACATTTTGGAAGCTTTGGAGAAGAAAGGGAGGTCAGAGTGAAGGCTGTTGTTTGCAAACTTGGGAGAAATATAGGGTAGGTTTGTGAAGCAGGGAGTGACAGCAATGCTTTGCAAAGGGAGGGACACCATTTACAATGGCAGCAATCATGGGGATCAGTAAAATAACTTGGGTGCTCAACGGTTTAGTTAGGAATGGGGCCCAGGAAGCAACAGCTGGCTCCAATGAACAGGTTGAGTTCGAAGGAGGCAGTGGAGGACAGAGAGAAAGGCAAAATGCAAATGCATGATTGAGCTAGTATTAATAAATTAATCACTTCTCAAAAAACAGAATGTCGAGAGATCTTGTGACCACATGAGTTCCAACAAGAGTCAGGGCTGGCAGACTGAAGAAAAATGAACTGATGAGAGATCAGAGAGTGCCAATGGATGAGCGACTAATATTACCTGCTAAGTATCCAGCAGAGGGCAGTAGAGTGGAGCTGCTGATTGGCTGTTGTGGGGGAAATTTGCATACTTCCGTTGTGGGCACCCTAACTTGAAGGTGTACCTGTGCAAGAGACCCTAGCTGTTCAAGTGAAGACAAGTGAAGACAAGCATCCAGCAGAGGGCAGCGGAGCGGAGCTGCTGATTGGCTGTTGCGGGCAAAATTTGCATACGTCCGTTGTGGGCACCCTAACTTGAAGGTGTACCTGTGCAAGAGACCCTAGCTGTTCAAGTGAAGACAAGTGAGTGAATAACACGGAAGCTCTTTCTTTCTTTTTCTTTTTTTAATCTAGAGGGGATGGCAGGGAAGGTAGTGCAATGTTCCTCCTGCAGAATGTTTGAGGTGAGGGACGCCGTCAGTGTCCCTGCTGATTTAATCTGAGGGAAGTGCACCCATCTCCAGCTCCTCAGAAACCACGTTAGGGAACTGGAGCTGGATGAACTTCGGATCATTCGGGAGGCAGAGGTGGTCATAGATAGAAGCTTCAGGGATGTAGTTACTCCGAAGAATAAAGATAGATAGGTGACGGTGAGAGGGGCTGGGAGGAAGCAGTCAGTACAGGGATCCCCTGTGGTCGTTCCCCTTAGTAACAAGTATACTGCTTTGGATACTGCTTTGGGGGCGGGCGGGCGGGCGGGGGGGGGACTTACCAGGGGTAAACCATGGGGTACAGGTCTCTGGCACGGAGTCTGTCCCTGTTGCTCAGAAGGGAAGGGGGGAGAGGAGTAGAGCATTAGTCATTGGAGACTCCATAGTTATGGGGATAGATAGGAGATTCTGTGGGAACGAGAGAGACTCGCGGTTGGTGTGTTGCCTCCCAGGGCGCGTGAAGTCTCGTATCATGTTTTCGGGATCATTAAGGGGGAGGGGGAGCAGCCCCAAGTCGTGGTCCACATAGGAACCAACGACATAGGTAGGAAAAGGGATAAGGATGTAAGGCAGGAATTCAGGGTGGAAACTTAGATCTAGGACAAACAGAGTTATTATCTCTGGGTTGTTACCCGTGCCACGTGCTAGCGAGACGCAGAATAGGGAGAGGGAGGAGTTGAACACGTGGCTACAGGGATGGTGCAGGAGGGAGGGTTTCAAATTTCTGGATAATTGGGGCTCATTCTGGGGACATAGCTTTAAATTGAGGGGAGATAGATATAGGACAGATGTCAGAGGTAGGTTCTTTACTCAGAGAGGAGTAAGGGCATGGAATGCCCTACCTGCAACAGTAGTGGACTCGCCACCACTAAGGGCATTCAAATGGTCATTGGATAGACATATGGATAAGGGAATAGTGTAGGTGGGCTTTAGAGTGGTTTCACAGGTCGGCGCAACATCAAGGGCTGAAGGGCCAGTACTGCGCTGTAATGTTCTATGTTCTATCCAATGAAAAGGAAGGTTAAAAATGACGCTTTTCTCACAGATGGATATGACAGGTGTGATGGGCAAAAGTCAGGGAAAATGACTGCATTTGTTGCAACAAGCATCATTTAGATAACAAATAAAGAAAATACATTTTTCTAATATCACTTTCTCCTCAAAGTGACTGCACAGTTACCACCAAAGTAAGAAAAACAGGTGCTGCTGCTCAAACATTGCACACACTAGTTTTCTTGAGATATTACACAGGGAGGGAAGGTTAATTACAGTCTTCAAATGTCATTACAGATTATGAATAAAATGAATCAGGAAATGCAGATACAGCTCAATTCTTTCTGTGAAGTTATAAATTTGATTCTTATTTGTATTATAAATGTATATTTACATTGCAATTGCCTGTACAAATTGTGTTGTGGTGCTACTGTGGCCAAAGAATTCAACAACACTATGTCTCATCTCCGATAGAAGGACAGAACTCTGGAAAACATTTCTAGAGGGTAACCAGTGCTTGTGGAATTTTACATGAGTATTACATGGTGGTTTTAGAACTGCAGACAATTACAGGATTTTTTAAAAATCACCCTTCCTTAAAAAACTCATTAAAACAGCATAAAGTAAATTGAACTCCAGAACAAATTGAACTTAATGAGAACTATAAAATGCCTTTACCTTCTATATAAGGGTTCTGTAATGACGTGAACCAACTGGCAGAGAGCAAGTGCTATAGATTTGTGTGAGGTGGCATAAAAAGGCGGTATCTGATCCATGATGCACTGTGCATGATACCAATCACCGATCTTTAGAAGAGCTTCTAATAATCCAAGCTTCTGATTGTCAGGAGGCTGAAAGGCATCAATCATTTCAATTTAATACCAAGTGAAAAGTCATGCAAACCGATCAAACCACAATTATAGCTGGGTTTTGCTCGAGATTTACTTTAGGAGTGACGAAAAAAATAATCAACCACTGATCAAGTTATGAAGATTCTTAAGTGGGGTAAACTCATCTTCTACATGTGACTTGGAAATCTTCCAGGATACTTGTAATAAAAGAATCTTAAGACAGGTGCACTGTTACTGGATACGGGAATGCTAATACAGGTGTCAGAGATTAGGGACACTTGCTGAAACTATAAGCCACCCGATTCCCGATTTCAGTTATTCAGCATGTAGAAGTGTCCAGAAGACCATTAGACATAGGAGCAGAAATAAGCCACTTGGCCCATCGAGTCTGCTCCGCCATTTAATCATGGCTGATATTTTCTCATCCCCATTCTCCTGCCTTCTCCCCATAACCCCTGATCCCCTTGTTAATCAAGAATCTATCTATCTCTTTCCTGTCAACCATTGCCCAATCAAATAGGAGAGAAGAGTTAGGTAGGGGTCCTCATTCAGCCACGATCATCTATGTAACAGTTAACAGAAAGCAACATCCTGTAATCCTGTTTGATGTTGAATTAAATGATCTTATGAACACTTCTACCATATCCTGAATTCTCAATCTAACATTATCCTGCTGCGCAACACTGAGCTACAAGTTGTTGCATCTGTAAAATCACTTTGCAAATCAAAATGAATGTTTCTTGAATCTCAATGAATATCTGATCACCTCAACAGTGAATATCCTGAAAAGATAAATTATGAATTTTAAAATGCCTGAGCTCTGACCACAACATTTCTTGAGCTGATCAATCCATTCAGTTCAAACCAATCATTTGGAGCCTTGCTGAGTACTTCATACTTGCACTGGAAACATTATCAGAGACGGGATGATACAAGGATAGACAACTAATTATCTCAGCAAAAGATTACTTTATTTTCTCAACTCACTTTTTCATTTTTTTCTTCCTCTTTCTCCTTTTCTTTCTCTTTTTCATCTGGCTTATCTGCAGAGAGTACCACCAAAGTAAGCTTTCGTGCAATTTGCTTTGCTTCAACTATTTCGTGTTTGTGGTGTTCTAGAATGGTGGCATCTAACGGAAGAAGCTGCAAGAGCAAAAAAAAAGAAAATTGACATTAGAGTTGTTGAGCTGAATTGCTTGTCAAAATAAGCAGGTGTACGCAACAAGCCATATCGGTTCAAAAGTCCTAGTGGAATTCAACCTCTGCATCTAATTAGCTCATGCCTTCATGCAGCATTTGGGGCACTATAAATAGAATTCAGTGCCCATATCCCAATTAGATGGGGAAAATTAGTTGGGGTTCCTGTTCACAATTCAAGGAGGACTGCAGATAGCACAAATATATTTGCTGAGAGACAGGATCCAAATTAGCAAAGGTCAAGGCAGTAGAATAATTATACAACACTTGTTGTATAAGTTGGATTCAGCAGGGAGGCTCGTTTTCTTCGGCTGGCACAGAACCGATGGGCCAAGTGGCCTGATTCAGTGCTGTAAACTCTCTATGATTCTATTCCATCATTCCTGCTTTTGTCTCAATGTCTCTATTCATGTGAGCTAAGGTCCAATATGCTTTACTAACTGCTTTCTCAACATATCCTACCACATTCAAGGATCTATGCACATGAACCTCTGGGTCCTTTGTCCCTGTGCACTTTTTAGAACCAGAATATCAGTATCAGCTATTGAGTATGTATTGCCACTCCCTATTCCTTTTGCCAAAACGCATCAACTCACACTTCTCTGTACTAATTTCCATCTGCCACCTGTCTGACTTTCAATGAGCCCATGTCCTGTTGAAGTAGAGAGGCATCATCTTCACCAGTCACACCTCCAAATTTAGAAAGTCAAAAATACTTCTTTATCCATATCAAAAAAAGCAGTGATCCTCACACTGATCCTTGGGAAAACCATTGTCTACCATCCTTCAGTCTGATAAACCTTTATCCAAGCTAATATGGACTCTCCTATTCCACAAGCATCAATTTTGTTAAACAAACTTTTATTTCGTTCATCATAAAAGGCTTTAGTAAAATCCAGAAAGAAAACGTCCATTGCTTTCCATTTGTCAACATTGTTACTTCATCAAAAAATGTAATTGCTGTAGATTCGTCAAGCACAATCTGCCTTTTACAAATCTTTGCTGTTTATCCTTAATTAACTCAAACCTCTCCAAGTGACTGCTGATTTTGTTTACCCTAATTGTTTCTAAAACAAAGGCAAGCCCTTTCTCTATTTTCACTACTATTTTCTTTAGCAACCGAGGATGCAAGCAACAGATTCACTCTGTATAACCAGCCTTTCCAGTATATTCTTCCTATCAATTTTCACCCCGTCACGGTTACAAACCAATATTTTGTGAGAATGCTCTTCCTTGTTACACATAGAAACCAAAGTACTCATTAGGTATTCTCCATCTTGCCCTGTGCCTCTCAGCATTTATCACCCTCTTTGTCCCTAATAGTACCCACTCCACCTCTTGGGACTCAGTTCCAACCTATATACCAGGTGATGATTTTTCTTTTCCCTTTTATGCCATTCCACTCATATTCTCTCTTTGCCAGATAAACTCACTTAGTTCTTAATTTTCTTGGCCACACTAGTTTTTCTGACTTTCCACCATGCCGTACTTTACTTTTGATCAACCAACACACCCATTTAACTACATGTCTGACAATAGAACAACATGACCTCAACCACCTTTCTGCATCACAACATACTACTCAAAAAGCTCTCAATTCCATAAACTGACTGCAAGGTTAATTGAATGTGAAAATAATTCTAAGAATGTATACAGACCAGAAAGATTTGAAGTGGGTCCCCTTACATATTACACTGTCAAATTTAATCAATTTCTAAATAGATCACTTCAGGCTCTACTTAAAGTCTCCACTTTGTGAACAAAAAAAAAGGTAAATTATATCTGGTTCATTGAGAAGCTGGATAGATTTGCACAGATAATAATCCTGAATCAAGAAACTGGATTTAAATGACCTATCTCAATTAAGTCATTTCCATACCAGCATAAATTTCTTCACGTGTGCATAATACTTATTACATTGGACTACATACTAAATCTAAGGCTTTAGCAATCTCAAGACATTTAAGTCACTAAAATCAAGTTCAACTGATTTTACTGCTTAAGGCAACATTTCAACTTGGTTATACAAACAAGGGCAGTACAATCATACTGTCTACTGAAATGTAACATTAAAATTTTGTTAACATATGCACAAGCAAGAAAACCTAAAAAATTCAAATCAAAGTTGATACTCCTGTGCAGTACTGAGGGACTGTTGTATTCTCCTTTTGTGTAAGGAAGGCGGAAAAGCGAGGCCCCATATTCCCTCTCAAGTGAATGTAACGAGGACCCATTGGTATTCCAGCCAATATTTATCCTCCAATCAATATCAAGAACTGATTTGTCACAATGCTGTTTGTGGGAGATTGCTGTGCACATATTGGCTGCCATGTTTCCTATATTACAACAGTGATTACACTCCAAGAGTGGCTCATTGGCTGTAAAGCACTTTGGGGCACCCTGTGGTACTGAAAGGTGCTACATGAATGCAAGTATCCCCTTTTATTGCCATGATTCTTAATCGCCTGGAAGATCTCGATACAAGTCACTAAAAAGGGATTTCTCCCTTTAGGAAAAGTGAATCATAGCTAAAACTAAGCACAGGAGAAATAAAATTAATGCTGAATGTCATAAGTTTAGGAAAATATTTTACCCTGTGCAAAATTTGTCACATGCCATTATTTGAAAACTGCACCCCAAGGTGTATCTTCATTTTGTAGTTTTCGTCACAACATATTTCTATCATTTCAAAAGAAAACTTAAAGGCAGTTTTTGTCACCTGTTTTCTTAGCCAAGTGCATTTTGGGTTAATTTGTGGCTCAAAGTCAATTTTTCCAATGGGTCACACAGGTCAAATTCCGAGTTACACTCCAGCTAATTAGATGAATAGCTGGAATGGTAATTACTGGGTGGAGCTGAGGGTGTGGGTGGGAAGATTCCAGCTACATTATGGAAGACTTACATTCAGAACTATCTCACTAACCATGCCGTTAACCAAGCTGTACCAGTACAACATTAGCATCTGCCCAATAATGTGGAAAGTTGTCTCAGTATGGCAAGTAAAAAGAATGAGCAATCAAATCCAGCCAATTACTTCTCCATCAGTCTAATCATAGTCATCAAAAGTAGTGGACTGTGTCATTGACAATACTATCAGGCGCCACTTACTCAGTGATAAATTCCTCACTGATGCTCACTTGGAATTTCGCTTGATCTGTTCGGCTCAGACCTCTTGGCAGGTTTGGTGCAAACATGGAGAAAGAGAATTCCCTGGGGCGACTGCCGTTAACATTGCCATGGCAACTGATGAGAGCAGGTAGATTGGACTTTGAAAAACAAGTCTTTTTTTTTTTTTTTAAAAGGACACTGAAGCAAACACTGGCTAAAGGTATGAAGTAACCACTTGCTGAAATTCCTATGTGGATTAAATTCCTATGTGGATTGTACTCAGTCCTTTTTCAGACAGAGACATTTCAAAGGAAGAAATGCAATGCAAATCTGAACTGTAATCTCCTGTGGAGATAATGAAAGCCAATTATCTCAGGAGACACCATCTTTCTTGAGTTATATCCCACACCTTTGTGACTTTCCCTTCCCAGGTATACACAAGAAAAGGGGTTAATAAAGCTGCAATTTTGGTCTATGTGCGCTAGTCTGGTATTATTGTTCTCCTGTACTAGTGCGTGCTGCGAGGATCACGGCTGAAGAAATCCGGACATTTAAAAATATTCCATTTGACATTCAGTTAAATGAAATTCGGACTTGTCTAAACATGAGACAATTTGACTCGGCGTGAGTTCGCGGTGGCCCGCCAGACTTATTTATCAGCTTCAATGCTTTTGCAGGGTGGGCTGGTCTAGTTGCCACATTCCAAGTCCAAGAGAATGACTCGTGACTTTCCCAATCTCTGCCGATGCACTGTTAGTACTGTTGTTGCACCCATACCATTCGGATGCTCTGGTGTGTAGTGTGATTTTCTGTGTTTTTTGCCATCACAATCACATCAAAAATGCTACTGACCAAGATGCTTCAATGCAGCAAGAATATTTTCAGTTCATTATTATGCTAAGAGGGCATAATCTGACAAATTTGTTCAGAGTGGTTTGAGAAGCACATTGTTCCCAAGGCTCGCACTCATTGTCAGTCAGTTGGGCTTGATGAAAAGTGCAAGGTTTCAGTGTTGCTTGACAAATGCTCAACACATTCAGTTGTCCAAAGTTTAGGAAAATCTGAAATCTTGCATGATCTCGGTCGCAAGGCACTGGATTTTGGACATCCAACCTGAACTCTTTTTTGATATATACAAGTGCTTTGACACAATTTCAGATGGCAGTTAAGTATCAATCACATTGCTGTGGATCTTCAGTCACATATAGGCCAGACTGGGTAAGAAGTGCAGGTTTCTTTTCCTAAAGAACATTAGACAACCAGTTGGATTTTTAAACAACATTTCAGTAGTTGCATAGTTACTTTTACCAACTGAATTTAAATGGCACACTATCATGGTGAGATTTAAATACACCTCTGTAGGTTACTTGCCCAGTAACATAATAAGAATCACTTATTGTCACAAATCGGCTTCACTGATATTACTGCGAAAAGCCCCTGGTCGCCACATTGTGGCGCCTGTTCGGGGAGGCCGGTACGGGAATTGAACCCGCGCTGCTGCCTTGTTCTGCATTACAAGCGAGTGCTAAACTAGCCCCAGACACAACCATGACACCACCATATCCTATTTCAATGGTTGGTTGGCAACTCATCAAAGTCACCCAGGACTCATGGACCCACTCCCCAAAGACAGACAAAGCGTCTTTAACGGAAGGATGCACAAATGCCAGTGGAAATATTATACTTATATGACCTTGATATCCACAAGAAAGGGTTTAAAAATATACATATTTTAAATTAAAAACTGAACAGGTTCACAAGGGCTGCAGCTTGCCAGAAAGTCAGGAAGAGTAACTGGTTGGTACACATACACAGTCTGCAGTTAAGCATTCAAGGACCCTTGCTTTA
The DNA here is from genome assembly GCF_047496885.1 of Scyliorhinus torazame. Classification (NCBI taxonomy): domain Eukaryota; kingdom Metazoa; phylum Chordata; class Chondrichthyes; order Carcharhiniformes; family Scyliorhinidae; genus Scyliorhinus; species Scyliorhinus torazame. The sequence continues at coordinate 281,542,584 of NC_092711.1, read as the reverse complement.
TTAATTATTGCAAGGATGTAGTCACACAGCTTACATACAAAAATTCAATTGATCATATGCAGCTGCCGCCCATGTGTGTCTTACGAAACACTGGACAGTTGGATAGGAGTACGAGTCCCACAGCTCAGGCACATCTTTATCTTACTCACGTGTAACAATTAACAGGTAAGTAGCGACAATTACGTGCTTGGCGATATCATAATGGCACATACATATGTGCCTTTGTAGTGACCGAATAGTCGAATTAAGCATGCGGACCTTTGATGTGGTTAATTATTCTCATATACTATGCATAATGTAACCTTAATCGATTGTCAAAATTTGACATAGATAACTTGTAACAAATGATTGGGAGATGCTAATTTCTTGTAATCAAATCTCAAAGTATATCATTCCGTCTGCATCATTCTTGAATCTGGGCTCTCTAGCATCAGTCTTGGAATGCCACTAGCCCGTTGCTATAGCATTGTAATGGAGACCAAGTTCTAAAAACAATGTTTTTAAATAAATTTAGAGTACCCAATTCACTTTTTTTCCCAATTAAGAGGCAATTTTGCGTGGCCAATCTACCTTTGGTGCACATCTTTGGGTTTGTGGAGGTGGAACCCACGCAGACATGGGGAGAATTTGCAAACTCCACATGAACAGTGACCCGGGGCCGGGATTGAACACGGGTCCTCTGCGGTGTGAGGCAGCAGTGCTAACCACTGTGCCACCGTGCCGCCCGTAATGAAGACCAAGTTTAAACTCCCAAGAGTCTTCGTCTGGTCTCTCATGAGTGGAAGAGTGAAGTATATGAAAGTTTCATCCCTGTACTTTTCCCCGCAACACCACGCTACATCAAAGTGAGATGTTTAACTACCAGAGAAATTAGTTATTGAGCTGGAATAGTTTATTGCTCAGTCCCAGTAAAACACACAAAAGGAACAAAAAGGAAGCAATGGCAAGAATAGTTTAGTTTACAATACAAAGTGACGCAACAGCTAGACCATGGATAATTTGTACCTAAAATGAAGGTACATGTAATTTCACATGACATGTACACAATTAAAATTACAGCTCTCAAAGATGACACATTCACTTTGAACGAGGATCATCAGAACTGAATGCAATTCTCCCAAATCATTGTATGTCACAGTCCCCAAAAGCAAACTTTGTCAAGTGCTGACTAGATAAAAGCCTATACCAGAAATTTCATTGTTACAAGCAGTAAATAAAAAATAAGAAACTCAGTTAGAGTTATTTTTATTTAACCAAGATGTATTCCCTGCTTTTTTGCACCAGATTTACAAATAAAAAGGTATAATCTTTCTTTAAAGGCATCACAAGATGCACAGGGTTTGCAGCAACTCCCAACTGCATGAGGGCGCATGGTGGGGTAGTGGTTAGCACTGCTGCCTATGGCTCTGAGGTTAGATCCCAGCCCTGGGTCACTATCTGTGTGGAGTTTGCACATTCTTTCCGTGTCTGCGTGGGTTTCGCCCCCACAATTCAAAGATATGCAGGTTAGATGGATTGGCCATGCTAAATTGCCCCTTAAAAACAAACCCCTCAACTGCACAACACAAGTGCCATATTATAATCATGATGTGGAGATGCTGGCGTTGGACTGGGGTGAGCACAGTAAGAAGTCTAACAACACCAGGTTAAAGTCCAACAGGTTTGTTTCGATATCATTCTACATTCACCTGAGGAAGGAGCAGCGCTCCGAAAGCTCGTGATATCGAAACAAACCTGTTGAACTTTAACCTGGTGTTGTAAGACTTCTTACTGTGCTCACCCCAGTCCAACGCCGGCATCTCCACATCATGGCTACCATCGACACCGCAAACTGCCGGCTCAAAGTGGAGAGGATCTCCAGGAAGATCGCGCATATAGACACTGACATTAAGTTTAATCTGTCTAGATATATGTTTCTGGAACATACCTCTTCATTCACCTGAGGAAGGAGCAGCGCTCCGAACGCTAGTGATATCGAAACAAATCTGTTGGACTTTAACCTGGTGTTGTAAGACTTCTTACAATATTACAACCAGGTATGAGAAACATGATAGCAAATTCCTTCTACCCAAAGAAGAACCCTGGAACCTCAAACACCTCCAAATCTCCAACCACTATGACTTGAACATGTATCACCATTCCTTCATAGTTTGTGGGTCTTGCAAGTAGACAACAAAGATGCCCAGTCTGCATGTAAATCTGAATATCTGTTTAAGAGTGAATTCTGAAGTGAAATGAGATTAACTGTATTCGGATAAATAAATGGAAAGGGTTACTGGTTAGTTTGACTAAAGGAGATTCAAGTGGCAGAACCGATAGGATACACCTTAACATTCTGAGCGAGATCAGGAAAGAAAGCCATGCCTTAGAATGATGCCTGAGAAATTCTAATGCAACTAACTATCAATGCCGGTAACACAGTGGTTAGCACAGTTGCCCACCAGCACCAGGGACCCGGGTTCGATTCCCGGCTTGGGTCACCTGCCTGTGCGGAGTCTGCACGTTCTCCCCAGTATCTGCGTGGGTTTCCTCCGGGTGCTCGGGTTTCCTCCCACAATACCGGAAAGACGTGCTTGTTAGGTGAATTGGACATTCTGAATTCTCCCTCAGTGTACCGACTCGGGGAATTTCACAGTAACTTCATTGCAGTGTTAATGTAAACCTATTTGTGACACTAATAAAGATTATTATTAATGCAATTCAGGGAAAGCTCAGTTAAACAAGAGAAAGGTCTAGAGGACTATGCTGCTAGGATAATGAAATAGTGTGGCTAGAATGTATCTTTTTTAAATCTTCATTCATAACATGTGAAGGAGGGGCTGGCAAGGCCAGAATTTCTTATTTATCCCCAACTGCCCTCGAGAAAGCGATGAGGTGTTGAGAAGGAATGATTGAACTCCAAGGTTTGCCAAGTACATCAGAGTCGGCCACTCCATCAACTTTGGAAGATTTGGCCTCTTAGACCTCCTGAACCTGTAAACTCCAAGACTTGACGGGGGAAGAAAAGGAGCAGTTGAAATAACGTAAATGTGTTGGGTAAGCAGAAATGCATTGTAAATACTTTGGGTAAAGAGTTAGGAGGAGATATAGTATAAGGCTTAACATGGGACAGGGTAGAGTATCATCCACACTGTAATGTAAAGGTATGATTTATGAGGGTGATTTAGAGATATGGATCAGAAATTGGCTAGCTGAAAGAAGACAGAGGGTGGTGGTTGATGGGAAATGTTCAGAATGGAGTTCAGTTACAAGTGGCGTACCACAAGGATCTGTTCTGGGGCCGTTGCTGTTTGTCATTTTTATCAATGACCTAGAGGAAGGCGCAGAAGGGTGGGTGAGTAAATTTGCCGACGACACTAAAGTCGGTGGTGTTGTCGACAGTGAGGAAGGATGTAGCAGGTTACAGAGGGACATAGATAAGCTGCAGAGCTGGGCTGAGAGGTGGAAAATGGAGTTTAATGTAGAGAAGTATGAGGTGATTCACTTTGGAAGGAATAACAGGAATGCGGAATATTTGGCTAATGGTAAAGTTCTTGGAAGTGTGGATGAGCAGAGGGATCTAGGTGTCCATGTACATAGATCCCTGAAAGTTGCCACCCAGGTTGAGAGGGTTGTGAAGAAGGCCGATGGAGTGTTGGCCTTTATTGGTAGAGGTATTGAGTTCCAGAGTCAGGAGGTCATGTTGCAGCTGTACAAAACTCTGGTACGGCCGCATTTGGAGTATTGCGTACAGTTCTGGTCACCGCATTATAGGAAGGACGTGGAGGCTTTGGAGCGGGTGCAGAGGAGATTTACCAGGATGTTGCCTGGTATGGAGGGAAAATCTTATGAGGAAAGGCTGTTGGACTTGAGGTTGTTTTCGTTGGAGAGAAGAAGGTTAAGAGGAGACTTAATAGAGGCATACAAAATGATCAGGGGGTTAGATAGGGTGGACAGTGAGAGCCTTGTCCCGCGGATGGAAATGGCTGGCACGAGGGGACATAGCTTTAAACTGAGGGGTAATAGATATAGGACAGAGGTCAGAGGTAGGTTCTTTACGCAAAGAGTGGTGAGGCCGTGGAATGCCCTACCGGCAACAGTAGTGAACTCGACAACATTGAGGGCATTTAAAAGTTTATTGGATAAGCATATGGATGATAATGGTATAGTGTAGGTTAGATGGCTTTTATTTCGGTGCAACATCGAGGGCCGAAGGGCCTGTACGGCGCTGTATCGTTCTATGTTCTATGTACACATGGCCCTAATCTCGAAGGACTGGACAGAGATGGGTGTGGAGGCAAGCCTGGAGACAGTTCATAGCTTATACTGTATTTGTGTCTAGAGCCACAAATAGTTAATAAACACTCACTGTTAAATTAAACAAGACTCAGAACCTCTTCATGAGACCGAGCGAACTACACACAGCAACATAACAGTTTTGAAGCGCCATTTGTACATCAGGTGGCCACATTGGCCATGTCCAGTACACGTTGTATTGAGGGTTGCCCACAAGCTCCGGGGAAGACTAAAACCTGTTTGTTCAGGTGCCGGGTCAGAGACAATGGGCTGGATTCTCCCGTCAGGATTCTCCGTTGCACTGGCAGCCTGGAGATTTCCCGACGGGGTGGGGCTGCCCACAATGGGAAACCCCATTGGCCGGCTGGCGAGCAAGCCGGAGAATCCTGCCCAATGTGTTTATTTGGGAGGGTATTTTCTACCAGGCTTGATCAGCGTCAGAGTTGTTCGATTCATGGCACTGTGAAATGCCCTCTGAACATGTGACAACTTGGGATTCTGTAGATGGGGTGGTCCAAGTTGCAGGAGATATTTCTCTGCATGATGCTGGTCCCTTCAAATAGAGGGTGGGGTAATATTTAAGCGAATTGGAAGCTGAACAGAGTTCCAGAGATTATCCTCATTACTGATTGAAGTTGCATGTTGATCTGTTTGGTGTGAAGACTTGAGACTCATAAGGGTGCCCAAATATTTGTATCCTGAAGGGGTCTTAATGTAGCATTGTTACCAGTCTTGCTGTTACAACATCTGGTTGGGACACCAATATATCTAATTTCAACTTAACAACACCACACATGTGAACATTATTTTTCGTAGCTCAAGTGCAAACAAACATTTGTTACGGTCCCAATTGGTTTTATAACTGGACGAAAAGATCCTAAATTAGAACCCTGGCTCTAAGGAATGTAACATTTTATTAATAAAACGTGGAGGAACAGAGTCACAGGACCGCTAATTAGTTGTAACAAAAGAACATATTTTGTTACAAACATGAAAATTTGATCATACAAAACTTATTTACTCCCCCTTAACTTAATAAATACACAGATTTAAAGATTTAACATGCATTACAAAGTACATCTTGAAGTACACCAGTTGCCACCCAGGTTGATAGGGTTGTGAAGAAGGCCTATGGAGTGTTGACCTTTATTGGTAGAGGGATTGAGTTCCGGAGTCGGGAGGTCATGTTGCAGCTGTACAGAACTCTGGTTCGGCCGCATTTGGAGTGTTGCGTACAGTTCTGGTCACCGCATTATAGGAAGGACGTGGAGGCTTTGGAGCGGGTGCAGAGGAGATTTACCAGGATGTTGCCTGGTATAGAGGGAAAATCTTATGAGGAAAGGCTGATGGGCTTGAGGTTGTTTTCGTTGGAGAGAAGAAGGTTAAGAGGAGACTTAATAGAGGCATACAAAATGATCAGGGGGTTGGATAGGGTGAACAGTGAGAGCCTTCTCCCGCGGATGGAAATGGCTGGCACGAGGGGACATAACTTTAAACTGAGGGGTAATAGATATAGGACAGAGGTCAGAGGTAGGTTCTTTACGCAAAGAGTAGTGAGGCCGTGGAATGCCCTACCTGCTACAGTAGTGAACTCGCCAACAGTGAGGGCATTTAAAAGTTTATTGGATAAACATATGGATGATAATGGCATAGTGTAGGTTAGATGGCTTTTGTTTCGGTGCAACATCGTGGGCCGAAGGGCCTGTACTGCGCTGTATTGTTCTATGTTCTATGTACAATGGTCTCTTTAACACACAAAATTCCCTTTTAAGCACACGGCATGACTGATCAAATACACTCTGCTCTCAAGCAAACTTAGTGTCTGTGGATTTCTCCGCAGAATCTCCGCAGATGTTTGTCACATGGGTTTCCAAACACCTTTCCCAACAACACACTTTAAAATCTTCTCTGATAAGTATGCTTTCCCTTAGCGGTTTGCATTCCTAATCCAAACAAGCTTTCTCAAATGACACTTCCGTTCCATTTCTAACAACTAATGTAGTCCAAGATTTTACACAAACTCCTTTGGGATTTCTTTATGTTGACCGCTGGTGCTTTACCTCTCAATTCCCAGACTATTAAAATGACAGCAAACTGAGGGGGCAGCACGGTGGCACAGTGGTTAGCACTGCCTCCTCACAGCACTGAGGACCCGGGTTTGATCCCAGCCTCAGGTCATTGTCCATGTGGAGTTTGCACATTCACTCCCTGTCTGCATGGGTCTCACCCCCACAACCCAAAGATGTGCAGGATATGTGGATTGGCCACGCTAAATTGCCCCTTAATTGGAATTTTTTTTTTTTTAAATTAGGTTCTCTGAATTTATTTTTAGAAAATGACTCACAGTTCATCTCCTCTGAAGTCTGCTGTCCCACTTTAAACATAGTTACTGTAATTGTCTCTTTAACTCAAACACTTTGTTTACTCTTCCCTAAATTCTTCTGTACATGGGCAGCACGGTGGCAGAATGGTTAGCATTGCTGCCTCGCGGCGCCGAGGTCCCAGGTTCAATCCCGTCTCTGGGTCACTGTCCGTGTGAGGTTTGCACATTCCCCCCATGTTTGCGTGGGTTTCGCCCCCACAACCCAAAGACGTGCAGGTTAGGTGGATTGGCCACGCTAAATTGCCCCTTAATTGGTAAAAATGAATTCGGTACTCTTACATTTTTTTTAAAAATTCTTCTGGACAATACCTTGGACCCTTCTTACAACTTTAGTCGACTTGAGAAATTGTGTCCCCCGATTCCGTTATCTGGACAGTAACTTGGACTTTAGGAAGTCTACCTCTTTGCAGGTTCTCTTCTGTCCAGTATTTTCTTCTGCCAGAGATGTCAAATCTTTGCTCCCAAGAGCTCACAAATTCAGCTAAAAGTAAAACTTAAAAAGGCTCCTCCACCTGACAACGCCCCAATTGCGAAGCAGCACCGCATACCTCTGCTGGCCTACTTATTTACCCGTTAAGCTCTAGCCCTCTTTTAGCACAATAGAAACACAGTTGGAACTTAACCAACCCCCCACACATACAAACACCTTTGTCCACCATGAACCGACCAATGGAAAGTCACATAAACATTAAATTAAACCACTTAAATCTACACCTTATTTCTAATGTTTACACATACAGAAATAAATCCCTTAAAACTACCTTTGTTTTCCGAACAAATTATTGATATCAAGTTTGGCGTCAGATAAACTACACTCCAATTTGGATATTAGAAAATTCGTAAAAATTCATGACACTCTCAATAATTAGTTCACTTACATGCACATAAAGATCATCAAGTTCTATCAAGTTGTTTTGTAGTAGTATCGCAGCTACCCGATAAAGTGAAGATGGCGTCTCTCCATTTGGTTCCTTAAATTGGAAAAAAAAGTTTGTTTCAGCAGGACACGCTGCTTGTTCACAGTACTTTAATTCTTTATTAAGCCAAACAAAATATGACATTTGCTCTTCATTAATACACCACAAAAAAGAAACTGGATTCAACCACAGCTCATCTCAAGTTGAAAATCAAACTCAATACATTTTTATTCAACTCCTGTCTTAAATTAAATTTCCACATTAATTAAAAAGATCCAGCATACTACAAAAGCTTGGTTTTAGAACACAAAACCAAATTGTAAACTGCAATTTCATTTTCTTTTAGAAAACTGTATATGACTATTTTGCTTCAGTTCTGGTCAAGTGCCTTGATTTTTCTTGTTAATTAAATCTTTCTTGACATACACAAAACTAATGAATAAAAAAAATAAAGTAGCTTTAAACCAGGTAGCATGAATTTTGTCTTTATTCGTTCATGAGATATGAAAGTCATTGGAGAGGCCCCCATTTATTTCCCATCCCTAATTGCCCTCGGAAGGTGGTGGTATGCTGCCTTCCTGCACTGTTGCAGTCTACGTGTTGTTGGAACATCCACAGTGCTGCTAGGAAGGGCGTTCCAGGATTTTGACCCAGTGACAATGAAGCGATGGCGATATAGTCACAAGTCAGGATGATGTGCGACTTGTAGGGGAACTTGCAGGCCAACGTGTTCCCATGCATCTGCTGCCCATGTCCTTCTAGGTGCTAGAGGCAGCAGGGTTGTTAAGATGCTGGAGGTCGCGGGGTTGTAAGGTGCTGATCATTATCATCAAGCGTATGGTTTCAAACTTAAAAGCGAGCATTTGAATTTCACTAATTTTTTTCTTCAAAACGGATTTAAGAAACAAACTAGAAAATTGTACTACTTTCTAGTTCACTATCAAACTAAGGCATATAACTGCATAGCCAACAACACCATAAACAATTAGGTTCTGGTGATATTTTGTAAATTATATTAAAGGACAAACAAATCTACTCTGATCAATAAGAAAAATGCTAAACAATGTAACAAAACAGAAAATCCAGTTCAATATTATAGAACCTTTCAGCTAGACATGTTTATATCGTTGAATGCAGGTACTTACCTCAGTTTTGAGAGGTTGTCTTCTCAACACCTTTTCCCACAGACTAGAACTTAAAGGCATCAGTTGAGCAGTTCTACAGTGCAGGAGGGAGGTGAGAGAATATACCATCAAAACAATAAGTACCTTCAGTCAACATCAATCAACCTTATAAAAAAAACTTAAATGGCCATAAAATGCAAAATATACTACACACAGCAAAAACTTCAAGTTGAAACGTTCATACAAAAGGTTCACCATCGCACAGAGTTAATCACTATTCAGTGCTAATGCTTGGGAGCAAACAATTAATTCGCTCTACAGACCACTGTTACAGAACGATTAAGCAAATCAGCTGAAACGCTTAAAAAAAAAAGGAACATCCTTCTACAGTACCTGATAAAATTTAAATTTGAAGCCCAAGATATGACAAAGAGTCTGAAGTTCACACATGCACATGTAAGATTCTATCAAAGGTACAAAAAAGTCATCGTGCTCTGGCCTACATTCATAAACTTCGAGGATAATATCCAAAACTCGGTTTGGATCCAGATTAAAGCAACCTTCAAAACAAAAACATGAAAACTTCATTAGTTCAGTCAAGGTTTTGTAATAAAGCGACATCTAAATATCAAGTTTTACCCTTGAAATAAATATGCTGATAATGGGAGAAAGTTTAGTTTCACATAAAAATAAGCGACTGGATTATTTTAAGGACGATCATGAAACTGAAAAACAAAATCTCTAAGCAAATCAAACCTGATAAAGATATATTTTTCAGCTTAACAAAGTGCCTTGATTTTTCTTGTTATTAGATGGACATGCTACTTGCAGGGTTAGAACTCTTTTATAAACGAAAGAAAAATATAGGCATCAAAGGGGAAGTCATCACTAATGAGGCAGCCTTTATGGTCACAAAATAAGAGCTGCAATTCCATGTTCAATGATAAAAGCAGACTTTTTGATTTTTAAAACATTTTTTAAATGGTCAGAACCAAAACAACCAACTCTTTGGTATATTATATGGCTGACCATTTGTTACAGAGGTGACGCATGGTGGATTGTTATGGGCCAGGGTTTAGAGAACCCAAAGTGTATCATGGAGTTCACCTGGCCCACAACTTTTAATAGATTGTGGCATGGGGAGCACACGGCCCACTCTACAGGTGTGGTACAGCAGAAATGGAAAAGTATTTTTTAAAGCAAAACAATGTTTATTCTATGAACTCAAGTTAACCTTTTTAAAACATAGTGAACATCTTAGCAGCCATTAATTCAAATACAACCCCCAAAGTCTACAACACTAAGTAATCCTTTAAGCTTTCCTTTTAACATTCATACGACTTAAAACAAAACCTTTAACAGAAGCACATTAGGTTAAATTCACTGCTGAAAACATTTATAATTCTGAATTCACCAAATGATCAAGAGATAGTCTTTTCATGGCAGAGAGAACAGCAGTACAGCTGCTGTGTCTGGCTTCAGTTCCAACATTGAAAACTAAACTAAAACACACCCTGCAGCAAACAGCCTAAAACAAAAGTAAAAAGCTGAGACAGCCCAGCTCCACCCACACTTTGACATCACTGATAAACACCCATTTCTTAAAGGCACTCTCACATGACAGGATAATCAAGGTTCCCAATCCCAAACCAGGAGAGTGCAGGTGATGTGATGCGAGCGGTTGCGTTTTCACAAGCTCTGGTTCTACTCATAGTTTAAACTGCCTTTTCATCCTTGCACATTTCTTGTCTTACATACTGTAAACTGTGTCCTGAGAATAGTTGGTTGGTGTTTCTGCATTATGGGGCCAAGTTAGAACATTTAAATTCTTACTTGTTCATGGCGGCTGGAAGGAGCTAGAGTGGGGCTTTTCATGGAAGCAAGGGAGGTGCACGCATGAGGAGGTCTTGCAATAGAGAGAGCACTGCTGCTAGTGGGAGTCGCCTCCATATGGTCATGTTCTTGCTGCATGGCCTGTTGCCCATCCTGAATAAGTCGAGAGAAAAAGAGTGGGAACAGGAGAAAAGCACTGCTGAGCCCGGTTCCCGAGGTGAGATGGTGGAGAAGTTCCCAGCTGACTTCAAGAATTGGGTGCCATGTTTTGGGAATCTCGATCTGGAGGGCTCAGCAAATTAAATTTGTTGGGAGCACATCTAATCCATTTTTCAAAGCATGGGGTCAGTGCGGCCTTCAAATCACTGGTCTTGTGTTGCCTTGTAACAGGTACTGGTCATGAGGTGGCTGAACCAGTCGCTACATTTCCCCTCCCAGGCGGGAACCTATGTTGACTGCTTGGGTCCTGATGAGACGGGATGGTATAAACAATGCTGTCTCGCGCTTCGATCATTGAAATCCTTGAGGGATCCTGAAGAAATGAAAAAAAAAGTGCTCATTGATCTTGATCCTGCTTCATTCTTTTTAGAGTTTCTTTGTGCGCCAGTAAAGAAGTCTTTATCCTGAGGATTGCCACGCATTTCTGCATCTCAGTTATCTTGGACTTTGTTGCCTGTTGATCATGTTGTTGTCTGCTTGATGTTGTCAATTTTTTCCATTTGCAGGGAAGTGAATAATGTGGAATTGAAGGCCTGTACGATTGATTATCTTGATTTAACAAGTTCACATCATGTTAAGCTGAACATTGAATACAGGGTTTGTGCAGTCTTTATTCGTTATTCTGAATGCATTTGGGCCTTGTACTGTCTGACAATCCTTGTGGTGGAGGTGGGGGGCTTTTTTGTCCGTCCGTCCCTGTCTCGCTTCGAAGAAAGATGAGCAGAGCTTGAGCAGGGCAAGGAGTGGAGGGTTGGAGTTGGTGGAGTTTGTTTCCACCGTGATAAAGGAAGATTAGAGCTGATTTTTGTTACGAGGGTTTTTTTTTCTTTTGTCTTTCGATTCAAAGCATCCACATTTTCATTTTCAGGCCCAGGCAGACTGCATGTTATCCTGACAAGGACTGGGTTATACTTGACTCGGCCTTTTGGCCGAGTCAGTCTTTCTTCATGATATGGGTCTCCCTCTCTCGCCATCGTTGTTGCTTCACTGAGGTCCAGGTTGGCTTAGAGTATAGTATCCTCTAAATGACATCAGTTTCCCTGATCAGGCTGGGTGACCACTCTCTGGTGGGTCTCCTTGTCTTACCCTCTCCTATCCGGGTGAGTGAGGTGTTGGTTCTGGGTGACGGCTTGGCCTGGAGAAGTGGTTCGGGGCCCTGGGTATCGACGAGGGAGGGCAGGAGGGTTCCCTCCCAGGGAACGAGATGAGAGTGTCCGGACGGTTCTTCTTCCTCGATGCTGGGGTTCCCCATTGGCTTGGGCCAATTTGCATGTCCTTTCTTGTGGACGGGGAGAGGAGTGCCTTGTCCTGATTCGGACTGGGTTGGTGCAACCTCAGTGGGGTGTAGCAGTTGGGGCTGCATGGAAGTTCCTCGGCTTAAGTTCTCTTGAGTTTTCTTTCGTGACGGCACTGGGCTAAGCCAGGCCTGGCGCCATGATCAGTATCCTAATGTCCCCATGGAAAGGGAATGCTCTTTCTCAGGGCACCAATGGGGGTGATAGAGTAAATGCGGTGTGGTTGGGTCTGGCACCAAGGTGAGCAGTGACTTTCAGTTGAACCGAGCGTTGTACCCAAAAGTTATCCTTTTTTTCATATTCCCCTGGGGTAGGAGTGAGGTTCCCCCTGTGGTTCAATTGGCAGACTCGTGTCGGTTTTATAATGCCTTGGGCATTATGCTGCTAAGTATATGCTGCTTTGGTGCAGACAGGTCTGGTATCATGGAAGGAACACGTTGGGGAGTTTGTCACCTATTCATCCAGTCTTATCTAATCCTATGTTTGCAATGACTTCCGTTATGTGCTGTATCTGCTTCGCATTGATACCTGTGGATTTTTTTATTTTTATTTTATTTTGATACGATAAAAGTAAAAATTGAAAACTTAAATAAAAATACATTTTTTTAAAATAAATCCCAAACCTCTGGTCCAAAATACATTGATGCATCAATACTCTAAATATGGGGAACAAATAAAGTGAAATCCATATAGCAAAAGAACCACTGGCTCTATATATATATATATATATATATATATATATATATACATACATACATACACACACACGTATTGATTCATGTTCACATTTAATGATATATTTCCAGTGTATTTTAATTGTTCTACATTACCTATAAGTGATTTGATGTTTTCTAGTATCAGGTCACTTGTGAGATTTCCAGATAGGTCTTGGCCCAACTCAGTAAAAAGCTTTCCATAACCTTCATTTTCTTCTCGTAACAAATTAAACTTCTGTTGCTTATAACTAAGAAAGAAAGTGTGTGAATAAGTTATCACAAAATTGCATACAGTATCACATACTTGCATTTCTCTTCAATCTTCAGTTCTACTCAGATGCATACACACAAATCAAGGGCGGCACGGTGGCACAGTGCTTAGCTCTGCTGCCTCACCGCTCCAGGGCGACATATGTGCAAGGACGGTGTTCAACCAACCTCCATAAGTCCACTGCCCCCATCTGGTTCAGTCCTTTTGCCATCTTTGAGGTCTTCCCCAATTTGGGATCTGATCTGTCCGTCTGTGGGTCCTGTACACCCTCTCCATAACGTTCCTTGATGGACTGGACGTTACAGTTGTGGGGCAAGATAGAAATTGGGGGCTGGAAGCACCATTAGAACTGGGAGAACTCAGAGAGCATCAACTCCATGCAGGCAGGGAAAGCCCCGGGACCAGACGGATTTGCGGCTGACTTCTATATAAAATTCGCTCCAGCACTGGCGCTGCACCTGCGGGAGACATTCAGACACTGGCTAGCGAGGGCATACTGCCACCAACACTTGCACAAGCTTCAATCTCGCTGATACCAAAGAAAGACAAAGACCCAACGGAATGCCCCGAAAAGGCCCCTTCAACGGTCGAATGGAAATATCTCATAGAGGTGGAGCGGTTTGGGCTCGGAGTCGGGCTCACCTCCTGGGTGAAACTCCTGTACCGCACATACACAGCGAGCATGTGAACCAACACCACCAGTTCTGAATACATCCAGCTGCACAAAGGGGGACAAAGCAGAGATGCCCACTCCTATTCGCCCTGCCGATCAAAACACTGCCGATTGCCTACAGAACGGCAAAAAGTTGAAGGGTATCGATAGAGGGGACAGAGAGCACAGAGTCTCACTCCATGTGGATGATCTGCTCCCCTACATCTCGGATCCCAAAAGCAGCATGGACGGGATCATGAAGCTCCTGAAAGAATTTTGGGTCTTCTCAGGCTACAAACGCGACAGTTAGGGACTTCTACACGAATGACAAACGAGCGACATTAGAGTTGACAGAGAGGCTACAGCTGCCCAAGTCATTTATAAATCAAAACTTTTCTCCATAAGGAGACGACGTCTTTAGAACCTTAGTTAGGCCACACTTGGAGTATAGTGTTCAATTCTGGTCGCCACACGACCAGAAGGATATGGAGGCTTTAGAGAGGGTGCAGAAGAGATTTACCAGGATGTTGCCTGGTATGGAGGGCATTAGCTATGAGGAGCGGTTGAATAATCAGGTGCCTGCTGAACATGATAATGACCACATCCGGGGGGGGGGGGGGACACCAGCAGTGATCATCTCCCTGGATGCAGTTCTCACTGGCACGACGGAGGTTGAGGGGCGACCTGATAGAGGTCTACAAAATTATGAGGGGCATAGACAGAGTGGATAGTCAGAGGCTTTTCCCCAGGGTAGAGGGGTCAATTACTGGGGGGCAGAGGGGTCAATTACTAGGGGGCATAGGTTTAAGGTGCGAGGGGCAAGGTTTAGAGGAGATGTACGAGGCAAGTTTTTTTACACAGAGGGTAGTGGGTGCCTGGAACACGCTGCCGGAGGTGGTGGTGGAAGCAGGGACAATAGTGACATTTAAGGGGCATCTGGACAAATACATGAATAGGATGGGAAGAGGGATACGGACCCAGAAAGTGTAGAAGATTTTAAGTTTAGACAGGCAGTATGGTCGGCACGGGCTTGGAGGGCCGAAGGGCCTGTTCCTGCGCTGTACTTTTCTTTGTTCTTTGTTGTTCTTTGTCATACCCACAGACACCAAGACGCACAATGATAGAGGACCTAATGGACGTGGGCGACGTAGGGAGGGCGAACTGCGGGGACCTATGTGAGCAACTATCAGAAGAGTCATGTTCCCCGACACAGGAAAAATGGGAGGAATATCTAGGGATAGAAATAGGGTGGGAACTGCAGTGCGAAGCACTGAACAGAGCCAACTCCACATCCACATACACAAGGCTAAGCCCAATGCAGCTCGAAGTGGTGCACAGAGCACACCTAACCAGACCCCGAATGAGAAGGTTCCTCTCGGAGGTGGAGGACAAATGTCAATGCGGCAGGGGGGCCTGGCCAATCACACCCACATGTTCTGGGTATACCCCAGACGTCGAGTTCTGGACAGTTTTCTTTGAGGCAATGCCCCAGGTTGTGGGGATGAGGATGGAGCCAAACCCAAAAGTGGCAGTCTACAGGGCATCAGACCAGCCAAACCACTTAATGTGGTTGGGGGTTTGGGGGGGGGGGGGGGGGCTGCAGGGGAGAAACCCAAGGGCAAAATGGGGACCAGAGGGAATGGCAACAAGCAGAGAAGCACAAGCCAAGGCCAACAAGAGAGGGCAGCAGAGGTAGACCGGCCAAATAAAGCCCACAGTAACTGAATGGAGACCAAGCAGGCAATTGTAAATATGTGGCGGCACAGTGGTAAGCACTGCTGCCTCACAGCTCCAGGGACCCGGGTTCAATTCCGGCCTCGGGTGACTTTCTCCTCGTGTCTGCGTGGGTTCCTCCAGGTGCTCCAGTTTCATCCCACAGTCCAAAGATGTGCAGGCTAGGTGGATTGGCCATGCTAAATTGCCCCTTTAGTGTCAAAAAGGTTAGGTAGGGTTACTGGGTTACGGGGATAGGGTGCTGCCTAACGGGATCGGGTTCGATCCTGGCCCCAGTCACTTTGTGTGGAGTTTGCACATTCACCTAGTGTCTTAGTTTGTCTCACCCCCACAACCAAAGCTGTGCAGGGAAGGTGAATTGGCCATGCAAAATTACCCCTTAATTGGAAAAAAAGAATTGGGTACTTGGCATTTTTTTTCAAAACAGGGCAATTTAGCAGCTGGTTTAAGCATCTTAATTAAGAACTAAAACAATCAGTCACAATCAGAAAAGGTCTGACCAGTCACAAATGGAACACTAAATCCAGGGTCTCGCCTAATTTTAGAAATTTTCAGAACACTTTAGGGCTTAAATTAACTAACTTCTCTTATTTAAAAAGTTACAGCAGATATAATGTTCAAATTTCAAATGTATTGAATAATTCTGGACAAGTACCAACACTGAATTGACATGCAATGAGAATAAGTTAGAACCTCCTGAAGTTTGAGTAGCAGTAATATATCCATTACCACAATACAGCTTACATTTTTCCAACCACTTAGGGAAAAAAGATGACTTACAATAGTTTGGTTTTAATTTTAACAGATTTCTGGTTGAACTGCTGTGATTGCTTTACAAGCCCAAGAGATTCCAATGTCTCTGGATCCAGTCGTTCCTTGAGAACTGCATCCGAAACCAAAAACTGCAAAGAACATTGGAATAAATTATTATTTTGGCACTTCAACTATTTATGTATCGCGATTGCACTGACTAATTTAACAGTTTGTTCCAGTGCAAACTAACATTGTAAATGCAAGTTTTTTTAAGAACTCCATGATAATTAAGTGTGCGAGCCAATGTATATGACAAAGCCAAACGTTTAAAGAAAATCATGAAGATGCAAACCAAGAAGTTGGTTGGAGAGATTTTCTCTCCTTCCCCCATAACTATCTGCACTATATTTTAACTATCAGGACACTCACCTAGCAGCTAACCACCCCAGATTTATTTTGGGGTAGTGGGAAAGAAAAAAAAGAGGTTCAAGGGGAGATATGGAAAGTTAAAGAATATCGGAGGATAACGATGCAGGTAATGATAACAGGAAGAGAAAAGAGCATAGATACAGAAGTGTGCACTTGGAAATAAGAGTAGAAACCAAATGGTAAAAAGACAGAATAAAAAGATCTTTACCTGTATGCATTCACTAGTTGTAACAAGATGGATGAATTTATAGCACCACAGAAATAAATATAAAATAGCCGTCAGAGACATAGTAGCAAAGGGGTCTGAATATTTCAGGAAAAAAGGAAAAGGAGGAATAACTCAGTTAATCAAGGATGAGATTAGGACAGCAGTGAGAAATGATCCTGGCTCAGAAGATCAAGATGTAAAATCAATTTGGGTGGAGATAAGAAATAGCGAAGAAAAGAAAGTTTATCAGCCCCCTGACAGTTGATAGACTGTATCGATGTACAAAGCATAAAGCAATAAATATTGGGGACTGAAAAGAATGGTACGACAATAATCATGGGAGATGTTAATTTTCATATTGACAGGACAAATCAAATTGGCAACGGTAGCTTGAAGGATGAGTTCATCGAGTGCATTCGGGGGAGGTCCCACGAATAAGGTATCCTAGAATGAACCAGGGAACAGTTTATTTGAAATCTGGGAATGTGTAATGAGACAGGATTAAATATTGACCTCATAATGAAGGATTCTGTAGGCAAGAGTTACCACAACATGATTTTAAATTCAGTTTGAGGGTGAGAAAATTGGCACTCAAACCGGTGTCTTAAACTTGAAGGTGATTACATTTATAAAGACAAAAGTTGACTAAACCGGAATGGGAAAATAGGTGAAAAGGCAAGAGAAACAGTGGCAAGCAATAAAGGGCATATTTCATAACTCACAATAAAAATATATTCCATTAAGAAATAAAAACTTGACAAGGAAGATGCACTATTTTTGGCTAAGTAACAGTTAGGGATGGTCTCAAATTTGAAGAAAAGATGTACAAATCTGTAAAGATTTGTAATAGGCCAGCAGATGGTGAATTGTATTTAGAGATCAGCAACGGTCGACTAAAACAAAGGTGAAGAAATTGACGGACGAAAGAAAATTAACAAAAAGTATAAATTCAGACAGTAAAAGCTTTGACAAGTATATAAAAAAAGAGAAAGAGAAGCGACAGTTAGCACTGATCCCTGAAAGGAAGTGACAGGCGAATTAAAAATGAGAAACAAGGAAAAGATAGAGATTTTGAGCAAGCAATTTAAATCGGACTTCACAGTAAAAGACACAAAAAAATCCTCAGAATTGTAGAAAAGCAAGGGACAAAAGGGAAGCAGAAACTTTAAAAAATCATGATTGCTAGACAAGAAATACCAGGAAAACTAATGGGAGTTAAAGTCAGACAAGTCCCCTGGACCTACGGCTTCCATCCGATAGTATTAAAAGTGTCTGGCAGCGGATCACAGCCCCATGTTACTGATGGACATATGATTTTTTTTTTTTTTTATAAAGTAAAAACTGTCTGAAACTGTAAAGTGGCCATTTTCTGGAACATTCTGAAGTGGATTACACTTGACCAACTCGTCCAGAGAAAACAGAATGGTTCCCCTTTGTTCAGACAGAGACAGTTCAAAGGAAGAGATGCAATGCAAAAACTAAACTGTGAACTCCTGTAGAGATAATAAAGGCTGATTATCATCTCAGCAGAAACCATCTCCTGGGAGTTATATCCCAGACTGTGAACATGATGTGCTTTGAAAGAAAGCAGTTCTGCGAGAAAGGCATGTTCATGTTCTCCCCTTCCAGGAATGGACAAGAAAATGAGCTAAAACCAACTGTAATCCTGGTCTGTATACTAGTCTGGGGCTCTCGTTCTACTGTACTCGTGTGTGCAGTGAAGATCACAGCTAAAGAAAATCCACCAGGCCTCCCTGTGCTTGCAAGTTTAAAAAGGTTGCTATATCTCGCTCTTTCTGATTGGTGGAAGAAATTGCAAGTCAGCAAAGCCACCGTTGGAAGAGGAAACAAGTCAATTCCTGCTAACCTACAGAATCAGTAAATCAACTGCTAATGTCAGCGTACTGGAATCAGCCAACTTAACGGCCGCAACGTTTCGCCATCTACTCCATATGGGCAGAAAGGTAGCACAGTTGATTCACAGCTCCAGAGTCCCAGGTTTGATTCCTGGCTTGGGTTACTGTGTGCGGAGTCTGCACGTTCTCCCCGTGTCTGCGTGGGTTTCCTCCGGGTGCTCCAGTTTCCTTCCACGTCCAAAGATGTGGCGGTTAGATGGATTGACTATGCTAAACTGCCCTTGGTGTCCAAAAAGTTTTGGTGCGGTTACTGGGATGGGTGGAGGCATGGGCTTGAGTAGGGTTCCCTTTCCAAGGGCCGGTGCAGACTCAATGGGCCGAATGGCCTCCTTGAGCACTGTAAATTCTATGATTCTATATGGACAAGTCAAATTATCTTTTTAACTTTTACTTTTGAACTCACTTCTCATTTTTTTAATATAAATTTAGAGTACCCAATTCATTTTTTTCCAATTAAGGGGCAATTTAGCGTGGCCAATCCACCTAGCCTGCATATCTTTGGGTTGTGGGGGCGAAACCCACACAAACACGGGGAGAATGTACAAACTCCACACGGACAGTGACCCAGAGCCGGGATCGAACCTGGGGCCTCGGCGCCGTGAGCCAGCAGGGCTAACCGACTGCGCCACCATGCTGCCCCACTTCTCATTTTTAATCTGTGCGTGTGTTGCATTTTATTATTTCTTTTGTGTTTCGGTAACTAATAAACTCACTCTTTAACTAAATTGGCTCCTTTAAAACATGAATACATTTGGATTGAGAAAAGGTATCCAGGAGGGATGGGATCCTTTATTAAAATTAATCTTGTTGCGACCAGCTAAGAAGAGGGTTGAATAACGAAGGGGGGCCAGTTCATCCCTCCTCACCTGGGAGCATAACAATTTGGGGAATCTCATACGAATCATAACAAATTGGGGGACCTTGCCCGGAGACCGGTCAGAACAAAGAGGTAGTGGATGCTTAATTTGTAATCTTCCAAAATGCCCTAGATTCTGTAAAGGTCCCAGTAGATTGAAGAGCCACAAATGTAACGCCACAATTCAAGAAAGGAGAGAAGAGAGAAAGTAAAAAATAATAGGCCAGTTAATCTAATGTATGTCCTTGGGACAATGCTAGAATCCATTGAAGTAGTAGCATCAGGACACTTACAAAATTATAATACCATCAGGCAAAGTTAACATGGTTTCATAAAATGGAAATCATGTTTGCCAAATTTATTAGAATTCTTTGAGGATGTAACAAGCAGGATGGATAAAACCTGGTAACATATTTTCACAGTACCCAAGATGCCAATACTAGTATAAACCAATGTTCATAATTTCTGCTAAATCCCAATTTGAATTCCAAAGAATTGTTCACAGTGCCACATTATTTGAACCATGCAGTCCACACAGAGAAATCCAAAAACTAACGCAATGTACTCCATCGCCCAAACCCCACCCACCAATGCCTGGCGTTCTCATCTGCTTCAAAAGGTGTCTGTTGTTTCCTTCCGTAAATGATGCAACGAGCTCTGCCTCACATACACTCTGCTGCAATATATTTCTATAATATATTTCAATAAAGTTAATGGTAAATGACCTGGTAGCAAATCCAAAATGACATTATTAAAACGTTCAACTCACACCAAAAGCATTCACAATTTTTAAATATTTTATTAAATTCCTCTTAAATATCTAGGATCTTATGGAAATACAGACAAACATATGCATTAAGAGCAATAAGCCATTCAGCCCCTCTATTCTGCTCTGCCATTCAATAAAATCATGGCCGATATGATTGTAGCCTCAACTCTACATTCCATCTACACCACCCCCCCATAAGGTTCAACGCCCTTGTTAGTCAAGAATCGATCTACCTCTGTCTTAAAAACATTCATTGATCCTTCCTCCATTGCTCTCTGGGGAAAGGAGTTTCAAAGATTGACGACCCTCAGTAAAAAAGGTTCAGTCAAGTGAACCTTCTTTGAACTGCTTCCACCGCATTCATATTCTTTCTTAAACAAGACTGTGAAAGCTTCACACAATACTCCATACGTGGTCGCACCAATCCCCTATACAACTGCAGCTAAACTACTTGCTTGCAAATTTAATTCTCCTTGCAATAAACAACAACATTCCATTTGTATCTGCGTACTACTTTCCTGATTCATTTACCAGGACACCCAGACCCCTCTGTATCTCAGAATCTGCAATCTCACACCATTTAAATAATATGCTTCTTTTCTATTCTTCCTACCAAAGTGGACAAGTTCACATTTTCCCACAATATATTCCATCTATCAAAGTTTTGCCCATTCACTTAACCTATCCATGCCACTTTCTAATCTCCTCATGTCTTCTTCATGTCTTACAAAGATCTTTGTATCATTAGAAAATTTTACAACCAGACATGCCGTTCCTTCAACCAAGTAATTATAAACAGTTAAGGCCCCAGCACTGACCCTTGTGGCATGCCATGCATCATATGTTGCCAATCTGAAAATTGCCCATTTAACCCTACTCTGCGTCCTGCGAGCTAATCAATCCTCTATTCATGCCAACATGTTACCTTTGATACCATGAGCTCTAATTTTGAGTTGTAACTGTTGGTATGACACCTTGTCAAATGCCTTCTGAAAATTTAAATGCAGCACATATGCAGGCTCCGCTTTTTCCATATTGCTCGTTACTTCCTCAAAGAACTCTAATAAATTGGTCAAACGCGATTTCCCTGGCACAAAAAAAATGTTGACTGCCTGACTGCACGAAGGTTTTCCCTGCTATAACTTCTTCATAAGAGAGTCCAGCAATTTCCCTGCAACGGATGTTAAGCTAACTGGCCTGTAGTTTGCAGCATTGTGTTTTCTTAATTTTTTTAAATATAAATGTAACATAAATCCTTTCTCAAATAAAGGATTCACAAAGTTACAAGCCTCAGTCTGGCAAATTTATCTTCATAGTTTCTCTTCCATGTATTTCCTATTACAGATGTGCAAATTGCACTAACTTCACTCGAATCATTGTCTCAATACAAATTTATTATTTCTAATCTACTGTATGTGATGCCTCTACGTACAAAATATAATACTTCCTTTTATTACTTGATCTACCTGCAGTTGCTTTTTTATTTAAAACTCTTGCTGTTGAGTGTCTTTCAATTGAGTGAAGACTTTCATTTTGTTTTTCATCCCAAAATACATGAACTCACAATTCTCTTCATTAAATAGTACCTACCTCGAACCCACCCATGCCAAAGGTGCCATGCAAGCATAACATAATTTAATGTATTTGGCTACTAATCAGTTTCCTAGATAATACTACACTGTCCAATTCATCAAGCAACATCACAGTACATGAATAACTGCACCCTGAAAGACATTCCTGTGTCTATTTTTTTTTAAACTGCAAAAGATCCTCAAAACTGAGATATATTGTTTTGGGAGTTTTTTCGCCCTTTCAAACTGTTCGCTTATGCAAACATAAATACCCCCACTGATTTCAAATAAAACGTGAGAGCTTGGAGTAGAGTGCTGTTTTACCATTAATTTTTTGTATGAAGAAGAATATTTCCAATGAAGTTGCCAGTTAAATCAAAATTATTTGCAATGATCCGTATTGCAACTTATATACTGTAGTGTCAGTTTCTGTAAATGGGCCTTCTCTCCAAATTCAGGTGTGATTCTACATGGCAAATCTTAATCAGAAACAAACACAAAACACTCTCAGAGCAATCTCACCCCCTAGTGGATTCTTACTGTTGCAGCTAACTGGATTTATTTTCCAACTGATGAAGAAAAACATTGCAGAGGCATCAGCCGGCATTTGCTGGAGTCGAGGGGATTTCTCAATTGCTCCTGAAACTTCAGTTCAAGAATGTTTTGCCTTTCGTGAAAATTGAAAATGATGTCTTGAGGGCAACAGAGACCTTGGTACAGGAGAGAGAGAGAGCGCGAGAGAGAGAGCAAGAGCGAGAGAGAGCGACAGAGAGAAAAGAACACAGAAACAGACAGAAAATAAAAAAATTGGGATTTAAGTGTAGGAATGAATCTCCATACTTAAAAATTGTTCACTTCCTCGGCAAAGGGTTGATTGATAGTCAGTCAAGATTATCATGGAATTAAAAGTGTAGTTACCCTATCAATTATTAAAATGAGCTTTCTGGAGCAAGTCTAATGGACAATTAATGCACAAATGCAGGAGCATCTTCAAAATCATAGTAAGATTTAGGATGAAATGCTATCTTGGGGAAAGTAATGGTGGTGCAGCAGAAATCAGCCACTAACTTAGGTAATCCGTACTTCATGGGTATCTTCCTTGCTACAAGTTGTTGAACAATTATCACATCAATAAACATTGTTCACAGACCATTATTTTTTCTGAAAATTCTGATGTTCCTTTCTTAGAATGATTATTGCACAGGGGGTTCATCAGCCTGTGTTGCCCTTGTCAGTTCTCTGCAAGACCATCTCAGCTAGTCACATACTCCTGCCTTTTCCCTGTAGTTCTGTAAATTTTCTCTAATTCCTTTTGAAAGACCCAATTTTATCTGCCTGCACCACCCTTTCAGGTAGTGCATTCCAGGTCCCAGCCAGTCGCTGCACATAGCCTCAACTGCTTAATTCCATACCGACTAGATCAAAGCGGGTTTTCCACTAGCCTGAAATCCCACCCTGGGTTACCCAACGGGAGGCCATTTTCATGGAATATCCTCCCTGCACACACCAGAATCTATTGCCATCGGGCTGGAAAACTCTGCCCCTTGTCCCTTATTTTTCATGGACATTGTGTGGAAGGAAAATAGAAAAATTCTAGCTCTAAAGCAGAGCAAAATTCGCCTAAATCTTCCGAGCAGCGGCAACAATAAGGGAATCAATGCTGCGCGCAAAGTTTGTCCCATCAGACGCTGCTGAATATTTCTTCCAATCCCGGCTCTCAAGAAAATGTGCAGTGCAGTCCCCCGCAGGGAACACATTTGGAGCAGAGTCTAATTGGGGAAGAACAGGACACGGCCCCTTATTAAAGCACTAGCTGCCTTACGGCAAGTTTAAAGGACTGCTCTTAGAACGTTAGTGAATAGATGATGGGTGAGGTGAGAAGTGGAACAGGGAAGTGGATAAGATGGGCGATGAATACTCATAATAGCCAAGTCAGATCAAGTCTGGGGAGCATCAGGGGGCAGGGGCAGATTTACAATGAAACACACCATTCCTAAGCACAGGGCCACAACCGGGGGAGGATGGACACATCGACCACCGCCCACCCAGTGTACCGCCTCAAGAGTCAGCTCAACTGGACTGCACATCGACAGAACCAGACATTAGCAGGACATCCAATCAGAGGCTGCTTACTCTCTGCATTTTCTGCTGGCAGGTTCGCTAATTTGAGTCCATCAGCAGCAAATGCAAAGCAAAATCAGGCACTGATTGGATGAGAACCAAAGAGCGGAACGGTAAGGAACAAGTTTTTAGCAGGCACACATGAAACCACAAGGCAAGGGAGCAGCGCGGTGGCCAGCCACGACAAGGGAAGCTGAGGTTTGCAGCAACAGCAAGCCCCCCCCCCCCCCCCCCCCCGCAGGCCAGCAACAGAACACATGCGAGTAGTGATAAACAGAGTGGAAGACTGAGGTTGAATACCCGGCACCAGATTCTTCGGTTTAGTGATTTGCTGAGTTCTTTATAGAGACAAGTTGGTCCAGCCCCTTTTGGTATTTGGTATGAATTTGCTCAGGCATGTTTGTGTGTAACATTGAAAAGAGTCAAAGTGGTTGGTGTTTTCTGGCTGCATGTTTAACATATTGTGTGATATGAAAATGAAATTTGTGTTGAGCTGCTTTTAAAACAATGCAAACTTACTCCCCTCATTTTGACACTGCGATTGGACATAGCAAGCAGGTCAGAACAGGTGGAACGCAAAGTTTTAATATAGCACTTGAAAACAAAATGTGATCCATTTCTTTGAATCATTGCCAGCTGTTTTATACAGTAGTATTGTGAATGGTTTCAGATAGTACATGCATAGTCCAGTTTAAGATGTACAAACACTGTTTATATAGAAATCTAAGGATACTCACCAAACATGCTAAAACCAGTTGAGTAAAATGATCTCGTTTACTTTTTTCTTCCATGCAACTTGTTTCAATATCTGAAATTAATAATGGTCATTATTATAATGACCTTTCAATACAATTATACAAAATTAACATTTATTAATTACTGCAAAGGAGGTCATCACATAGCACAGTGGGTTGTGTCCCGGTCTTGAAGCCAGAAGCTCTGGTTTGGAGTCCCATCTAGAACTTGTTGGCCAAGGAAGGTGCGTTCATAAACACAACCAATAGGTTGAGTATCAAGCTGCAGAATCTTTCCTGAACACATCAATGGCAAGTGTTAAGAGTGGGAGACACTGGTCTCTGCTCAGCCATGTTTGATGTGGAGTGGTGCACATTAGCACAGTGGGTAACACTGTTGCTTCACAGCTCCAGGGTCCCAAGTTCGATTGCCAGCTTAGGTCACTGTCTGTGTGAAGTCTGCACGTTCTTCCCATGTCTGCGTGGGTTTCCTCCGGTTTCCTCCCACAAGTCCGGAAAGACGTGCTGTTAGGTGAATTGGATATTCTGAATTCTCCCGGTGTGCCTGAACAGGCGCCGGAATGTGGCGACTAGGGGCTTTTCACAGTATTTTGTTGCAGTGATAATGTAAGCCTACTTGTGACAATAAAGATTATTATTAGTAGCCCCCGGCACAGGCAAAGTGATCTGTTCAGGAAAAACATCACAATAGGAACAGCTGAAGATCTGCCTTGCAGTCCACTAGGGGCTCAAAGAAAAACAGAAACATTTGCTGCGAAGAACATCTTTCTTTCTCACCTAGAACACAGAAAACATCAGCTAGGATGGATGACATATCATCCCGAAGTTCCTGTAAAAACAAAAGGAAAAACAACGTATTAAAATAGATACTGGCCTTTCTGTAGATAAGTAATTATTTTTCCGGGGATGGGGTAGTGGTGGGGGCGTAGATGCAGTTGCAAGGAGGGAGACATAGGACACCATCTTATCCCCAATTTTTTTTAAACCAGCAGCATATCAGCCGTACTACAATATAATGAGTGAAAACTACAAAGGTGCTCAAAATTCCAAGGTGAGAGATGATGAAACAAAAGAAAACACCGACTACACTTCTCTCGCCATGGCTACTGTCTTTTTATTTTTTCCGGCATCATAACAACGTTCAGGAGTCTCCGCACATTCGCGTTCAACTGCCTCCCCTTCATGACCTCCGTCTGATCTTCGTGGATCACCTGCGGCACACAATCCTCAATTCTCGTGACTAAGATCTTCGCCAGCACCTTGGCATCTACGTTTAACAACGAAATCGGCCTGTATGACCCACACTGCAGGGGATCCTTGTTCCGCTTCAGGGTCAAGGAGATCAGTGCCCGGGACATCGTCGGGGGCATCGCTCCCCCCCCTCCCTTGCCTCATTGAAGGTCCTAACTAGCAACGGGCCCAACAGGTCCACATATTTTTTGCAGAATTCGACCGGGAAACCGTCCGGCCCCGGTGCCTTCCCTGCCTGCATGCTCCCTATCCCTTTGGCCAGCTCCTCCAGCCCAATCGGGGCCCCTAATACCGACACCAGTCCCTCCTCCACCTTCGGAAACCTCAATTGGTCCCTCCCTCCTCCAGTGGGGGTTTGGACCGATCCAGTTCCTCATAAAAGTCCCTTAAGACCCCATTGATGCCAACCCCACTCCGTACCACACTCCCTCCCCTATCCTTAACTCCCCCGATCTCCCTAACTGCGTCCCGCTTCTGAAGCTGATGCGCCAGCATCCGACTTGGCTTTTCCCCAGACTCATAAATCGCCCCCTGGGCCTTCCTCCACTGCGCCTCCGCCTTCCTGATGGTCAACAGGTCGAATTCGGCCTGGAGGCTACGCCTCACCCTCAACAGGCCCTCCTCAGGCACCTCCGCATACCTCCCGTCTACCCTCACCATCTCCCCCTCCCTCTGCTCTCTCCTCTCCTTGTGAGCACGAATGGAGATCAGCTCTCCCCTAACCACCGCCTTCAGCGCCTCCCAGACTATCCCCACTCGGACCTCCCCGTTATCGTTGGCCTCCAGGTATCTCTCTATGTTTCCTCGGACCCGCTCACTCACCTCCTCGTCCGCCAACAGCCCCACCTCCAAGAACCACAACGGGCGCTGGTCCCTCTCCTCCCCCAGCTCTAGGTCGACCCAATGCGGGGCGTGATCCGAAATGGCTATCGCCGAGTATTCGGTGTCCTCTACTCTCGCTATTAGCGCCCTACTCATAATAAAAAAGTCGATCCGGGAATAAGCCTTATGAACATGCGAGAAGAAGCCGCTGCCGGCTTCCTACCCGTCCTAGACCTGGAGCGCTCCAGTGCCGGATCCAACACCGTGTTAAAGTCCCCCCCACTTCCAATTATCAGGCCCCCCAATTCCAAGTCCGGGATACGACCCAACGTGCGCCGCATAAAACCCGCATCGTCCCAGTTCGGGATGTACACGTTAACCAGCACCACCCGCTCCCCTTGCAGCTTACCACTTACCATTACATACCTGCCGCCATTGTCTGTCACAATGTTCGACGCCTCGAATGACACCCTCTTTCCCACCAAGATTGCCACCCCCCGATTTTTGGCATCCATCCCCAAATGAAACACCTGACCTACCCACCCCTTCCTCAATCTAACCTGGTCTGCCACCTTCAGGTGTGTCTCCTGGAGCATGACCACATCCGCCTTCAGCCCCTTCAGGGTGCGCGAACACCTGGGCCTGCTTGACCGGCCCGTTCAGTCCCCTTACATTCCAGGTTATCAGCCGGATCAGGGGGCTACCCGCCTCCCTCCCCCACCGACTAGGCATAACCCCTCCTCGGCCAGCCACGCGCCCGCACCCCACGCCCGGCTGTTCCCCACGGCGGCAGACCTCCGTCCCAACCCCTCTACTCGCTCCAGCTCCCCCTTGACCATATCAGCAGCAACCCAGTTCTCCCCCTCCCCCCCAGCTAGGACCCCTCCTAGCTGCTTTGCTCCCCCCATTGCACTCCCGCAAGTCAGCTGACTCCTGCTGACCCTTGCCACTCCCTCCTCTCCTTCAACACCTCCCATTGTGGGACATACCCTCCTCCTCCACTACCTATCAGCAGGCTCTCCACCTCCCCCTTCCATCCCAAGCGCGGGAAACGACCCTCGCTTCCCCGTCCCCGCCCCCTCCAGCCTTCACCGCGGGAAAAAGCCCGCGCTTTCCACCTGCCCGGCCCCGCCACCTCTGACGCAGCTCCTTTTACAGGCCCAGTCCCCTCACCCCCGACTCGGGCCTCGCCCTCCCCCCGCAGGGCCTCGCCCACCCCCGCGGGGCCCCATCACCCCCTACCGGCCATCCACCCCGGCTCCATTTACTTACCCCCCCTCCAAGAGCCCACCCGACAGACCCAACCAAAACAGTGCCCAACCCACCCTAACCACCCACACCGAACCAAAAAGAAACAAGGGCAAAGAACCCCCCCTCAAAATGTAACACACCAACAGCAATCCCAGACTACCCATCCCGACCCTGTTTGTGTCCAGCTTCTCGGCCTGAACAAAGGCCTACGCCTCCTCTGGGGACTCAAAATAATGCTGCCGGTCCTTGTCGGTGACCTACAGTCGATCCGGCTGCAGCATGCCAAACTTCACCCTCTTCCTGTGCAGCACTGCCTTCGCCCGGTTGTACTCGGCCCTCTTCTTCGCCACCTCCGCACTCCAGTCCTGATATATTCGAACCTCCGCGTTCTCCCACCTGCTGCTCCTCTCTTTCTTGGCCCGCCTGAGCACACACTCCTGATCAGCAAACCGATGAAACCGCACCAGCACCGCCCGCGGCGGCTCGTTAACCTTGGGCCTCCTCGCCAGCAATCTATGGGCCCCTTCCAGCTCCAGGGGCCCCTGGAATGACCCCGCTCCCATCAGCGAGTTTAACATGTGACCACATAGGCCCCCATGTCCGACCCCTCCAGCCCCTCCGGGAGGCCCAGAATCCGCAAATTCTTCCGCCTAGTCCGATTCTCCATTTCCTCGAACCGTTCCTGCCATTTCTTGTGGAGCGCCTCGTGCGCTTCCACCTTTACCGCAAGGCCTAAGATCTCGTCTTCGTTGTCGGAGATCTTTTGTTGGACCTCGCGGATTGCCACCCCCGGGAAATGTCGAAAAAATGCCGTTGGGGCCCTGGAAAGAGCCCAAAAGTCCGTTCCAAGCAGGAGCTGCCGAACGTGTGACTTAGCTCTGCATAGCCACAACCGGAAGTCCTCCATGGCTACAGTCTGAGGGTGAGCAAGACTGCTCCCAACGCTGGTGTCAGATTTGACACGAGATTTTTTTATTTAAAAAAAAATAAATTTAGTGTACCTAATTAATGTTTTCCAATTAAGGGACAATTTAGCATGGCCAATCCACCTACCTTGCACATCTTTTGGGTTGTGGGGGCAAAACCCACGCAAACACGGGGAGAATGTGCAAACTCCACACGGACAGTGACCCAGAGCCGGGATCGAACCAGGGACCTCAGCATCGTGAGGCTGCAGGGCTCACCCACTGCGCCACCGTGCTGCCCTGATTTGACACCGAGGTGAGCTTGGCATCACCAAGACTGCCTATATCAACTCTGCCTCGACTCAGTTCATCGACTGCTGAAACCTTCATTCATGGGTTACTATCTCTATGTTTGACGTTTCCAATGCACACCCAGCTGGTATCCCATGCACACCCCTCCAAAGCTCTGCTGCCCATGTCCTTTATGCACTAAGTTTCATTCACCTGTCACCTCTGTGTTTACTGACTTACATATTGTCTCACCTGCAACTATTAACTGCATTTTAAAATTCTCATTCGTGTCTTCAAATACTACTATGGCCTTGCCCCTCCCCGATATTTTGGAATGTCCTCCCAGATATCTGTACTTATCCAATTCTTCGCCACTTCTACATCCTCAATTTGGCAGGTATGATTTCTGCTGACAGGGCACCAAGTTCTGGAACTCCCTCCATAAATCTTTGCTTCTCAGCCTTCAAGACAGTCCTTAAAACCTGGCTCTTTGCCCAAGTTTCTGAACATGAGCTGTAATATTGAATAAAAGAGAGCCTGAAATAAGTAAATAAAACCCGAATAGTTGTTGCAAACCTACTGTTATTTTGAAAGAAGGTAAGCAATGTTGGTAGTGTCCTGGAGTTCTGGAACTGTCTCAAGTGCTGCTGCAGATTTAGGAATGATTCCTCGCAGTTTCTGCAGTTTCTGAAGCTCCATCTTGTGGTACTCGAGGGTGGTTACAGGAGGTGATGCACAAATAAGAGTGCCCGACAAGCACAATAAATTTTATACATTATAACTGTCTGTCCACCGCTAAAGAACTGTTCTGTGGTCAACAAAAAGCAATCTCTTCCAAAATCTATTTTTAATACACCCTGAAAAGGAAGCACTGAACTTGAACACCTGATGGGGCACATCTACAAATTTCAACCTCAACAAGTGAGGCTGCCAACCTGGATCTTAAAAGGCAACTTTGGTCTCTTCATTGTCAAGGCAACCAAAAGTACAATTTCCTGGATTGGTCAACCCAATGTGAGAAACTTTAATGAGACTGCTTTATGACAGGCCAGCATAATTTATAAAAAAATATGAAGTAGGTACTATCTTCGGGCTGCGAGTACTTCCCCTCTTTGAGTGATGTGTCCATTTCATTCACAGATCTATACACTCTGCAAAATTTAAATATGAGATCATGTAAATATAGTTATGGTGCACTCAGTTACCCTGCATGCACAAAACAACTTTTTCAGGAGTGAGTCACTTACCATTAGATCACTCAGAGCACTGGCAGCTTGTTCCTGTTTTAGATTGCCTTTTATAACATGCCACGCCAACTCATATAAAGCTTGTTGGATATCTGTTTCACAATTAAATTAAATCAATGTTAGTAAAGGGGCATTAAAACTGCAGCACCAAACAATCATAGAATTCCTGCAGTGCATTTGGTTCTTCGAATCTGCACCCACCTTCCAAAAGAGCACCCAGTCCCCCACTTTATCACCATAACAGAAAACCAGGAAATCCAAGAAATAATCCATCAGCAATCAAAAAAGATAGACTTTAAATCTGTTCTCCGAAACAGTCAATCAAATTTTAATGACTAAAATGTTAACACAGGATTAATAAATGAAAATTAAATGAAAATCGCTTATTGTCACAAGTAGGCTTCAAATGAAATTACTGTGAAAAGCCCCTAGTCGCTACATTCCGGCACCTGTTCGGGGAGTTAGTAACTAAATCAAAACTAAACTCATCCTCGGAATGTTTTCAGTTTAAAAACCCATGTTACAATGGATGCAATCAAATTATTCTGCCACCCGTGACAGATAGCCAAACTTGCAAAAGCAGTGTAAAATATGCAAGCAACAATTACGGTACCTTCAACATAAAGATTAAAACTACAGTATTTTCTCTAACGATTGCGTGACGTACGCAGGCAAGTTAGTAACAGTGTGTAAAATTTACTTCAAATTCTTCGCCAGCCCATTCTTTGCAGGAAAATATATTAGCCCATCTAACAAGATACTTCTTGCCCATCTGCTGAACCAGTCTTGCTCCGGTACAATATAGATTCTTTACAGACAAGAGATATTTGATCTTTTTTCCCCTTGATAATCGGTGACATATTTCCCAACACTTCTGTTCTGGTCATATTCTATTAATAGCCCCACAGAAAACTGAAGGTAGGATGAGGTGACAGTTGCATTACACAAATGCTGTGCCATGGTCACTCCCCACAAGAGAAAGACGAACTACCTCCTTCTGACATTCTCAAGAGATGGGCAATAACTGCTGGCCACGCCAGAGACATCCATATCCTATGGATCAATTTTTAAAAAATTAAGACCAACCAGATTTGTAGGGTCATGGTTGTGGACAGCTCAATCTTCCAGAGTGCATAACTTGGGTTAAATTTCCACACAGCTTCTCCTTATCAGGCCCCAAAAATGCCAAGTGGAATAGTGGGAACTCCAGAAAATTGCAAAACATAATTTCCTCGGGGTTTTCATGGCCCTTTCATGGAAATTATAATTGACAAAAAGCGAAAAAACAGAATATTCTGAACTCTTTTTTTTAATTATGGGGATCTTGTACAGAGAAGTGGTGCTTGAATATTCAAGAATTAGAACTCATGCTATTATTCCAATTTCAGACACATTGAACTTTTCATCTCAACAATGAAATCTCTACAATTGCTTAGTGGCAAGGCACCGCCCCCAATATGAGGAGGCAATACACCCTACTCTAGAATCATAAACTACTGAGGTAGTAAGAGAGAGAAAAAATCACTCATGGGAATTCAGAAGTATTTGAAAACTAGAACAAAAGAATTTTGAGAAAAATAGAAACGATTTTCAACATTTGCAGAGCCAGTAGAGAATAAGGTCGGGGACGGTTTTGCATACAATAATTTTGAAGGAGCAATGGGACATCAAACAGCATCAGGCTATAATTTTCTCAGAAAGAGTAAGTAAGTCAAGGGGCGAGGAGGAAAGTGTTAAAATATCTTCGAGTGGTGACAAATGGTGGTTTGGGGTTCGAAGCTCACTTCAGAGTTGAGCAGAATTTAAAGGCTTTACGTCATCAGTTGAATTTGAGCAAACATCGATGAACATGGACAAAATTGGGGGGTAGGAAGTGCAGCACGGTGGCGCAGTGGTAGCACTCCAGTCTCACGGAGCCGAGGCCCCAGGTTCGATCCCGGCTCTGAGTCACTGTCCTTGTGGAGTTTGCACATTATCATAGAATTTACAGTGCAGAAGGAGGCCATTCGGCCCATCGAGTCTGCACCGGCTCTTGGAAAGAGCACCCTACCCAAGGTCAACACCTCCACCCTATCCCCATAACCCAGTAACCCCACCTAACACGAAGGGCAATTTTGGACACCAAGGGCAATTTATCATGGCCAATCCACTTAACCTGCACATCTTCGGAATGTGGGAGGAAACCGGAGCACCCAGAGGAAACCCACGCACACACGGGGAGGATGTGCAGACTCCGCACCGACAGTGACCCAAGCCGGAATCGAACCTGGGACCCTGGAGTTGTGAAGCAATTGTGCTATCCACAATGCTACCGTGCTGCCCCACAATGCTACCATGCTGCCCCCGTGTTTACGTGGGTTTCACCCCCACAACACAAAGATGTGCAAGGTAGGTGGATTGAACACACTAACTTGCCCCTTAATTAGAAAAAATGAATTGGGTACTTTAAAATTTTTTTTTTTTAAATTGGGGGGTAGTGTTCCTGAGTGGGGGTTTGGAGGGAAAGAAGGCTAATTTCTTGCGGACACCATCAAGGATGTATCAGCAATCTTCCTCCGCATTCCATTTACAGTTTTGATAAAATTCATGGGTTTCTGACACTACATGAGCGACAACATTTCAAAAATATTTCATTGGTTTGAAGTCCTTTTGGACTCTCAGAGGATGTGAAAGATGCTAAATGAATGCAAGTTCTTCCTTTATATTAAAATGTGACCCCAAATATCATTGTTTGGGCCTTGACCTTTTGCATATCACACACAGCAGCTACCAAAAAAAAACAAGTTCTTGATGTTCATGCCACAATTACAAGGGAAAAAGAGTGGCACGGCGGCACAGTGGTTAGCACTGCTGCATCATTGCGCCAAGGACCCGGGTTCAATCCAGGGCCACTGTCCTTGTGGAGTTTGCACATTCACCCTGTGTCTACGTGGGACTCACCCCCACAACCCAAAAGATGTGCAGGGTAGGTGGATTGCCACGCTAAATTGCCCCTGAAATTTATTTTCAAAAACATTGCAATGTTAGCCAGTATATTAACATAACCCATTTTATTACCAAGGTGCCTGTCAAATTCCATGAATAAAACAAGTGCGAAGCCAGATAATTACATAAAAATAGGTAAAGACAAAAGCATCAAAATAATCCTTTGTAGTCATGTTATTGTCAATGTTAGAATCCGTACCAGGGAAACAACTTTCCTTTCAATAGATTGAAGGCTGGAAACAAGGATTGACCTTCAAACCTAAATTGAAAGAGACAATTCATTGAGTCAACCAATGGACTTCAGAAGGCCTCAGATAGTCATTCCTACTCTTGATCCAACTTGGAAGATTGCTCCCAGCCTTCCGCAGTTCCATGTGCTAAGAACAGCATTTTGAGCAGGACTACAAAGGTCAGAGAGTCATAAACAGCAGAGAAGGAGGTCATTTAGTTCATCAAGTCCATGCATGCTGGCTCTCCACACAGTCATCCAATTGCAAAATAATTGCAATCCGAAGGGTGATTCAGGGTGCCATGTTAACCAAACATTCATCTTCTCAACATGCATTCAAACTGAAGAAACTCTTACCTTTAAATGTTACATCGTTTTCACCTCGGTTTTCACTAAGACTGCGGCATAACTGTACACTGTAAAATAAAAGATGTTGGAAACTTTAAAAGAACTGGCCAACAGTCAAAAACTGTACAATCACAATTTCATGTATTTCTAAATGCAAGTTATTTTCTTTAAAAAGTACATATTTTCTTTAAAATAATATGACTGCTGACATTACATAGGATTCCAGGAGTTGGATTCCTATTCATAACTATTCGTGCAACCAAATTTAAACCAATTATTAATGTATTCCTTTCATTCATAACTTGTTGAACACTGTAACTAAATGACACAGAACAGGCCGAAGTACCATCTCCGGTCAGCAAAATTTTAAAAAAATATTTTGCTCTAAAAATCATGTTAATATTAGACCTGTCAGCCGGCACAGTGGTGCGGTGGTTAGCACTGCTGCCTCACGACGCCGAGGACCCGGGTTCGATCCCGGCCCCGGGTCATTGTCCTTGTGGAGTTTGCACATTCTCCCCGTATCTGCGTGGGTCTCACCCCCCACAACCCAAAGATGTGCAGGTTAGGTGGATTGACCATGCTAAATTGCCCCTTAACTGGAAAAAAACAATTGGCTACTCTAAATTTGAAAAAATAGATATTACCCCTGTCAATAAAATGGTATAATGGCTGAATGCTCCAAACCAAAGATTTTGCTGTGATGTTCACTCCTCAGCCTATTGCCTCCACCTACACAGGTAGAGAATCATATTTGTACTCTAGACATTGCAATAGCTGCCACCGGGAAATTCCTTTCTTTTTTCCATCACTGGAAATCAGAAATAACTTAATTGTAAGGCAAGACTATGAATACTGAGATGAAGAAAACTATTTTCAACCAGTGAAAAACACTCAAGAAATCCTTTGCAGAAACAACGTGAGCCACCTCATCTCAAGCCTCTGTGCATTTGGCTTTCTCACAAAAATAAAGCTTCGGAGACATTAAAATGTGCATGTTAGATTCTTCTCACGAGTGGGAAAAACTGGGAGGAAAAAAAATGTTTCCAGACATTAAATTACAATGCAAGAGCTTGATGAAATGACTGTACAAGAAATTGCAATGAAACTCCAAATACTAACTAAATGAAAGCAACTTTGAAACACGCTATTACAAACTAAAGAGCAAGAACTGAGACGTATTATTCAGCTTTGAATAAATTTTTAAAAGACGATGTCAACGGGTTAAATTAACTGACAACATATGGCAATGCCAAGTACACATTCAACAATCTCCTGGACAGAGACCGAACGTACAATCCAAGACCTGGGACTCCGGAGGAATTAACTGGGAAGTCTGAATTTCCTATGGGCAACTCCCCATGACTCATCATGAACATCTCAGACAGGGCAGCACATGATGCAGTGGTTAGCACTGGGACTACGGCGCTGAGGACCCGGGTTCGAATCCCGGCCCTGGGTCACTGTCCTTGTGGAGTTTGCACATTCTCCCCGTGTCTGTGTAGGTTTCGACCCGCAACCCAAAGATGCGCAAGTTAGGTGGATTGGTCACGCCAAATTGCCCCTTAATTGGAAAAAAAAATAATTGGGTACTCTCAATTTATTTTAAAAAAAGAAAAAAAAATGAACGTCTCAGACACCCGAGTTAGAGTTGGACACTTCAGACAGTTCAAACATACTTACCTGCACAATCACCCAGGACATGGTAAACAAATAAATCCTGGTCCAGCTCCTTTAATTACAGAACTGACCCTCCCTCCCCCCCCCCCCCCCACCCCTCCCCTCACCCATACACCCCAACCCCTGATTAAACTACCTCTCCCGCCCAAGCTAATCTCCAACCATCTTACTAACCGCACAAGCCAACGTACCCAAAACTCATCTACATACTCACCCACCTTCAACCCGACCCACTTACCTCATCCATTCATCCCCTTGCCCATTCATCAACATTCATAGTGGACATTTAAACTCACTGCACAGTATGGAGTGCAAAAAGTAAATTGTCCAGTCTTCCTGCCAAAGCTACTCTCCTGCAATGGAGTTCTCCAATGAACTATACACTCTTCATGGGATGTGGACGCCGCTAGCTGGGCCAGCATTTATTGCCTCTCCCAGAGGGCATTTAAAAACCAACCACATTGCTGTAGATCTGGAGTCACATGCAGACCAGACCAGGCAAGGACGACATTAAAAGGACATTAGTGAACCAGATGGGTTTTTACGACAATCGTCAACGCTTTCATGGCCTTTTCATTCCAGATTTTTTTTTTTTTTATTCAAATTTGACAACGACCATGGCAGGATTTGAACCAGGGCTCCCAGAGCATTATTCTGGGTCTCTGGATTATTAGTCTAGCGACAATACCACTACACCACTGCCTCCCCGGAGTTGTCAAGCTCAGAAGATCTGGCGAGAAATACAGAGCGACATCGGAGCACAGAAAAGTACGGTTGGAGTTGCAATCCATTGGTAACTACAACTTTACTGAAACTTCAGGCCAGTGAGAAAAACTGACGTCAGAATTGGATTTTTATTTCTTTTTTTTTAATGCCCACAACCGACTAAAAAAGAATTGGGTACTTTAAATTTCAAAAAAAGTAATGGGTTGTTGCATTATCTGAACAATTGTAAATTGAATTGAACACTGTGATCATCAGTAAACATTCCACTTCAGGCTTCATGATGGAGATGAGGTCGCTGACGATGTGGTTAAAGATATTTTGGCCTCATATGCCCTGAGGAACACCGGCAATTATGTCCAGTTGCTGAGATGTTCCTTGACCATAACCTTCCTTTGTGCCATTGAAGACAGATGCTGAATTAATGTCAAGAGCAGTGACTCTCACTTCGCCTCTGGAATTCAGCTCTTGTTCTTGTATGGACAAGGACTGTGATCCGGTCAGCAGCAAAGTAATTCAGGATCTGGGGCATGAGATGGGTCAAGTAGATGAAATGCATGTTGGTGAACATTTAGGGAACAGTGATCGTAGTATTCAAAGTAAGCGTTTGAGAGGCATACAAGTGCAGATAAAAAGACAGAGGTGGATCCGATTAAAGGACAAAAAAGGGAATCTGTGCATAGCTGAGCTACAAAATGAGTACCTTACATTCGTCTTCTGAGGGAGAAGTAACAGCAGAAATTGCAGAAAGATGAGCCATAATTTTTCAAATATCCTTCAATGTTAATGTTAGAGGGCTGGAGAATCGAAAATGTCACATCCATGTTGGGCGGCACGGTGCCACGGTGGCACAGTGGTGAGCAAGGCTGCATCACATCGCCAGTGACCCAGGTTAGATTCTGGCCTCGGGAAGTGTTTGTGTGGAGTTTGCACTTTCTCCCCGTGGGTTTCCTTCAGGTTCCCCGGTTTCCTCCCACAATCCAAAGTTGTGCAGGTTAGGTGGACTGGCCGTGCTAAATTGCGCCTTAGGGTGGGATTGCAGGGCGGGGTTTGGGCCTAGGTAGGGTTGTCTTTCGAACTGTCAGTGCAGACTCGATGAGCCAAACGGCCTCCTCTGCACTGCAGGGATTCTGCGATTCTATGTTCAGAAAGGGTGCAAGGATAAACCCAGGAATTTCAGGCCAGTCAGTTCAACCTCAGTTCTGGGAAATCTTTCAGAAATTGTAACCTCAACGTTAACAGTCACTTGGACAAGTTTGGATTAATTAAGGAAAGTCAGCATCAGTTTATTAAAGACAAATAAGTGTTTAACTAGCTTGATTAACCCTCTCAGTTAGCTTGTCAAAAGTCTCAATGTCAATAACGCGGTCGTGTGGCATTTGAAATGTGCCACACAACAGGCTTCCCAGCAAAGTTGAAGCCCATGGAAAAAAATGCAAAGTGGCAGCATGGATATGAAATTAGCTGAGGGCAATAAAACAGACAGCAATGGTGAACAAATGTTCATCGGACTGGAGGGCGGTATATAAATGGATGTCTTTACATACGCAGATGACTTTTTCTTGATATATATTAATCATTAAGATTCAGTGAACAATGACAAAATATGGAAGTATTACAAACAGAGAGAACAGCAATGTTAGACTTCAAGAGGACTTCGGCTGGCGGAAGAGATGGACACGTGCCAGATGAAATTTAATGCAATGTGAAGTATCAACCGATATATTTGGGAGGCAGAACAAGGAGAGACAATATAAAACAAAGGATGATAAAGGGATGCAGGAAGAGATTATTGAAGCTAGTAGGACAGGTTGAGAAAATGGTTAAAAAGAGATATGGGATCCTGGGTGTTATAAATAGTACAATACAAAAGCAAGGAAGTTCCAAAAAAAACATTTATTAATCACTGTTTCAGCCTCAACTGGAGTGGTGTGTCCAATTCTGGATACCATATTTTAGGAAAGATGGGAAAGTTTCAGAGAAGATGCAGGAAAGATTTCCGAAAATCATTCCAGGGATGAGTGGTTTCAGTTAGATGGACAGATTGAAGAAGCTGGAACATCTCTCCTTCGAGAAGGAAGGTTGAGAGGAGATTCAACAAGTGTTCAAAAATATGAGGAGTCCAAGCAGAGCAGATGGAAGAAACGGTTTCCATTGGCAGAACAGTGAAGAACCACAGAGCCAATTTCGGGTACGTGGCAGAAGAATCAACCGCAGAAGAATCAACAGCAACATGTGGAAAAACATATTTAAAAATACATGTGGTCAGGATTGGGAATATACTGCATGCGAGTGTGGCAGAGGTAGATTCAATCCGAGCTTTCAAAACAAAATTGGATAAGCACCTGAAGAGAACATTTGCATGGCTACAGTGAAAGGAAAGGAGTGTGGGGCAAGGTGACTTGCTAATGCAGAGAGCAGGCAAAGACACAATGGGCCAAATTACCTCCTATTGGCATGGTTCAAAGACAACAATCTCTCCCTCAATGTCAGCAAAACTAAGGAGCTGGCTATTGACTTCAGGAAGCAAAGTGTCGTACAAACCCCTGTCTGCACGGTGGAGATGGTTGACAGCTTCAAATCCCTAGAAGTACGCAATGCCAACAATCTGTCCTGGTCCATCCTCGTCGACGCGACGACCATGAAAGCACAACTTTGGCTATACTTCCTCAATAAATTAAGGAACTTCGGCATTCCACATTGACTCTCACCAGTTTTTACAAATGCACCATAGGAAGCATCCTATCTGGCTGCATCACAGCCTGGTATGGCAACTAATAATAATAATAATAATCTTTATTATTGTCACAAGTAGGCTTACATTAGCACTACGATGAAGTTACTGGGAAAATCCCCTAATCGCCACCCTATTCGGGTACACCGAGGGAGAATTCAGAATGTCCAATTCACCCAACAAGCACGTCTTTTGGGACTTGTGGGAGGAAACCGGAGCATAACCCACGCAGACACGGGGAGAACGTGCAGACTCCGCACAGACAGGGACTCAAGCGGGAAATCGATCCCAGGACCCTGGCGCTGTGAAGCAACAGTGCTAATCACTGTGTTACCGTGCCGCCCAACTGCTCGGCTCAAGACCGCAAGAAACTACAGAGTCGTGAACACAGCCCACTCCATCACACAAATCCGCCTCCCATCCATGGACTCGGTCTACCGCAGCCTGGGAAAGGGGGCAGCATAATCAAAGGCCCCTCCCCACCCACATTATTCTCTCTTCCATCGGGCAGATGATACAAAAGCCAGAGAATACGCACTGACAGATTCAAAAACAACTTTTGCCCCGCTGTTACCAGAATCCTGAATGACCCTCTTATGGACTGAACTAATCACTCTACGCATCTTCTCTACTGTTGTTGGCACTACGCTCTATGCTTCACCCCATGTCTTTGTCTATGTATTTAGATTGTGGATTTATCATATGTCCTACGTTTTTTCATACATGGAACGATCTTTTTCATACATGGAACGATCTTTTTCATATATGGACCTGGATTGTATGCAGAACAATACTTTTCACTGTACCTCGGTACACGTAACAATAAATCTAAACCTATTGTGCGGTAATCATACTACGATTCTAAAACATAAACAAAGTATTGGAGAATAACTGGTACTTCATTGCACTGTTAATCGCACCTTCTGTCACATCACTGACGATCAGAAGTAGAATGACAGGGCAGTAATTGGTCCATTTTGATATGTCCTGTTTTTTGAGGAAGGACACACCTGGACAATGTTCCAGAGTCACGTAGATAGATCGACATCTGAGGGAGACACTCGCAGATTGGTTACGATGTTGGATCTATGCACCAATGTCAGCTTTGGATGAGTGGTGTTTCCCCGGGTATGGGTAATGTTCCACATTTTCTATGGCTTCTCCATTGATTTTGATGGAAGGAGAGACCAGATCTTGCCCTGGGGTGGTTTGGTAAAGGATTGAGTCTTCTGGAGGTTGAGGCTAAGACCAACTCTTTGGTATGCTTCTGCAAAGGTGTCAAGCATGGCTTGGAAATTCTCTTCTGAGAGAGTGGAAATGGCAATGTCATCCGCATACTTAAGTTCCACGAGTGAGGTAGTGTTGTTGTCTTCTTGGATTTCAACCAGTGGAGGTTGAAAGGTTTTCTGTCATCCTGTGGACCATGTCCATGACACTGGGAAGCTTGCTCTTAATAAGGTGAAAGATAATGGAGATAGAGATTGAGAAAAGGGTGGTTGTCATGACTCCAGTCATTACCTCAAAGGTTTCTGTCTTATTTCAGTCAGGGAGGACTGCTGCCGATATCTTGTCGTGGAGGAGTCGGGAGGATGTTCATGAATTTCTCTGGACAACCGGAATGTGACAGAGTCTTCCATAGCATTTCTCAATTGACTGAGTCAAAGCATTGGTATCATGGTTATCTCATTGGACTTTTATTGGATTAAAATGCCATCATCTGCTGTGGTGGGGCTTGAACCCAGATCACCAGTATTACCTTGGGTCTCTGGGTTAATAGTCCCGTGACAATACCACAACGCCACTATCACATGCATGGACAAAGCTGTTTGACAAACTATGCCAAAAGTTAACTTTGGCATGGTCAACAATTCACTGTGAATACTTTACTTCTTAACCCCGAAATGAATGAACAACTTTTTCAAAGCCACAATCAACTCCATGAGAGGGGCAGCCGAATTACTCTGTTCCACTTACATAAATATTCTCAGTCTCAACTCTTTTCAATATTCCTCTAATTTTCTTTGCGCATGAGGCCTGCAATAAACTGGCCTTGATGGGTCCTCTCATTGGCCTAGATCATTGAACAGGATTGCCAGTTTCACTAAACACCTGAGGGTACTTGGCAATCATTTTGTCATGGTAAAGTGGAGATATGATGGGCCATGAGTTTACAGATCATTGTTGCCGTCCCACAGCACCTCATGGATGCCCAGCATGGAGTTGCTAGGTCTATTTTAAATCTATCCCATTAAGCACAGTGATAGTGCCACAAAACACAATGGAAGATATCCTGAATGTGAACACAGGACTTGGTCTCCACAAGGCCTGTGCGGTGGTCACTCCTACCAATACTGTCATGGACAGATACATCTACCACAAGTAGATTGGTGAAATTAAGTCCTGAGTGTTTTCCCTCTGGTTGGCTCCCTCACCACTTGCCACAGACCCAAACTAGTGGTTATGTAATTTTTGGATTCAACCTGTAATAATGCTATTGTATCATTCATGGTAATGGACATTGAAGTTCCCCACCGAGAATACATTGTGCCCTTGCCACCGTTAGTGCTTCTTCCAATTGGTGTTCAACATGGAGGTGCAGGGGTTGGGGGGGGGGGGGGGGGGGGATGCAGTAGCAGACGGCTTCCTTAACCATGTATGACTTATGCTATAAGACTCCATGGGGTCAGCAGTCAAAGTTAAGGACTCCCAAGGCAACAACCTCCAGACGGTTTCTGCTGTTTGGCATGCACGCAGCCATGTGTTGTAGGTTCACAATGTTGACACATCATTTTCAGGTATGTCTAATGCTGTTCCCGACGTGCTCTCCTGCATTCTTCCATTGATACAGGGTTGCTCATCCAGCTTGATGGTCAAAGTAAAGTGGAGGAAATGTTGGGCCACGAGCTTAGATATGCCTAGTGCTTCTCCTGATCCACCTCTGCTGGGTCTGTTTTACCAATAGGACAGCACATGACGACGGCGCCTGCCAGGTATAATTCGGTGAGTATGACTCTCAAGCTGTGGGACAGCCCTGCCAATTTTTGCGCAAGTCTCCAGGTGTTAGTGAGGATGAGTTTGCAGGGTCAACGGTGCCTAGGTCGATGCCATTTGGTCTGTCCAATTCCATTTACTTTTTTCATTTGTAGCAGTTTGATACAACTGAGAGGCTTGTTAGGCTTTTTCAGAGGGCAATTAAGAGCGAACCACATGTCTGTGGGACTGGATGAAGTGCAGAGTGAATGCTGCTCCTTCCCCTCCTCCAGACGAGAACACTAGGTGAACCAAATGGGTCAACAATGATTTTATGGTCACCATTGCTGAGACTAGCTCTTAATTGCAGATTTATTGATTGAATTTAAATTCCACCAGCTGTTATGGTGGGATCTGAACCCAGGGCCTCTGGATTACTAGCACAGTTACATAATCATTACCCCACTGCCATCGCAGGTGACTTCAAGTGATCTAAATTGGCTGAAGCTGGGCATCTGTGCTTATACTGATGAGGATCTCAGGAGGAGGAGAAGGAGAAGCGTTCACTCTGCACTTCATCTTGAAAATGTTCGGTAACACTAATAATAATAATAGCTTATTGTCACAAGTAGGCTTCAATGAAGTTACTGTGAAAAGCCCCTAGTTGCCACATTCCGGCACCTGTTCGGGAATGCCGGTACGGGAATTGAACCCACGTTGCTAGTCTTGTTCCGCAATACAATCCAGCTGTTTAGCCCATTGTGCTAAACCAGCCCCAGGCTGGTCTTCAGTACTTACATAGTGGTTTATTCCATTACGGAAAATAGGGTGTTCAGGGAATCTGTTCCGCCCATACTTTGCTCATTTGCGGCAACTGGCAATCAACAGCAAGT
Source organism: Scyliorhinus torazame (assembly GCF_047496885.1). NCBI lineage: Eukaryota > Metazoa > Chordata > Chondrichthyes > Carcharhiniformes > Scyliorhinidae > Scyliorhinus > Scyliorhinus torazame. The sequence continues at coordinate 281,499,458 of NC_092711.1, read as the reverse complement.
TTCCTCGTCCGTGGTTGACCCGAAGTCATGAACCTTTGTAGGGTCCTAAGTTAAGTTTGAGGTTCCCCAAAGTCAATCACTCATCAGACTGTGTACCACTATGATCGCCAGCTCAAGTGGATTTGATAGGACAGGATGAGACACACTTTAGGGTGAGAACAGTGGAGTCTGGGATATTGCCTGGTCGGGACAATTCTGTTACGATGACTGTTTCAAACTGCTATTGACTGGTCTGTAAGACGAGACGGATATCCCAACTTTGCCACCATCTTCAAATGTCAGTGAGGACTCGGAGGATTGGACTGGATTTGTTTATTGTCACGTGTACCGATGTACAGTGAAAAATATTTTTCTATGAGCAGCTCAAACAGATCATTAAGTGCATGAAAAGAAAAGAAAAAGAAAATACATAATAAAGCAACACAAGGTACACAATGTAAATACATAGACACCGGCATCGGATGAAGCATACAGGGGTGTAGTGTTAATCAGATTAATGAAATGAAAATGAAATGAAATGAAAATGAAAATTGCTTATTGTCACAAGTAGGCTTCAAATGAAGTTACTGTGAAAAGCCCCTAGACGCCACATTCCAGCGCCTGTTCGGGGTGGTTGATACGAGAACTGAACTGTGCTGCTGGCCTGCCATGGTCTGCTTTAAAAGCCAGCTGTTTAGCCCAGTGTGCTAAACCAGCCCCTGGTCTGGTCGTTTAGGAATCTGGTAACAGCGGGGTAGAAGCTTGTTTTGAATCTGTTTGTGTGTGTTCTCAGACTTTTGTATCTCCTGCCCGATGGAAGAAGTTGGAAGTGAGAGTAAGCTGGTTCGGAGGGATCTTTGATTATGCTTCCCGTTTTGCCCAGGCAGCGGGAGGTGTAGTTGGAGTCAATGGATGGGAGGCAGGTTCGTGTGATGGACTGGGCTGTGCTCACGACTCTCTGAAGTTTCTTGCAGTCTTGGGCCAAGCATTTGCCATACCAGGCTGTGATGAAGCCAGATAGGATGCTTTCTATGGTGCATCTGTAAAAGTTGGTAAGAGATAATGTGGATAAGCCGAATTTGCTTAGTTTCCTGAGGAAGTATAGGCACTGTTGTGCTTTCTTGGTGATAGCGCAATGTGGTCGGACTAGGCCAGACATTTGGTGATGTGCACCCCTAGAAATGTGAAGCTGTTAATCATCTCCACCTCGGCCTCATTGATGCTGACAGGGGTGTGTGCAGTACTTTGCTTCCTGAAGTCAATGACCAGCTCTTTAGTTTTGCTGGAATTGAGGGATAGATTGTTCTAATTTCACCACTCCATTAGGTTCTCTATGTGTCCCCCCCTGTATTCTGATTTGTCGTCATTCGAGATCCGGCCCACTATGGTCATGTCGTCAGCAAACTTGTAGATGGAGTTGAAAACAAATTTTGCCATGCAATCGTGTGTGTACAGGGAGTATAGTAGGGGGCTAAGTACGCAGCCTTGCGGGGCCCAGATATTGAGAACTGTTGTGGAGGAGGTGTTGTTGTTTATTCTTACTGATTGTGGTCTGTGGGCAGAAAGTCGAGGATCCAGTTGCAGAGTGAGGAGCCAAGTCCGAGGTTTTGGAGTTTTGATAAGAGCTTGGCTGGGATATGGTGTTGAAGGCGGAGCTGGAGTCAATAAATAGGGGTCTGGTGTAAAGATGCCCTGGGGATGAGTGTAAGGCCAGGGAGATGGCGTCTGCTGTGGACCGGTTGCAGCGGTATGCGAATTGCAGTGGATCAAGGCATTCTGGGAGTATGGAGTTGATGCGCTTCATGACCAACCTCTCGAAGCACTTCATTACGACTGATGTCAGGGCCACCAGACGGTAGTCATCGAGGCAAATTGCATGGTTCTTCTTTGGCACCGGTATGATGGTGGTCTTCTTGAAGCAGGTGGGGACCTCGGAGCGGAGTAGGGACAGGTTAAAGATGTCCGTGAACACATCTCGTAGCTGGTCCTTGCAGGATCTGAGTGCACGGCCAGGGACCCCATCCGGATCCGTCGCCTTCCAAGGGTTCACTTTCAGGAAGGCCGACCTGACTTTGGAACTGTAACGGTGCGTATGGTTGTGTTATGGGCTGCTGGGGCACTCGACAGCGGATCGTTGGTTTCCTGCTCGAACCGAGCGTAGAATGCATTGAATTCATCAGGGAGGGGTGCACTGCTGCCGGAGATACTGTTTGGCTTTGCTTTATAGCTCATTATGTTGTTTAGGCCTTGCCGCAACCGCTGAGAGTCTGTAACGCTAGTCTGTAACTCTAGCTAGGTCTGATATTCTCTCCTGGCATCCCGGATGGCATTTCGGAGGTCGTACCTGGATTTCGTGTATAGGTCAGGGTCGCCTGATTTGAACGCTCCCTCCTTCAGTAGGGAGTCAATCTCATGATTGAGCCATGGTTTCCGGTTGGGGAACGTATGTACTGTTTTCTTTGGCACGCAGAGGGTTACTGAATTGGGTGTGCCTCGGATGCAGCAACTAGCCCTGCCAGGTTTATTCTGTTCCTTTCTTGAAGTTTGATGTAACTAAGTGGCTTACTTGACAGTAAAGACTCAACCACAGTGATGGGGGACTGGAGTCACATTCCTTTTCCTAAAAGGGGTCATGAATGAGGCAATTCGGTTTTTGCAGCAATCCATGGTCACTTGGACTGTGGTACCAGATTTTAATTTTATAAATTCAAAATCTCAAATTGCCAGGAAACACTAGTCCATGACCACACTTACCATATACTTCAGATCATCATGGTGTAAAGACTCTTCCTCTTGATTCCCTTTTTCCCCCCTTCTTAATTTTTGCTGTTATCATTTTGATCCATGGATGTTTAATGGACATATATCTTTAAGTCGAGTGGGGAAATAAGGAACTCAACAGTTACAAAAGTTAAAGACTATGCTAGCCTTTGGGGAACAGTAGAACTCAGACTGTGGCACCCAAGAGTGATCGGAGGGATTTGGGTCGATTGGTTGGCTGGTGGCCAATGAATTGGCAACCGGCTGTATTCTGCCCTTAACAGGTGATGGTGATTGGATCTTATTTTTCAAAAAAATATTAATTTGAAGTAGCCAATTCATTTTTTTCAATTAAGGGGCAATTTAGCGTGGCCAATCCATCTACCCTGCACATCTTTGGGTTGTGGGGGTGAGACCCACGCAGACACGGGGAGAATGTGCGAATCCACACAGACAGTGACCAGGGGCCGGGATCGAACCCGGGTCCTCGCCGCTGAGTGGAACCTGCCCATGTGGTTTGATTTTCAGACAGCCGAGGAAGTTGGGAGACCTGGACAATCAGAGGAAAGGACCTGCTCTCTTTTTCTTCCTTGTTTTTCTCCAGAAAAACTGCATAGTTGCTCTATTTTTGAAACTGCAGAGACCAGACTGAATCTACAGTTGAAACCATTACAGACTGGAAGCAGAAATCCCGAATTGAAAGTCTGGATTGAAGAAAGGTGTGCTACAAACAACCATCTGAAACAAAGACTCTTATTTTATTTTTCGCTGTTATTTTTACACCACTCATCTACCCTCTATATGTATCAGTCGTGTGTGTATCTATATATAGATACACACACACATATATAAATAAAAATAAAATATACAGATAGAGGGTGGGACGCGTTTAAGTGGGGGGGGGGGTAGGAATTGGATAATATTTAACCTGTTGTATTTGACGCTTATTTAATTTTAGATATTGCTGTTAATAAACTTAATTGCATTTAAATTTACAAACCTGGTGACTGTTATTGGGCAGCTAAGGGCCAAAGACATTGGGTGTTTTTCTAAGAAATATTTATTAATTTCAATTGTACTGCAACTCTGGGTCAAGTGAGTTGGAACTGACCGCACACTAGCCCAGCGGGTTGTAACAATGAATGAGAGTTCTGTTAATGGGAGTGGCCAGTACAACTGAACGAGAAAATATCTTGCATCAGGACTCAAACATGCGACTTAGGTCCACAGACTATAAACACACTGAGTTCGAGTCAATATCAATGATCAAGCAGTCCTTTGATGGGGCGGCACGGTAGCACAGTGGTTAGCACTGTTACTTCACAGTTCCAGAGTCCCAGGTTTGTAACCTCTGCAATCATGTCATGAAAATGGTGTATTATAACTTATCAGTCTTCACAAATAAAACTCAGGGGACACCATGTGCTGTTTAAAAAAAAGAGAATACCATCCTCAGGCAGATCCGGATGTGCACAGGCCTGGTGCCCAGCGGGGCAGAATGCCACCTCCTGACATCAGCGCACTATCCCAGTACCAGCTCATCCTGTCGTCAGTGCGCTGTCCCAGTACCACCTCCTCCTGATGTCAGCGTGCTGTGCCAGGAACAAATTTCTCATTAAAATGGCAGAGCCTTCGCACCAGAAATGGTGAGAATGAGGTCACACGCCCAGCACATGATGTCACACGATCAGTGCTTTGGCTGCAAAATCCTGAAGGAGATGCTCCTCCATTTTGTAGCTGTCAGCAAACAAGCAACAGGAGAGTGTGAAGAGTTCAAGATGGATCAGTTTGTAATAAGGAAGAGAGGGCCAGAAACACAAACTGGTCTGGATTTCACAATTGAATCCACTGGAGCTTCTCAGGAGTCTCCATGACAGGGCGAAGCAGTGCTGGTGTGAGTTCCAGGGCCTCTGAAGAAGAAGCTGAAATCGGAAACAAAGCAGTCCAAAGATAATTTCTTCAGGTCTGGTTTTATTAATTGTGCCAATGCAAATCAGGATGCAATGCCCATGTGCACTATGTGCAGGGAAGTACTGGCAAATGAAAAATTAAACTCTCAAAACTTCAATACCATTTGAGGACAAACCTCTCAATTTTTTCAAAGGATTCAGCGAGAAATTAAATCATCAAGGGCAGCACGGTGGCACAGTGAGTTAGCACTGCGGCCTCACGGCGCTGAGGTCTCAGGTTCGATCCCGACTCTGGGTCACTGTCCATGTGGAGTTTGCACATTCTCTCCGTGTTTGCGTGGGTTGGAGGACAAATGTGAGCGGTGCCAGAGGGGCCCGGCCAACCACATCCACATGTTCTGGGCTTGCCCAAAGCTTGCTAGGTTCTGGACAGCCTTCTTTGAGGCAATGCCCAATGTCAATTGTATTGCAACTCTGGGTCAAGTGGGGTTGGAACTGACCGCACACTAGCCCAGTGGGTTGTAACAATGAATGCGTGTTCTGTTAATGGAAGTGGCCAGTACAACTGAACGAGAAAATATGTTGCATCAGGATTCAAACATTTGACTTAGGTCCACAGGCTATAAACGCACTAGGTTCAAGTCAATATAAATGATAAAGCAGTCCTTTGATGGGGTGGCACGGTAGCACAGTGGTTAGCACTGCAGCCTCACGGCACTGAGGTCCCAGGTTTGATCCCAACTCACCCGCGGGGGTGAGGGCAAAGCAATGCCCAATAGTGGTAATCTTCGGGATATCGGAGCAGCCAGAGTTACACATGGGGAAGGGGGCCAAAGCTGCAGGCTAGCTCGCGGACCTCTCGGAATTTCTCCACCTGGAGAAGATGAAGTACGCCATCAGAGGGTCAGAGGATTGCTTCCTGGACACTTGGGGGCAGTTCGTCGGCCTGTTCCACTGGAGAGTGCTTCTCAGGAGTCTCAACGGCAGGGTCTCCGGGGGGGGGGGGGCACGACACCACAATTGGGGGGGGGGGGGGGAAATAGTCATAAAATATCCAGAGGGCAACAAGATGTACATAGAGTTAGTTAAATGAAGGAAAAAATTAACCTCTGTAAAATAAAGTAAATTAGAGCGGGCAAGGAAAATGTAATGTATATACACAGCTACTGTTTATAAATATGAGAAAAGCCAATAAAAAGATGTTTTAAAAAAAGTGTTTGCTTGGGCTTCACCCCCACAACCAAAAATGTGCAAGCTAGGTGGATTATGTTATAGGCCAGGGTTTAGAGAACCCCAAAGTGTATCTCGAGTTCACCTGACCCACAACTTTTAATAGATTGTGGTATGGGGAGCACACGGCCCACTCTACAGGTGTGGTACAGCAGAAATGGAAAAGTATTCTTTAAAGCAAAACAATGTTTATTCAATGAACTCAAGTTAACCTTTTTAAAAGATACAGTGAACAACTTAGCAACCATTAATTCAAGAATACAACAGTAAGTAATCCTTTAAGCTTTCCTTTTAACATCCATATGACTTAAAACACCTTTTACCAGAAGCACATCAGGTTAAAGTCACTACTGTTATTACCAAATGATCAAGAGATAGTCTTTTGATGGCAGAGAGAACAGCAGTACATCTGCTTGGTCTGGCTTCAGATCCAACACTGAAAACGAAACTAAAACACACCCTGCAGCAAACAGCCTAAAACAAAAGTAAAAAGCTGACAGACAGCCCAGCTCCACCCACTCTGACATCACTGCAGCAGTAAACACCCATTTCTTAAAGGTACTCTCACTACAGATATGTATATAAACACCCATTTCTTAAAGGTACTCTCAAGATAATTGGCCATGCTAAATTGCCCCTTAATTGGAAAAAATGAATTGGGTACTCTAAATTTCAAAAAAAGAAAAAGAAAAAAAAAGAAATGAAATCATCAGCTGAAGCCCTCAGCAGAAATAGAACACTGAATGAGAAAGCAAGAGAGATGGTGAGGATCAAGCAGGCTCACCAATCACATTAAAGGTAAGCAAAATAGTAAGTCGCAAAGTTCAGTCAGTGTGGACCACGAAGGTTGGCTGGCCGGTGTGGGTTCTGAAGGATGGCCAGTTGGTCTCGGAGGGGGGAAAAGATTTGAAAAACACTGATTTGTACCATAGGATAAAAGGGTGTTAATTGGCCACGGCATTGCCATGGAGAAAACAACATAGGAGAACTACAGGCTTCCCAGCTTGTAGGTAATTCAAAAAGGTGAACATATTTATTTTGTTTGCAGAGAACTGGTCCCAGTCTATGAATGGGTGTCACTTCTAGTAAGCATTAACGAGTCACCTTCACCGGTCCATATACAAATTGGGATTTGTATAGCTTTACATGCTGTAAGAGTGGCCTGGTCAGTAATCTTGTAAATAGGCCATAGCCATTTGCTCACTTCACAAGCTTGTCGCAGAAACAGATTGCATCAAAGCTATTTTGTGGAATAACAGCTGTCCTGATCTGATCGTTATTTGCTGTATATCATGCAAACTTACAAATAGGTGAAAAACCAAAAGGCCGCCACTGTATCTCAACAATTTGAATGCAGTGAAGCAAGCCATTTCACGCTGTCACTACACAATAGCTACAGTCAGACTACAGGAGGGTGATAAATCACTTGGTTGCATGGTGTATCGAAAACAATCTCTCTCTAAATGTTGGAAAGACCAAGGAACTGATTATCGACTTCAGAAAGCGTAGCACGACACACACTCCCATCTGCATCAATGGCTCCAAAGTTGAGATGGTCGATAGCTTTAAGTTCCTGGGGGTCACCATCACAAACAGTCTGTCCTGGTCCACTCGCGTTGATGCAACAGTCAAGAAAGCCCCAAAACATCTCTACTTCCTACAGGAGTTAAAGAAATTTGGCATGTCTGCATTGACTCTCACAAACTTCTACAGATGTGCAATAGAGAGCACCCTATCCGGCTGCATCACAGCCTGGTATGGCAACTGCTCGGTCCAAGATCGCAAGAAACTGCAGAGTGTGGTGAACTCAGCCCAATGCATCACACAAGCTTGCCAACCCCACATTAATTCTGTCTACACCTCCCGCTGCCTCAGGAAGGCAGACAGCATCATCAGAGACCCCTCCCACCCAGGCATTGCCTTCTTCCAGACCCTTCCATCAGGCAGAAGGTACAGAAGTCTGAAGACCCGCACATCCAGACATAGGAACAGCTTCTTCCCCACATCTACAAGACTCCTCAACGACTCCCCTCGGACTGATCTGTTCCCTGTAAGAACACTATTCACGACGCCCTATGCTGCTCTTGCTCATCTATTTGCTTTGTTTGGCCCCTTGTTCCGCACTGTAACCAATCACTGTTTGTCGATGTACCATTTGTCAATGTTCTTTGTTGATCATTCTTTTTGTCTACTGTGTACGTACTAAATACGTTCCCTCAGTCGCAGAAAAATACTTTTCACTGTACTTCGGTACATGTGACAATAAATCAAATCAAATCAAAGTGGTATTTTCCACCAGAATGATGCTTGATTCTGCTGTCAGTTCAAGAAGACACTCTTCCTACCACACAATTAAACAATATAGTGTGTGAATTTCAGTGCCAGTGAAATGCCAGGTTGGTAGGTCAGATATCCCAATTGGCTGATTGCATCAAACAGCATGTTCTTTCTGTTGTTCATAATAGGCAGAGTACAGACTGTACTAAACCACTGCACCAAGAAAACACATTCCAATCAACACATTGGAGAACCAATGAGAACTAATGTGCTTTTCAATTGCTAAACTTAACCAACAGTTATGGTTACACATGAAAGAAAGCAAAACTGTCTTCAACAGAATATAAAGTTGAAAGCAACGCACTGATTAACATGTCAAAACTCTCACCTATCTGAAGAAGAGAAAATCACAAGTGACGGGAACAGATCTTTTTTTTTTAAATGGTCATAACTTGTTTTCAGATATGATCATAACACAAACCATAATTTCACACATGACAGGTACATCCAGTGGGTCATCTGTCATGAGTTACAGCTCATCAAATAACTCTTGCCTGTGCAAGAAATGTGTCCTGCTGTTACTTCCAGTGCTGTCTGTATACCATTAGTCTTGTATAGTTGAAAAGAGCCCAGAGAGGAGCGGCGCGGTGGCACAGTGATTAGCACTGCTGCCCCATGGCACCAAGGACCCGTGTTCGATTCGGCTCCGGGTGTCTGTCCGTGTGGAGTTTGCACATTCTCCCAGCATCCGACGTGGGTCTCACCCACACAACCCAAAGATGTGCAGGGTAGGTGGATTGGCCACACTAAATTTCCCCTGAATTGGAAATAACAGGATTGGGTATTTAAAAAACAGGAAAAGAGACCAGGGAATGTTAGCAAATCAATGCTCTATTGTTTGCTCAGAATAAAGCATTAAGTGTTGGCTGTATTTGATACCTACAGGAATAATACATGGAGGCATGTTTAAAAGAATCAAAAGTAGGCACAGTTGAACAACTTAGCTTCAAAGTACAAGTTTTGGGCAATCTCCAACACCCACGTAAATTATTTGTGCAAGCCGTTTGTCAAACTGAAAACTGCACTGAAAAAGTGGAGTAAACGGTATTTAAGCCCTCCTCAAGTGGTATATACCAATATTCTAAACTCTTGATGAAACAATAGTAGGTCTGCCCAAAGATTAAGGTTTTCACATTGTACCAAGGTTTTATCTCTTAGATTTTCTCAACCGCATCGTAGACTGCCATAAAATGTTCATGATGTGGAGATGCCGGCGTGTGACTGGGGTGAGCACAGTAAGAAGTCTTTCAACACCAGGTTAAAGTCCAACAGGTTTGTTTCGATATCACTAGCTTTCGGAGCGCTGCTCCTTCCTCAGGTGAATGAAGAGTGCGGCCTCAACCGGGACCTGGGATTCATGTTGCATTACATTCATCCCCCACCATCTGGCCTGTGAAATCCAACCAACTGTCCTGGCTTGACACAATTCACACCTCTTTAACCTGTGGTTACCCCATCTCTGGACCTGTAAAGATTTAATCACCTGTGAATGCTCGCATTCCAAGCATTGTCTGGCATCTTTGAATTTGTCTATATGTATGTTTCTGGAACATACCTCTTCATTCACCTGAGGAAGGAGCAGCGCTCCGAAAGCTAGTGATATCGAAACAACCCTGTTGGACTTTAACCTGGTGTTGTAAAACTTCATAAAATGTTCAAATTGAGAAAAAATGTAACTAGATATTTGATACTGCAAACCCTCAACTTGTAGACATGCATCCAATAATTGTGGTAATGAATACTCTTGCTAGCTGTTGGAAGATGATTGTTTTCACAATACTTGAATCTGACAACAACCTTGGGAGTTGTCATTGACCAAAAGCTGTAGCTACAAGAGTAGGTCAAAGGCTAGGAATCCAGCAAGTAACTCACCTCCTTACTCCTTAAAGCCTGCCCAACACCTACAAGACTCAAGTCAAGAGTGAGAGAATACTTTGCCCTTGTCTAGATGAGTGCAACTCCAACAACACTCAAGAAGCTCGACACCATCCAGGACAAAGCAGTCCACTTAATTGGCACCTTGCACAAACATTCATTCCCTCCACCACAGCAGCAATGTGTATCATCTGTAAGATGCACTGCAGGTACTCACCAAGCCTCTTGAGACAGAAACTTCCAAACCCATGACCATTACTATCTCGAAGGACAAGGGCCGCAGATACATGGGAACGCCACCACCTGGACCTGGAGTTTTCCCTCCAAGCCACTCATCACCCTGACTTGGAAATATAATCGCTGTTCATTCACTGTCGCTGGATCAAAACCATGGAATTTACTCTTTACAGTATTGTAGGTATACATACGCCACAGGAACTTCAGCGGTTCAAGAAGGCAACACCATCTACTCAAGGGCAATCAGGGATGGACAATGAATGCTGGCCTAGCCAGCACAACCCACATATTTTGCCTTTTTAGAATTCATTCAAGGGCCATGCTACCAGTTGGAATGGCAATGGGATTTACTTCTTCGGACCGATGCAACAGTTCCATTTGCCCACCTCACTTATTCGTTCAAAATTAATGAAGTGATCAAATCAAGGCACAGATTTTCCTCTGTTGATGTTAATTTCTCCACTTCCCCGTGTGCCCATACTGCTGACACTGCCTCTGTCCAATTGTGAATCCAAAATCCAGCAGTTATACGATTAGCTCTCGGACATATGGTTGGTGGATAACTTGGGGTTAACTTGATATTTGTGTCATAAAAGTATACAACAGCTAAAGGGCCCACCCAGTTCTTCACCCAAGTTGCATTTTAACAGCAATCACACAAATGATGATTAATATAAAATCTACAAAATACTGGGGATCGAGAGAGCAATATGGACAACACCTAAGTGAGGAGAGTCAGTCATGCAACTGTTATAAAAGATTGCATTTGCAGGTTTAGTGGCAATATTTCTGTAACATTTAGCTACAATATGATGCTTAAAAACTGTAAGAGTGGCAGACTGATGGATTCAAGACTTCAATGAGTTTGAGAACAAGAAACGTCTGGCTTAAAATCTCAAGATGCAAAAAAGTTATTTTATTTTGTTCATTTGTTTCAAATGATAATTAAAGCAATTATAACATTAAGATAGTATCAATGTCTGCACAGCAAGGGCAGTGTTCCTATTATATGCATAATATAGTTATTTATGACACAGGAGGTGGCCATTTGGCTCTTTTGTGTCTTTGTTAGCTCTCCTTGGAGCAAATCAGTCAGACCCAATTCCTCAGTCTACCCCCTCGACCGGCAAGTTTATTTCCTTCAAGTACTCACCCATCCACTTCCCTTCTCAAAACTAAGAACACCAGCTCTTCAAAACTGACATTATAGCTAAAATATCTCATCTCTGCAACCATTTTGGTAAACCCCCTCTGCACCCTCTTATGGGCCCCTCCTCCCAAAGTGTGGTGAACAAAACTGGACACAAGACTCTAGCTGTGGCCCAAGCTTTTCAAGGTCCAGTGCAACTTCTCTCCTTCTGCACTTACAACATCTATTTATTAAGTCAAGATCCCATATGCTTTGTTAAGTACTCTCAATATGTCCAGCCACCTTAAAAGATCTCCCTGCTCATGCACATTCTGTGGAAACGGAATAAAGACTATTCTGCCTTTCCCTATTCCTTGCACTAAAATGCACTTTTCTGTATAAATTCCATCTGCCACTTACTTGCCCATCTACTGGCCTATGTTTTGTTGCAGTTGATTTGCATGATTCTGACAGTTTGCCACTGCTCTTTGTTATCATGGGAAAATTTTGAAGTTTTACTCCGCATTCCAAGATCTGATACAAGGCATTATTAATATGCCAAAAAAAAAGCTGTGGTCTGAGCACTGACCCTTGGGAAACACCACTGTATACCATTCTCCAGTCTGAAAAAAACAACCATTTGCTACAACTCACTGTTTGCTGTCCTCAAGCTATTTCTTTTTAATTGAAGTTGAAATTTGCCCTCTGATTCCATGGGCTACAATTTTGTTAGCCTGTTTTTTAAGTAATACTTTGTCAAACACTTGCTGAAAATTAATGCAGACAACATTCTTTGTTACTTTATCAAAAAATGGATTAATTACACAAGCATGATCCACTTTTTACAAATGCATGTTGACTATTTTTAATAACTTAAACCTCTCAGAGTCAGCATTATTGTTTTATAAAACCTTACTCACCACTTATGTTAAATTGGCCTGTAGTTGCTAGGATTGTCCTTACAACCTTCTTTGAATAAGGGTGTAATTTGCTATTCTCCAATCCACTGACACCACCCCCCCACAATATTCAGGCAAGTTTTGAAGATTATGCCAAGTCCTTCCCCCATCTCCACCCCCATTTTCTTACAGTCTAAGATGCAAGCCATCTAGAACAAGAGATTTGTCCACTCTAAGCATAGTCAGCCTTTCCAGTACTCATGCCTCTTTATTTTCACCCTTTCTGCCATCTCCGCTTCTACTGATATTGTCAGGTTCCTCATCCTCAGCAAACACTTGAAGTACTCATTACGTTTCCTCACCTTGCTTGTGACTATTAGCATATATTACCCTCTTTATCCCTCATAAGATCCAAGCCACTTAATAGTACTTGTCTGTAGATGTTTTGGGGTTCTTTTTTATGTTGACAGCGATTCTATTCTAATATTCTGTCTTGGTCGTTGGGCGGCACGGTGGTGCAGTGGTTAGCACTGTTGCACGGCACCGAGGTCTCAGGTTTGATCCTGGCCTTGGGTCACTCTCCGTGTGGAGTTTGCACATTCCCGCCCGTGTCTGTGTGGGTCTCACCCCTACAACCCAAAAGATATGCAGGGTAGGTGGATTGACCATGCTAAATTGCCCCTTAATTGGAAAAAAAATTGGATACTCTAAAAAAAAGTTTTTTTAATTCTGTCTTTGTTGTGTTATTTTCCTCTTGTCCCTTGTCAACCTACTGTATTTGATCTGACACTCACTCGAAGAATTCATCTGACACGCATCAGGCACTTTCTGTTGTTTCACCATATTTTCTAACACCCTCATTACACAAGGGGCTCTGGTTTCTCGACCTTGCACCCTTGTTGGACTGTACCTAATCTGTACCCAACGTAACTCCTCCTTAAAGATCACCCATTGTTCTGTTATAGGTTTTCCTGTCAATCTTTGGTTCAATTTTACCCTGGCTAGATCCCCTCTCATCTTGTGATGAAAATTTAGATATATTTTAGATTGTTCCTTGCCCTTCTGCATTACTTGTCTAAACGTTGGCTGCAGTGCACATGGTCACCTCATTTCCACCACCATATTTCACAATGCCTGCTTTCTAACTGGACCAAGAATATACCGATCAAGGACGTTCTCCTGAACACCTTTCAGAATTTCCCCCTTCCTTCCCCTTTGATACAATCCCAATCAATGTTTGGGTCACCAAACTTTGCCACTGTATAGTTCTTGCGCATCTGCGATTTCCCTACAGATTTGCTTCTCTCTCTATCTCGCTCTTCCACTATTGAGGCTTACAAAATACCCTCATAGCATGATCACATTCTTTTTGTCTCTGAACAAATGGATTTGTCCTTGCCAAAGGACATTCCCTCTTTCAAACATTACACTATCTTCCCTGACCAGTACTGTCACCCCAGACCCCTTTTTCTATCTTTTCTGAACACTTTATATCCTTGAATATTAAGTGATCAGCCCTCACCATGGTTAAGCAACATTTATGTGATTGTCTCCATATCATATTCCCACAGGACTATTTGTGCTTACAGCTCACCAATATATTTACATAAATGCATTATAAACCTCTCTTTGGATTCCTCATAGTCCTTCTTCATCAGCTCCGATGGAACTACTCCCTCTCTAGTCCTGCCCAAAATTATCATTTTATGCACAATATTTTTTTCTACTTGTATATGTTGCCACTCATCCCCTGTCAACTAGTTTAAACCCCTCTAACCTCCCTGCAAGGACACTGGTCCCAATCGTTGAGGTACAACCTGTTCCTTTTGAATGTTTGCTACCTTCCCCAGAACTTGTACCCCAAGAATCTGAAGCCCTCCCTCCTGCACCATGTTGCAAGCCACTTCCTCCTCATTTCTAATCTTGCTCGGATTTTGACAAGAAATTTACCATGCTGGAAATTGTAAATTTAAGAGACAAGATTAAAAATGAAAATTTTGCTCCCACAGTAGTAGTAGAACATGAATTTCAAGTTAGGACTGAGAAATTGTTTATTTTATTAAATTGTACCAAAGGTCATGAATGTTTCAAGTTATTTTTCCAGCATTTTTTGTAAGACTGTTTCCAGCTAAACATCACATTCTGGCTGATTACTGCTACAGGAATAAAGCATAAAGAAATTCAATCATGCAGAAAATATTCAGATTTTTAATACAATTTATTATTTTTTTTAAATTTAGAGTACCCAATTTTTTTTTTCCAATTCAGGGAAAATTTATCTACCTGGCACATCTTTTTTGGGTTGTGCGGGTGACACCCACACAGACAAGGGGAGAATGTGCAAACTCCACACGGACAGTGTCTTGGGGTCGAACACAGGTCCTCGGTGCCGTGAGGCAGCAGTGCTAACCACTGCACCACCGTGCCGCCCTGAGTTTTTATAGAAAATGATAAGCAATGTGTTCTTTTCTTAATTTAGTAGTACCCAATACTTTTTTTCCCCCAAATTAAGGGGCAATTAAACGCAGCCAATTCACCTATCCTTCACATCTTCGGATTGTGGAGTGAGACCCAAGCAAATATGGGGAGAATGTGCAAACTCCACGCGGACAGTGACCCGGAGCTGGGATCGAAAAGCAATGTATGTAATATCAATGGATTATCCTCCAATCCTAAACTGCTGACTGGATGCAGATTGATTCCTCTCAGCCATTGCAAGGTTCAGTTTCAATTCACGTATCAGTGTGTCTTATGGAACAAGAATTATATGAACAAGTTATCCTCTATTGAATTTGCCAGTTTCTCCGTTGCACTTTTGAGTAACATGCGGCAATAAAATGACGTCTCGAGGTGGAAGCAAATGCAGGGTGGCCAATGTTAAGTCACTCATGTTCTGGTTTGGTGGAATTGACAAACCCAGGAAACATTATTTCTCACACACACTACTCGTGTACTTCAGAAAGATAAAGCTGGAACCAATGTTTGCTATAATTGGCTTTTCCAGCACAGAAGACCAGGCCTCCCTTCACATCATATATCCCTAAGCTCAGCAGGATTTCAGAAAATACTTAATAGGCTAAGGACTCGAGAGTACCCAGCATTAAGTGTGGTTTCATTGGGACAAGTTTTTTTAAATATTGTGTTTCCCAATTTGAAAAATGAGAACCAAGAGTAAAACGTTCTCACCATGCTGAACTTGTTCCCCCTTTAACGAACATCATTTCTATTGCCTCATGTCACTGAAAAGTATCACAAAAAAGCTGTAGCGAATCCAACAGAGGACAACTTTGGTACCATAAGCTGATACTTAAATTGAAATTAAGCTATGCACAGACGCTTAGTCATCAAGATTTGAACTAGATGATAATCCGTCGATGACATAAACATGCTAATTTGTAATTAAATGCAGATATGAAGATCCTGCAAAACTGATGGCACCAGTACAATTCAGAACGATTGAAGGACTCATGCAAAAGATTCACTGTTATTCTCAGGAACAACAGTAATATTGAAATTTTGGTGATAATTTTAAAGACAAGTACACATATTCTCATGCAGTTTTAATTGCAATCATCATCTTGGAAAATCGATTGATTAGGCTCCCTTAAAGTCTGCACTGTGAAGAAGGGGAAGTACTTAAAGGACATGAATTTGCTGTTTTTACATCTAAAATTTACAACCATCTCCAATATATCAGTCCAGTAAAGCAGAAATATTTACCCAACAATTATGCCTGACAAATTTAATTCCTTAAATGGAAATATATTGAATCAAATTTTAACTCTTAAGCCCAGTTAAAATAATTCATCCAATTAACTGACTTTTCGCTTTTGGACACCCTGGGTAAAAAGAAAATTTCCAAAGAATGAGTGAAGTCAGTCATGTGGAGAGATTGAAGAAACTGGGATATTTTTATATTTATTAATTCACGGGATGTGGGTGCCACTGGCTCAGGAGGATTTATTGCCAATCTAAAATTGCCTGAGAAAGTGGTTGTGAGTCAACTATTAAATACACTAAGTGGCTGGCCAAGCTCAATTATGGGCGTTGGGGAGGAGATGGCTGGAACAGTGCGTGGAGTTTCGGTCTCCATATTTAATTATTTTCCCCTAATTAAGGGGCAATTTAGCATGGCCAATCCACATACCCTGCATATCTCTGGGTTGTGGGGATGATACCCATGTAGACACGGGGAGAATGTGCAAATTCCACACGGACAGTGACCTGGGGCCTGGATCGATCCCAGGCCCTCAGCGCCATGAGAAAACAGTGCTAACCACTGCACCATCGTGCCATCTGACTCCATATTTGAGGAGAGATATACTTTCGTTGGAGACAATACAGGAAAGGTTCACGAGATTGGGATGAGGTGCTGTTTTATGCTGGCAAGCTGAGTAAATTAGCTCTATATTCTGCAAGCTTTAAAAGAAAGTGAAGTGATCTCAATGAAATATACAAGATTATGAAGGAACATGACAACGTAGATAATAAGATGCTGTTTCCCCTGGCTGGGGAATCAAGAACACAGGGGAACAGTCCTATGAAATGGGGTTGCTCATTTAAGACTAAGATGAAGAGAAATGTCTTCACTCAAAAGGTTGTGAATCTTTCAAATTCTCTACCCGAGGGTTGTGGATGCTTCATCATTGAATATCTTTAAGGCTGAGATAGACAGACTTTTAGTCTCTCAGGGAATCAAGGGATATGGAGAGAGGATAGGATAGTGCGGTACAAACCAAGGATAAGCCATGATCGTATTGAATGACGGAGCAGGCTCGAAAGGTTGTGTAGTCTAATCGTGTTCCTATTTCTCATTTTCTTATTTCAGAGGACAGTCAAGAGTCAACCTCATTGCTATGGGTCTGAAAGAATGTATAGGTCAAAACAGGTAAAGACAACAGATTTACTTCCCAAGAGAACATTAGGTGAACCAGATTTTTTTTAATACAATCATACACTAGTTGAGTCACCCTGACTGATACTTGCTTTTTAATGCCAGAGTTATTTAATTAATTGAATTTAAATTGTCCAGCTGCCATGGTGGGCTTTAAACTTGTGCCTTTGAATCAGCCGGGCACTTAGTCTAGTCCAGTAACACAGTCACTCAACTTCGTAGTCTTGAAGCAGAGAATGTGAAGAGGGACCTAATGGAAATGAGTTTTTAAAAGGAGTGCATAGCAAAAAACTGTTATCTCTGGCAAGTGACTCGGTAACCAAAAGACTTGGATTTAAAATAATTGTCAACTGAACGAGGTCAAATGAGGAGTTTTTTTCCTACATGAAGGATTGTTATGATTTGGAATGCACCACCTAGATTCGATAAGAGCTTTTAAAATTTGAGATAGAGTTGATAAGGACTAACTTGCAGGATTATAGAGGAAAGCTAGGGTATGAAACTAAATTGGGCTGCTCTTTCAAAGAGAAAGTACTGAATGAACTCCTGCGTTGTAAAATGAAATGATTGAATGAAGACATATCCAAGAATAAAAAAAGGTATTATATTTGTCACATTACCAAAGTAACGACAACAGGAAATGTACAACTGCTATAATGTAGATATTGTGACAGCCATATTTTGGAAAAGGCCAAATCTTTATGCTCTTAACAGAGCTCTCAATCCTGTTTAAACTTATTTTAATGCTGCCCTGTGCCCCAGCCCTGAACTTTCAACTTTTTCTAATTTCTCTCCGAACTTCCCTCATGTCTTCTCTGAACTCATCTTGTCCATGAGACCCACCTCCTGCTCCTTTGACCCTATTCCCACTGAACTGATCACCCAACCTTCCCTCCAGGTCCCTGTGTTAGTTGATATTGTGAATGGCTCTCGGTCTTCAAGTGCTGTCCCTGCCTCCTTTAAATCTGCTGTCATCACATTTCCCTTAATAAAAGCACACACCATCCTTGCATACTACGGTCCTATCTCCAATATCTCTTTCTTTTATTTTTAATAAATTCAGAGTACCCAATTATTTGTTTTTCCAATTAAGGGGCAGTTTAGCATGGCCAATCCACCTAACCTGCACATCTTTGGGATTTGGGGTGAAACCCACACAGAGACGAGGAGAATGTGCACACTCCACATGGACAGTGACCCAGAGCCGGGATTGGAATCCGGGTCCTCACCACCGCAGGCAGCAATGCAACCACTGGGCCACGTGCCATCCCAATCTCTCTTTCTTGATGTCCATAAATGTTGTCAACTGCGAAATTTATTCCCATATTCACAAGAACAAATGTGCTGTCAGATTTGTTCCTGGCGTAAGCTTCCAACCTCACATTTGTGTTATCTCTGAGGCCGTCTATTTTCACTTCTGCAATATCACTCAACTTCGCCCCAGTCTCAGCTCATCTTTTCTGGAACTTTCATCCATACCTATGTTATCTCTAACCTCGACACCCCAACACACTCCTGGCTTGTCTCCCACACTCAACACCCCATAAACTTGAGATCATCCAAAACTTGTCTGCCCAGTCTTAATGTGCTGCAAGTTCCATTACCCTAGGTCAGGCAAAATTTTGATTTTAAAATTCACACCCTTGATAGCCTTGCCCCTCCCCATCTCTGTCATTTCCTGACAACACTCCGAGATATCTACTCCTCTAATTTTGGCCTCTTGTGCATTCCCAATCATAATTGTTCCCCCATTGGTCTTGTGCCTTCAGCTGTCCCAAGCCTCTGTATCTGGAATTCCCTCCCAATACCGATCCAACTCGTTTGTCTCCTTTTAGATGCTAAAAATCACCTCTTTGACCAAGCTTTTGATTTTGTCACCTAAGATTGCCTCATTTAGTTTGGTCATATTTTGTTTCATAATGCTGTTGTGAAGGACTGTCCTTGGGACGGTTCTTCACGTTAAAGGCAATACATCAGTTGGTGGTCTTGTTACTACATCCATAGCATATGCTTTCTTGCTGACATGTGTATATTTACGTGTACTTTATAGACCATAGAAAACCTTTTTTTCCCTTTAAAATGTTTTTAAATTTTCCCAATTAAGGGGCAATTTAGCGTGGCCAATCCACCTACCCTGCACATCTTTGGGTTGTGGGGGTGAGAACCACGCAGACACGGAGAGAATGTGCAAACTCCACACAGTGACCAAGGGCCGGGATCGAATCGTGAAAGTGCAAACCACTGCGCCACCATGCCTCCCTAGTCCAGAGAAAATATTAAAGTAGAATTCTATTCCATACCATTCCAAACTTGAAGTTTCCAATGGTATTTGCACAAACGTACATGGTTATAAAGATGATACCAATACTATGTTGTAAAATGATCCACAAACTGAAACACCAACTTTTGTTAAAAATTAGTTTGAACTGTGGCATTTTCTTTGTAATTTCTGAATACTTCAGTTTATCACTTGACAAGTAACAGCATTTAAATGTTTTTAGATCAGAAATTTCACCAATCACTTGTTTAAAATAAATTTAAAGTACCCAATTCATTTTTTCCCCATTAAGGGCCTGTCCACCTACCCTGCACATCTTTAGGTTGTCGGGGAGATCTACGCAGACATTCGGGGAGAATGTGCAAACTCCACACGGACAGTAACCCAGGTCCGGGATCGAACCCGGGTCTTCAGTGCCGTGAAGCAACAGTGTTAACCACTGCGCCACCCCGATTTCACCAATCATAATTGTTCAACTGTAAAATAAACAAATTGAGATATAAAATACAAGTACCCCATTTTCACTATAACCAAGGCTGCATGTAAAGGAGCTGTTGCTTTGCCACAATAGCCAGTCCAGTTAGTGTAATCACAGGCAGAATTCTAAATCAGGCCAAGCCTGACAATGCAGCAAAACAGATCACAACTTTCTGGAGGAAGAGGTCTTGCTCCACAGTACTCTGAAGTCAGTTTGGGCTCCACAACCCTAACCTCAGGCAGAATTGGATGAAACTAAAATCACTTTACATGACATAAATTTTAGCCAAAGTGCACATTTAGATTTACAATTAGGTTAAGTAATAATTTTTA
The DNA here is from genome assembly GCF_047496885.1 of Scyliorhinus torazame. Lineage (NCBI taxonomy): Eukaryota > Metazoa > Chordata > Chondrichthyes > Carcharhiniformes > Scyliorhinidae > Scyliorhinus > Scyliorhinus torazame. The sequence continues at coordinate 281,479,120 of NC_092711.1, read as the reverse complement.
CTCAGCAACAATAATACTTTGTATAATATGTAATCTGCTGCAAAATAATTTAACAGTAATCACTATTTTTCCTTAATGAATTGGTCATGAGCTGAATTGTATGACATACATTGTATTGTCACTTTCAACCTAAATTTAGACTCCATTACTTACCTTGATGACAAAGAAATAACACAATCAGCATTTTCGTAAGTAAAAAATAAATGAGATTAGAAGCTTATTTACTGTCTAAAAGAATACATGTGTCTGGTTACTTTTCAAGCCAAAATGAAATTTGACAACTTACAATCGAGCTGCACAAGGGCCACAATATTCTCAGATATCTGAGAAGAAAAGGTCACGTTTGCTCTGACGCCTTTGCTGGACTAAAACATTAGGCCGTCGCCGAAGTAAACGCCACCGCGTTTTTTTTTACATTATGTAAAATTACACAAAGCTCACACACAAGGGGCGACGCGATTTGCTTCTGTGGCCCGATCGGGTTCTACACTCTGTCTGCTCTAAGGTACAGATTTTCGGGACCGACTACGCGCTCACGGGGTCCTTTTTCTTTTAAAACGACCAACTTACAAATCGGATTTGCCCCCTTTCTCCCAATTCTTCAACCAGTCGCCATGGAACACCATCACCGCCATCTTAGCTGCACACCATTCTGCACTCATAGCCCGGATGTATCGCCCGGTAAGCTGCGGGGTCACAGGTCAACGCTGCCGCTGCATGCTGGGAGGTCTGAGGGCAAGCCAATTGTTGGTGGAGGGGGCGACAGTGTTGGAGCTCTGGATTGCTTGTCCGCTTGCCAGCCGTCCAAGGATCGGCCTGGAGTCGGCAGCAATTGGAGAGCAATCTCCAGGGCGCCGCTGTGCAACCCTGGGGGGGAGGGGGCGGGGGGATCGTCGCAATGTTAAAAATACAGTTTTTTTTTGTCATTTTCTTTGGACCTTTCGCTTTGCCAAATGCAAAAGTATTGAAAATTAATGTGTTCTCTTTGTCAAATATAAAAGTATTAAAAGAGCAGCACGGTGGACAGGTGCTTAGCACTGCTGCCTCACGGCGCCGAGCACCCAGGTTCGATCCTGGCCCTGGGTCACAGTCACTGTAGAGTTTGCACATTCGCCCCGTGTCTGCGTGGGTCTCACCCCCACAACCCAAAGATGTACAGGCCACGCTAAATTGCCCCTTAGTTGGAAAAAAATTGGGTCATCTAATTTTGTTTTAAATAATTAACAGTATTGAAAATAGAGGAGATGGAGGTGTGGGTAAAAGGCTGTTTGGCTATTGATTTAAGTACAATCTAATTGGAAGACAGCACCGTGGCGCAGTGGGTTAGCCCTGCTGCCTCATGGCGCCGAGGTCCCAGGTTTGCTCCCGGCTCTGGGTCACTGTCCATGTGGAGTTTGCACATTCTCCCTGTGTTTGCGGAGGTTTCGCCCCCAAAACCTAAAGATGTGCAGGCTAGGTGGATTGGCCATGCTAAATTGCCCGTTAATTGGATAAAAATTAATTGGGTACTCTTAAAAAAAAAAGTACAATCCAATTGGGTAATGAGTTTTTGCTTTCCAGTTGGCGTAGGAAGACAGTGTGTCGAAAGGATGATGTGTTGCTGGACTGATGGCTGGAGTGAGGGCATGTCATGTGAAGAAGGCACAAGCATCTATATTTAATTACATTTGTCAACCTTGGCCAGCAGCATCTTTTTCATTTCTCCAGTTTCTGCTGAGAGGGATACTGCAAGGATCAGTATTTAACATAGAACATAGAACAATACAGCGCAGTACAGGCCCTTCGGCCCACGATGTTGCACCGAAACAAAAGCCATCTAACCTACACTATGCCATTATCATCCATATGTTTATCCAATAAACTTTTAAATGCCCTCAATGTTGGCGAGTTCACTACTGTAGCAGGTAGGGCATTCCACGGCCTCACTACTCTTTGCGTAAAGAACCTACCTCTGACCTCTGTCCTATATCTATTACCCCTCAGTTTAAAGTTATGTCCCCTCGTGCCAGCCATATCCATCCGCGGGAGAAGGCTCTCACTGTCCACCCTATCCAACCCCCTGATCATTTTGTATGCCTCTATTAAGTCTCCTCTTAACCTTCTTCTCTCCAACGAAAACAACCTCAAGTCCGTCAGCCTTTCCTCATAAGATTTTCCCTCCATACCAGGCAACATCCTGGTAAATCTCCTCTGCACCCGCTCCAAAGCCTCCACGTCCTTCCTATAATGCGGTGACCAGAACTGTACGCAATACTCCAAATGCGGCCGGACCAGAGTTCTGTACAGCTGCAACATGACCTCCCGACTCCGGAACTCAATCCCTCTACCAATAAAGGCCAACACTCCATAGGCCTTCTTCACAACCCTATCAACCTGGGTGGCAACTTTCAGGGATCTATGTACATGGACACCTAGATCCCTCTGCTCATCCACACTTTCAAGAACTTTACCATTAGCCAAATATTCCGCATTCCTGTTATTCCTTCCAAAGTGAATCACCTCACACTTCTCTACATTAAACTCCATTTGCCACCTCTCAGACCAGCTCTGCAGCTTATCTATATCCCTCTGTAACCTGCTACATCCTTCCACACTATCGACAACACCACCGACTTTAGTATCGTCTGCAAATTTACTCACCCACCCTTCTGCGCCTTCCTCTAGGTCATTGATAAAAATGACAAACAGCAACGGCCCCAGAACAGATCCTTGTGGTACTCCACTTGTGACTGTACTCCATTCTGAACATTTCCCATCAACCACCACCCTCTGTCTTCTTTCAGCTAGCCAATTTCTGATCCACATCTCTAAATCACCCTCAATCCCCAGCCTCCGTATTTTTTGCAATAGCCTACCGTGGGGAACCTTATCAAACGCTTTGCTGAAATCCATATACACCACATCAACTGCTCTACCCTCGTCTACCTGTTCAGTCACCTTCTCAAAGAACTCAATAAGGTTTGTGAGGCATGACCTACCCTTCACAAAGCCATGCTGACTATCCCTGATCATTTAACTGCACCTTTGATACCATTTCAAGGGGAAATAATTAAGTCGGCACATTTTGAGGTGAATCAGACTAATTGGTCAGGGGAGTTTCTGTATTTCCCCAACGCCTGTTATATCCGAGAGATGAGATTATCAAGGTCTTAGAAAGGTGAAATAAAAGCAGAAAGTGCTGGATAAACTCAGCAGGTCTGGCAACATCTGTGGACAGAGAAACAGTGTCAACGTTTTGAGTCTGTATGACCCTTCTAACTGTTGAAGGATCAAACGGATTCAAAACATTAACTGTGTTTCTCACGCCACAGATGCTGCCAGACCTGCTGAGTTTATTCAGCATTTACTGTTTTTATTTCAGATTCCCAGCATCCATAGTATTTTGCTCTTGTAAAGGTGAACTTCATAATGGGCATTCATAATGGGCAAAATTGACAGTCATATGGACAGATGAGAATTAATTAAGGAAAGCCAGCATGAATTTCTTCAGGGAAAATCATGTTTAACTAACTTGCTGCAGTTTTTTGAAGAGGTAACCGAGGTTGATCAGTCCAATACTGTTAATGTGTACTTGGATCCAAAAAGTGTTGAATACAGTGCCGCACAACAGATTTGTGGGCACAGTTGTTAAGCTTATTAAATGTAAGGAACAGTCGCAACATGGATATGAAGTTGGATCAGCGAAAGGAAACCAGGTATAGTGGTTAATGGATGTTTTCAGTGCAGGAGAGAGGTTTCTAGTTGAGTTCCCAAGGGGTCAGTGTTGGGACCCTCGCTTTCCCTGATAAATATCAATGATCTAGACTGGTGTATAAGGCACAGTTTCAAAGTTTGCAGATGATACAAAACTTTTAAGCATTGTAAACTGTGAGGTGGATAATGTGGAGCTTCAAAAGAACATAGACAAGTTGGTGAAATAGGCTGACTGGTGGCAGATGAAGTTCAATGCAGAGAAATGTGAAGTGATTAATTTTGTTAGGAAGAACATGGAGAGGCAATATAAAATGGAGGGTACAACTCGAAAGGGGTGCAGGAGCAAAGAGACCTGGGCGTAAATATGCATAAGTCATTGAATGTGGCATGACCTGTTGAGAGAGCAGTTAAAGAAGCACGCAACAACCTAGGCTTTATTAATCAGGGCATAAAGTACAAATATGTTGAACTTGTGCAAGTCACTAGTTGACCTTGGTAGAGGTATTGTGTCCAGTTCTGGATGCCGCATTTTAGGAAGGATGTGAAGGCATGAGAGAGGGTGTAGAAAAGATTCATGATAATGACTCCAGGAATGAGGAACTTCAGTTGGAAGATAGATTGAAGAAGTTAGGACAGGTTTTCTTGGAGAAAAGAAGGCTGAGAGGAGATTTGATGAATGTATTCAAAATCATGAGAGGTCTGGATAGAGTAGATAAGAAGACACTGTTCACACTCGTGAAAGGATCGAGAACAAGAGGACACAGATTTAAAGTAATTAGTAAAAGAAGCAAAAGTTGTGTGAGGAAATCTGTTTTCATGCAGCAAACGGTTAGGATTTGGGATGCACTGCCTGAGAGTGTGGTGGAGGAAATTCAATGAAGTATACAAGGAAATCACATTGTTTTCTGAGAAGGAAGAGTGTGTAGGGTTATGGAGAAAAAGCAGGGATTGGGCTAATTGGACAACACATGTATGATAGTCTCCTTCTGTGCTGTATGATTAACAACAAGTGCCAGGCCAGGGTGGGGTAAGTCAGGCAGCAGTCATATGAGCTAGGAAAGGAACAAGATAGGATTTAGAAAGATGAAGTCAATCATCTTCCTTCATCCATCGTAAGATCAGAAGTGGGATGTTCGCTGCTGATTGCACAATGTTCAGCACCATTCGCAGATACTGAATCAGTCCATGTCCAAGTGTAGCAAGATCTGCACAGAATCCAGGTTTGGGCTGACAAGTGGCAAGTAATATTTGCTCCACACAATGCCAGGCAATGACCATCTCAAACAAGATAGAATCTAATCATCACCCCATGACATTCAATGGCATTACCATTGCTGAATCCCCCACTATCAACATCCTCAGGGTGACCATTAACCAGAAACTGAAGTGGACTAGCCATCTATCTACAAGGCACAAGTCAGGAGGAATGTTCTGGAATAATCTCCACTTACCTGGATGAGTGCAGCTCCAACACTCAAGAAGTTTGATACCATTCAGGAAAAGCAGGTGAATGATTGGCACCGTATCCACAAACATCCACTCCCTCCGCCACATACGCATACTGACAGCAGTATATGCCATCTATAAAATGCACTGCAGGCGCTCACCAAGGCTCCACAGACAGCGCCTTCCAAATGCATAACCACTGCTATCTAGAAGGGAAGGGCAGTAGAAACATGGGAACACAACGTAGAAGTTCCCCTCCAAGCCAATCACCATTCCTTCAATATCGCTGGGTCAAAATCCTGGAACTCGCTCCCGAAAAGCAGTGTGGGTGTACCTACACCACATGGACTGCAGCGGTTCAAGAAGGCAGCTCTCCACCACCATCTCAAGGGCAATTCGGGATGGGCAATAAATACTGTCCGGGCCAGCGATGCTGACATGAATTAATTTTTAAAATGTAACGCCCAACTGGGTGATATGGAGAGTGAAGAATACAGGTGAGGTCTCAAAGCAGAGGTTTCTGTCTGTCCCTAGCTCCTACCCTTTTAAAGGCAGAAATGTTGCGATGGCGTAGTGATAATTTCACCACACTAACAATCCAGGGGCATGGTTCAAATTCCATCAGGGCAGCTAGTAGAATTTAAATTCAATTAATGAAATCTGGAATTGAAAGCAAGTCTCAGTAATGGTGACCTTAAAACGATCATCAATTTTCAGTAAAACTCCTCTGGTTCACTAACTTTCAGGGAATTAAATCTGCCATCTTTACCTGGCCTGGGCTACATATGATTCTAGACACAGCAACGGTGTTGATTCTTAACTGCTCTCTTAAATGGCCCAGCAAGCTACTCAGTAACATTCTAGACACCACTGTCACCATCTCTACCTATGCCCTGTCCCACTGGCAGGTCAGACTCACCATGAGGTGGCTGCACAGTGGAATATAATTAGAAAGGAGTTGATTCCGGACCTCATGATGTCTCATGATCAAGGAAAGTTCCTGCTGATTACCACCAACTGAACCCTTGGCAAACTTTCCTGAACAAACATACATTTTTTGAAAGTTCTTTCACAGGATGTGGACATTGCTAGCTCGGTCAGCATTTGTTGCCCATCCCTATTTCATAGAATCCCTAAAGTGCAGAAAGAGGCCATTTGGCCCATAAAGTCTGTACCATCCCCCCGAAAGAACATCCCATCCAGGCAACCCCGTCTAACTTTTCGATGCTAAGAGGCAATTTAGCATGTCCAATTCACCTAACCTGCACATCTTTGGACTGTGGGAAGAAACCGGAGCACCTGGAGGAAACTCACGCAGACATTATGAGTACGTGCAAACAGTCACCCAAGGGCGAGATTGAACCCGGGTCCCTGGTGCTGTGAGGCCGTGCTAACCACTGTGCCACAGTTCTGCCCTATTTACCCTTGAGAAGGTGACAGTGAACTGGTCTTTGACCCACTGCAGTCCCTGTGGTGTAGGTATACCCAAGGGACTATTTGCAAAGGAGTTCGAGATTTTGACCCAGCGACAGTGAAGGACCGGCGATATAGTTATATAGTTCAAAGTCAGGATGTTGTATAGCTTGGAAGAAAACCTACACGTGCTCCCATGCACCTGTCGCCCTTGTCATTTTAGATGCTAAATGACACAGGTTTTGAAGGTGCTGTTGCTGCAGTTCATCTTCCAAATGCCATGTGCATTAATGGTGAATGTTCATGGGGATGGATGTGGAGTCAATCAAACTGCCTGCTTTGTCCTGAAGTGTGTCAAGCTGACTGAGTGTTGTTGGAGCTGCACTCATCTTGTTAAGTGGAGAGTATTCCATATAATCCTGCCTTAACATAGAAAATAGGAGCAGTAGTAGGCCATTCAAGCCTGCACCACCATTCATTATGATCATGACTGATCACCCAACTCAACAGCCTGTTGCCGCCTTACCCCCTATATCCTTTGGTTCTTTTCACCCCAAGAGCTATATATATAACTCCTTGAAAATGTACAATGTTTTGGCATTAACTACATTCAATGGTAGCAAGTTGCACAGGCTCACCACTCCGTGGCTGAATAATATGGAGGTGGTGGCGTAGTGGTATTGTCATTGGGCTAGTAATCCAGATATCGACTTCCGGGTGCGGCTATGCAGAGCTAGGTCGCATATTCGGTAGCTCCTGCTTGGAACGGACTTTTGGGCTCGTTACAGGGCCCCCACGGCATTTGTTTGCCCTTTCCCGGTGTGGGACGAAGGCTGCAGCATTCCCCTGACAGTGTCCCCCAGGAAGGGTATGTCTCTTGGTTCCCAGACACGGCAGAAACAGTAAAAGATTTGGCTGCAACTGCAGGATAAACAGGGCCTCTTCCAGCATGCAGGCGGGGGAAGGGCAAGCTTAAAGCTGCAAGCTGACCTGAGGGCCTGTATCAAAGGTGAATTCTAGCAACAGAGGGAACAACTGTGAAAAGATCTCATCAAGGCCACTGAAGGGACTTCCGGTTGCGGTGATGCCTAGCTAGCCGCACGCTTCGGCGGCTCCAGCTCCGACGGACCTTCGGGCTCTTTTAAGAGCCCCAACTGGGAATTTTTCGACGACGCAACCCGGTGTGGGGTGTGTGAGAAGGGAGACCCCCCCAAACGAAGGAGGAAAAAACCGGCTGCAGCGCCAGGAATCGTCGACCAAAGGGTCAGAAAGAGAGAAGTACAAGATGGCGGCGGAGAAAGCGCAGGCGACATGGGGGCCTGAGCAGGATGAAATCGTGAGACGGTGCGTGGAGCTGCTGAAGAGGGAGGTGCTGACCCCGATGCTACAGGCAATTGAGGGGCTCAAGGAGACATTAATGACCCAGGAGACTGAGCTCCGCGTGGTGGAGCAGAAGGTGACAAATATTGAGGACGAGATCCTGGGCCTGGCGGTTAAGACTCAGACGCACGAGGCACTTCATAAAAAGTGTACTGAAAGGATCGAGGCCCTAGAAAACGGAGCGCGAAAGAAGAACCTTCGGATACTAGGTCTCCCTGAGGGTGTGGAAGGAGTGGACTGTGGAGAGTACGCAAGTAAGATGCTGAGCTCACTGATGGGTGCTGAGGCCCCTGCGGGCCCCATGGAGGTGGAGTGGGCAAATCGGATTCCGGCGAGAAGACCAAAAGCGGGAGTACCACCGAGGGCGATAATCGTGCGATTTTACCGCCTTAAGGTCAGAGAAGAGGTCCTGAGATGGGCTAAAAGGTGCGGAGTAGCAGATGGGAGAATGCTGTGGTACGGATAAATCCAGGATTGGAGTGCGGAGGTGGCGAGAAGGAGGGCGAGCTTCAACCGAGCCAAAGAGGTGTTGCATAAAAGGAAGGTGAAGTTTGGGATGCTGCAGCCGGCAAGACTATGGGTCACGTATCAGGAGAGACACTCTTATTTCGAGACGGCGGAGGAAGCACGGTCCTTCATCAAAGAAGAGAAATTGGACTGGAACTGAGGGACTGATGCTGCAGGAAATGTTATTGTTATTGTTTTTGTTAATGTTAAGGTGGAAGTTAATTGAGAAGTAAACAGGGAAGGGGGGAGACATTGGGGAAATGTGGGCGCCGGTGAGGGGGGAAAGACGGGACATAGTCGGAGAATGGGGAAGGAGAGGGGGAGGGGAAAGGGAGCTGCGCCATAAGAGGCGGGTCAGGTAAAGGGATGTTCCCGCGCCAGAAAGAATCAGGCGGGAAGACAGGCGCAAGGCGGATGGGAGTTCCTCCACATGGGTGGGGGGTTGAGGAGTGAGCAGGAGTAGCCGGGGTCAGTTGAAGTCAGCTGACTTACGGAAGTGATATGGGGGGAGCAATCATGCTAGATAGGGATCTAGCGGGGGGGGGGGGGGGGGGGGGGAGAACTGGGTTGCTGCTGCGGAAATCCAAAAGGAAATGGCTAAAGAGTGGGTGGGCGGGGATGGTGTGCGACGCTGGGGGAGCGAGCGGGAGTGTGGAGGCGGGATATGGGACTGGCCTAGAGAAGGTAATGGCTAGTCGACACGGGAGGGGGGCAGGTAGCCCCCTAGTGAGGCTGATCACGTGGAACGTGAGAGGCCTGAACGGACCGATAAAAAGGGCTCGAGTGCTCGCGCATTTGAAAGGACTAAGGGCAGACGTGGTTATGCTCCAAGAGACGCATCTAAAGGTGGCGGACCAGGTTAGGCTAAGGAAAGGATGGGTGGGACAGGTGTTCCACTCAGGACTGGATGCAAAGAACAGAGGGGTGGCCATTTTGGTGGGGAAACGGGTAGCATTTGAAGCAAAGAACATCGTAGCAGATAGCGGAGGTAGATATGTAATGGTGAGTGGTAGGCTGGAGGGAATGGAGGTCGTGTTGGTGAATGTGTATGCCCCAAATTGGGACGATGCGGGATTCATGAGACGGATGCTGGGGCGTATACCGGACCTGGAGGCAGGAAACTTGATTTTAGAAGGGGACTTTAATACGGTGCTGGACCCGGGGCTAAATAGATCCAGCTCAAGGACCGGAAGAAGGCCGGCAGCGGCCAAAGTACTTAAGGGGTTTATGGACCAAATGGGGGGAGTGGATCCATGGCGATCTCTTAGACCTAGGGCTAGGGAGTTTTCCTTCTTCTCCCATGTCCATAAAGTGTACTCCCGGATAGAGTTTTTTGTGTTGGGAAGGTCGTTGATCTCTCGGGTGGAAGAAGCTGAGTAGTCAGCCATAGCGGTTTCGGATCATGCCCCACATTGGGTGGACCTGGAAGTAGGAGAGGACAGGGAGCAGAGAACACTCTGGCGATTAGATGTGGGACTGATGGCGGATGAGGGAGTGTGTGCAAGAGTGCGGGGGTGTATTGAGAGATACCTGGAGGTCAATGACGATGGCGAGGTCCCTGTGGGTGTGGTCTGGGAAGCATTAAAAGCGGTGGTCAGAGGAGAGCTGATCTCTATTGGGGCCCACAAAAGGAAAACAGAGGCCAAGGAAAGGGAAAGATTACTGAGGGAGATTTTAAGGGTGGACAGGGAATTTGCAGAGACCCCGGAGGAGGAATTGTACAGGGAGAGGAGACAACTCCAGACGGAGTTTGACCTTCTGACCACCAGAAAGGCGGAGGTACTGTGGAGGAAGGCACAGGGGAGGAGATATGAATATGGGGAAAAGGTTAGTCGCCTGTTGGCGCATCAATTGCGAAAGAGGGCAGCAGCGAGGGAGATAGGAGGAATTAGAGACGAAAGGGGAGACACGGTGCGAAGGGCAGGAAAGATAAATGAGGTGTTCAAGACCTTCTATGAGGAACTGTATAAGTCTCAACCCCCAGAGGGAGAGGAGGGGATGCGGCAGTTCCTGGACCAATTGAGGTTCCCGAAAGTGGAGGAGCTGGAGGTGGCAGGCCTGGGGGCGCCGATTGAGGTGGACGAGGTTATTAAGGGACTGGGAAGCATGCAAGCAGGGAAGGCCCCGGGGCCAGACGGGTTCCCGGTGGAATATTACAGAAAATATGTGGACTTGTTGGCCCCGTTGATGGCGAGGACGTTCAATGAGGCCAGGGAAGGGGGGACTCTACCCCCGACGATGTCGGAGGCGACGATATCGCTAAGTTTGAAGAGGGACAAAGATCCGTTGCAGTGCTGGTCCTATAGACCTATTTCACTATTGAACGTGGACGCCAAATTGCTGGCAAAGGTACTGGCATCGAGGATAGAGGACTGTGTCCCGGGGGTGGTGCACGAAGACCAGACAGGGTTCGTAAAAGGGAGACAACTGAATGTTAACGTGCGACGACTATTAGGGGTGATAATGATGCCCCCAGTGGAGGGGGAGGCAGAGATAGTGGCGGCAATGGACGCAGAGAAGGCATTTGATAGGGTGGAGTGGGAGTATTTATGGGAAGTGTTAAGGAGGTTTGCGTTTGGGAACGGGTTTATTAGCTGGGTTAGACTTCTTTATGGGGCTCCAACGGCAAGCGTAGTTACAGGTCAACATAGATCGGAGTATTTCCGATTATATAGGGGAACAAGACATCCAGGGGACCAGAGTAGAGAGATAGAAGGCTTACTGCTAAGGAAAGTGGAAAGAAACTTCCGATACCTGGGGATTCAGATCGCTAGGAGCTGGGGAACCTTGCACAGACTTAATCTGACACGGCTGGTAGAACAAATGGAGGAGGACTTCAAGAGGTGGGACAAGCAGCCTCTATCGCTGGCGGGCAGGGTGCAAGCAATTAAGATGATGGTCCTCCCAAGGTTCTTATTTGTATTTCAATGTCTCTCTATACTAATCACCAAGACCTTTTTTAATAAAATAGATAGGAGCATCATGAGCTTCGTGTGGGCAGGGAAAGTTCCGAGAGTAAGGAGGGGGTTCCTTCAGCGTAGTAGGGACAGAGGAGGACTGGCACTACCGAACTTGGGTGATTACTATTGGGCCGCCAATGTGGCAATGATACGTAGATGGATGATGGAGGGTGAGGGAGCGGCGTGGAAAAGACTGGAGAGAAAGTCCTGTAAAGGGACGAGTTTAGAGGCGCTGGTGACGGCGCCGCTACCGTTCTCACCTAAAAAGTTTACCACGAACCCGGTGGTGGCGGCAACACTGAATATCTGGGGACAGTGGAGGCGACAGAGAGGGGTGCGGGGAGCCCTGGTGGGGTCCCCTATCAGGAACAACCATAGGTTCGCCCCAGGAAGAATGGATGGAAGATTTCAGAGCTGGTACCAGTTGGGAATTAGGAAGGTGGGAGATTTATTTATAGATGGGACTTTTGCGAGCTTGGGAGCATTGGAGGAAAAGTATAAGTTGCCCCGGGGAAATTTCTTGCAGTATATGCAGGTGAGGGCGTTTACTAGACAACAGGTGAGGGAATTTCCGTTGCTCCCGACACAGGGGATACAGGACAGGGTGCTTTCAGGGGTGTGGGTCGGAGAGGGCAAGGTGTCAGAGATTTATAGAGAGATGAGGGAAGAGGGGGAGGAGTCGGTGGGCGAACTAAAAGGAAAGTGGGAAGAAGAATTAGGGGAGGAGATAGAGGAGGGTATGTGGGCTGATGCCCTAAGCAGGGTAAATTCCTCTTCCTCATGCGCCAGGCTTAGCCTGATTCAATTTAAGGTGCTACATAGAGCACACATAACGGGGGCAAGATTGAGCAGGTTCTTTGGAGTGGAGGACAAATGTGGGAGGTGTGGCGGGAGCCCGGCAAACCACGCACATATGTTTTGGGCGTGCCCGGCACTGGAAGGGTATTGGAAGGGAGTGACGGGAGTGATTTCGCAGGTGGTGAAGGCCCGGGTCAAACCAGGCTGGGGGTTAGCTCTATTTGGAGTTGCGGAAGAGCCGGGAGTGCAGGAGGTGAAAGAGGCCGATGTTGTGGCCTTTGCGTCCCTAGTAGCCCGGCGCAGGATCCTACTCATGTGGAAGGAGGTGAAACCCCCCGGACTGGAGGCCTGGGTAAATGATATGGCGGGGTTCATTAAACTGGAGCAGATAAAGTTTTCCCTGAGAGGATCGGCTCAAGGGTTCACCAGGCGGTGGCAGCCATTTCTCGACTACCTAGGGGAACGTTAGAGGGAAGGCAGATGACCAGCAGCAGCAACCCGGGGGTGGGGGGGGGTGGTTTAGTTTAGTTTAGGTCAATAGACAATGGGGTTTTGGTACCTGTGTATTGTTTAAAATTTCTGTTTTGTTATTGTTTCGTTTGCTTTGTAAGAGGGAAAAATTGTTGTTTGGAAAAAAAATTCAATAAAATATATATATTTTTAAAAAGTAATCCAGATATCCAGCACAATGCTCTCGGGTCCTGGGTTCGAATCCCACCATGGCAAAAGGTGAAATTTGAATTCAATAAAAATCTGTAATTAAAAGTCTAATGATGACCATGAAACCATTGTCGATTGTCGTAAAACCATCTGGTTCACTAATGTCTTGAAGGGAAGAAAAATGCTGTCTTTACCCGGTCTGGCCTCCATGTGACTCCAGACCCACAGCAATGTAGTTGACTTTTAACTGCCCCCTTCTGAAATGGCCTAACAAGCCACTCAGTTCAAGGGCAATTAGGGATGGGCAACAAATGCTGGCCCAGCCAGCGGTGCCCACATCCCAAGAACAATAAATTAATTTCTCCTCACCTCTGTCCTAAATGGTCCACCCCGTATCCTCAGACTGTGTCCCCTGGTTCTGGACTCACCATCAGGTTTCTCTGAACTTCAGCAAATATCATTCAAACCAACTCAATCTCTCCTCATATGTCAGTCCCACCATCCCAGGAATCAGTCTGGTAAACGTGGCTGCACTCTGCCGATAGCAAGAACATAATTCCTCAGAGAAAGTGACAAAAACTGCAACCAATATTCCAGTTATGGCCTCACCAAGGCCATGTACAATTTCAACAAGTCATCCCTGATCCTGTACTTGAATCCTCTTGCAATGAAGAACAACATACAATTAGCCTTCTTTCCCTCCAGCTTCACCTGCGACTGGTGTACGAGGACACCCATGTCGCATTCTACATTTCCCTCTCTCAATTTATAGCCATTCAAATGATAATCTGCCTTCCTGCTTTTATTTTATTTTATTTTTGTAATTATTTTTATTAAGGTTTTCATAAAATATCATCAACAAAATGAAAAAGGAACCCAACAGGGTTAAGTACAAAACACAGTCTAGAAAAGCAACCCTCCATACCCCCCTCCCCCTGTACATAAATAATAAATTAACATTAACACCCCGACTTAACACAACAGGTATATACACCCCCTCAGACCCTCCAGTGTAAATAACAAAAACAAAAATAAAGTAACACCCCCGCCCCCGGGTTACTGCTGCCATTGACCAATGTCTACCGTTCTGCCAGGAAGTCTAAGAACGGTTGCCACCGCCTAAAGAACCCTTGTACAGACCCTCTCAAGGCGAATTTCACCCTCTCCAATTTAATAAACCCTGCCATATCGTTGATCCAGGATTCCACGCTTGGGGGCCTCGCATCCTTTCACTGAAGAAGAATCCTTCGCCGGTCTACCAGGGACGCAAAGGCCAGAATATAGGCCTCTTTCGCCTCCTGCACTCCTGGCTCCTCTGCGACCCCAAATATTGCGAACCCCCAGCCCGGTTTGACCCTGGATCCTTCCACCCTCGACACCGTCCTCGCTACACCCTTCCAAAATTCCTCCAGCGCTGGGCACGCCCAGAACATATGGGTGTGATTTGCTGGGCTCCCTGAGCACCTAACACACCTGTCCTCACCCCCAAAAAACCGGCTCATCCTTGTCCCGGTCATGTGTGCCCTGTGCAGCACCTTAACTTGTATGAGGTTGAGCCTCGCGCACGATGAGGAAGAGTTTACCCTCCCTAGGGCATCTGCCCACGTCCCTTCCTCAGTCTCCTCTCCCAACTCCTCCTCCCACCTACCTTTCACCTCCACCACCTAGGCCTACTCCTGCATCACCTGGTAAGTTTCCGAGATCTTCCCCACTCCCACCCTCCCCCCCGAGAGCACCCTGTCCTGTGTGTGGCAGCAGCCGCGGGAATTCCACCACCTGCCGCCTGGCAAACGCCCTTACCTGTAAGTACCTGAAGGTGTTCCCCGGGGGGGGAGCCCGTACTTCTCCTCCAGCTCACCCAGGCTCGCGAACTTCCCGTCCACAAACAGGTCCCCCAAAGTTCGTATCCCTGCCCTGTGCCACCCCGAAAACCCCCTTCCTGCTTTTATGACCGAAGTGGATAACCTCACATTTTTCCACATCACGCTACATCTGCCATGCATTTGCCCACTCACCCAGCTTGTCCAAATCACACTGAATCACCTCTGCATCTTCCTCACAGCTCACCCTCTCACCCAGCTTTGTGTCATCTGAAAATCTGGAGGTATTATCACAGAATAGAATTGTAGAATTTACAGTGCAGAAGGAGGCCATTTGGCCCATTGAGTCTGCACCGGTCCTTGGAAAGAGTGCCCCACCCAAGCCCACACCTCCACCCTATCCCCGTAACCCAACCAAACCTTTTTGGACACTAAGGGCAATTTAGCATGGCCAATCCACCTAACCTGTAGATCTTTGGACTGTGGGAGGAAACCGGAGGAAACCCACGCAGGCACAAAGAGAATGTGCAGACTCCGCACAGACAGTGACCCAAAACGGGAATCGAACCTGGGACCCTCGAGCTGTGAAGCAACTGTCACTAAACCCTGTGATCCCCAACATTTCTGGTATGTTATTTGTTTCCTCCTTTATGAAGACAGAACCAAAGTGTGTGTTTTTAGCTGGTCAGTCATTTCTTTATAATTCTGTTGTTTCTGACTATAAGGGATTTACATTTGTCTTCACTAATTTTTTTCTCTTCACATACTTATAGAAACCTTGACAGTCAGTTTTTACTTTCCCCAGTCAGTTTTTATTTTCCCCGCCAGCTTACTCTCTTACTCTATTTTCTCCTTCTTAATCAATCCTTTGGTCCTTCTTTGCTGAATTCTAAACTGCTCCCAATTCTCAGATCTGTTTTTTTTTTGTCAATTTGTACACCTCTTCCTTGGATCTAATACTATCTCTAATTTCCCTTGTAAGCCATGGTTTGTCCACCTTTCCCGTTTTACTTTTGCGTCAGACAGGAATAAACAATTGTTGCAGTTCCCCCATGCGCTCTTTGAATATTTATGAATGGCCACTGTGGTAAAATGGACAATGGCCTGAATTTTAGCCTGATATGTAATTGGACATTTAAATTAAGAATTGGACATTTTAAATCACAGTCACAGTCAGCCCCAGGCAGGTCTGATGGGAATTCAAACAGCCAAGTTCGAATACACTGAGCAGAGACAGACAGTCTGGGCCTGCCCTGTAAACAGGGCATCAGGAGATCACTTGTCCCATTCAAATGGATTGGTTGTTGTGGATTGCCCAGATGAAGCTACACTTTCTGGCACCCAAATTTCCTTCCGTCACCAAACATGGAGTAAGATTATGTGCAGACAATATACTCCTGGGGATGGACTCCTGGGGATGGGTCCCTGGTGTCCTGCAGAGTTGCAATCAACAACTCCATTGGGTGTTGCGACCCACCCCAAGATCTCAGTGGCTGAGGGCCAGAGAACCTTCTGGAAAGGCACGAAAATGGGTATAAGAATCGACTACCAGGACCCTTTCCAGTGAAGACTCGGTGAAGAGGCAACAGATTCAACGGTGGACCAGAGGATGGAAGGAAGCAGTGTGCAAGACCCACCTTCATGTACGAAGGCCTGAAACAACCGAGACTCAGCGAATTGGACCCATAACTTAATTGTATTCATCGGCACGGGTGATATAAGGAATCCTGGGATTATTCTAGTCGGGATAATTTAAAGGGAATAACTGTTTTTGTTATATTTGATAATAAATTTGGTTGAATTGTAAACTTGTATTTGTCCTTTATCCATCTTTCAAATGAGAGCACCTGGGTAAAGCGTTTGGGTAATAAACTGCCTAAAGTGTCCGAGAATAGACAACACTATCCACTGTCATTCCTTTAAATAACATTTCCCAGTCCATCACACCCTACACGCACCTCATGCCATCATAGTTTCTTTATTAAGATTCAGGAGGGCAGCATGGTGACCCAGTGGTTACCACTGCTGCCTCACGGCAGCAAGGACCCAGATTTGATCCTGGCCCCAGGTCACTGTCTGTATAAGAAACGGTGCCGTCCCAGCAGCCTTCACTTTCTGTACCAAAGCTGCTGGGGAACTAGTTCTAGTAGATTAAAGCCTTCAGTTATGAAAGCACTTCGTCTTGAGTGTAATTGATCGCGCATCAATTTAATCTTCTAGACTTAAGCTGGAAGGATGGATCTCCGAATCAAACCGGAGTGCCTTCAAATCAGCCCCCACGCGGAGAACTCGGCAGCAATATTTAAACACTGGCTGTCGTGCTTTAAGGGCTACCTCGAGACGGCCGGAGGCACCCTCTCAGAAGGAAAGAAAATGCACCTCCTGCGCTCAACGGTCAGCCCTGGGATCTACCCCCTTATCGAGGAGGCGGAGGACTATGATGCCGCGATCGAACTGCTAAAAGGACATTATATCCGCCCTGTAAAACAGGTCTACGCACGTCACCTGCTTGCAACTAGACGGCAAAGCCCCGGGGAATCGTTGGAAGATTTCTACCGGACGCTACTGGTGCTGGGCCGAAACTGTGGCTGCCCGCAAGTTTTGGGGAGCGAGCCCACGGAACTTTTAATCAGGGATGCCTTCGTAGCAGGTATGAGCTCCTCAGATATCTGCTGAAGACTCCTAGAAAAGGACACCCTGGGACTTAGAGAGACACGGGCCCTGGCAGTGTCCATGGACGTTGCCTACAAAAATGCGCAGTCCTATGCGCCCGACCGCACGGCGGCCCCCCGCAGCGGCAGCCCCACAGACCTTTCCCCTGACCCCGCAGGCCTGCACTACGAGACAGCCTGCTAACGCCACCGGGCCCCCAGCACGGCCGACTACACATTGCCCGATCAGAACTCGCAACTGCTTCATCTGGCCTCGGTGACACTGGACCAAAGTCGACCCCGGACACTCGCAACAGCTACAACGACGGTCTTCATCAACGGCCACGAGACGTCTTGCCTGATTGACTCTGGGAGCACGGAAAGCTTTGTTCACCCCGACACGGTAAGGCGCTGTTCACTTGTAACCCACCCTGTAAACCAAAGGATCTCCCTGGCCTCCAGGTCACACTCGGTGGAGATAAAGGGGTTCTGCCTAGCGAACCTCACCGTCCAAGGCAGGAAATTCGACAATTTCCACCTGTATGTCCTGCCGCACCTCTGCGCGGCTACCCTCCTGGGGCTGGACTTCCAATGCAATTTGCAAAGCCTGACCTTTAAATTCGGCGGCCCAAATCCTCCCCTTACTGTCTGCATCCTCGCGACCCTTAAGGTCGACCCGCCTTCCCTGTTTGCGAACCTCACCCTGGATTGCAAACCCATCGCCACCAGGAGCAGGTGGTACAGTGCCCAGTACCGGACCTTCATCAGGTCAGAGGTCCAAAGGCTGCTGAGGGAAGGGGTCATCGAAGCGAGCAACAGTCCCTGGAGAGCTCAAGTAGTGGTGGTGAAGACCGGGGAGAAACATAGGATGGTCATTGACTACCGCCAGGCCATCAACAGGTTTACGCAGCTGGACGCGTACCCTCTCCCCCGTATAGCCGGCCTGGTAAACAGGATCGCACAATACAAGGTCTTCTCCACGGTGGATCTCAAGACCGCCTACCACCAGCTACCCCTCCGTAATAGTGACCGCGAGTACACTGCCTTCGAAGCAGATGGGCGGCTCTATCAATTTTTAAGAGTTCCCTTTGTGTCACTAATGGGGTCTCGGTCTTCCAGCGAGAGATGGACCGAATGGTTGACCGGTACGGCTTACGCGCAATGTTCCCGTATCTGGATAACGTCACCATCTGCGGCCATGACCAGCAGGACCACGATACCAACCTCCGAAAATTTCTCCAGACCGTGAAAATCCTTAACCTGACATACAATAAGGATAAATGCGTGTTTCGCGTCGACCGTCTAGCCATTCCAGGCTCCATAGTGCGAAATGGAGTTATAGGCCCCGACCCCGAGCGCATGCGCCCCCTTATGGAGTTCCCCCTCCCTCACTGCCGCAAGGCCCTGAAACGCTGCCTCGGGTTTTTCAGCTATTACGCACAGTGGGTCCCCAACTACGCAGACAAAGCCCGACCCCTAATCCAGTCCACAACCTTCCCCCTGTCGACGGAGGCCCGCCAGGCCTTCAGCCGCATCAAAGCAGACATTGCAAAGGCCACGATGCGTGCCATCGATGAGTCCCTCCCCTCCCAGGTTGAGAGCGATGTGTCCGACGTATCTCTGGAGGCCACCCTCAACCAAGCGGGCAGGCCCGTGGCCTTCTTCTCCCGTACCCTCCGCTTCCGAAATCCGCCACTCCTCGGGCGAAAAAGAGGCACAAGCCATAGTTGAAGCTGTGAGACATTGGAGGCATTACCTGGCCGGCAGGAGATTTACTCTCCTCACGGACCAACGATCGGTTGCCTTCATGTTCAATAATGCACAGCGGGGCAAGATTAAAAACGACAAGATCTTGCGCTGGAGGATAGAACTCTCCACCTTCAACTACGAGATCTTGTACCGTCCGGGGAAGCTAAACGAGCCTCCTGATGCCCTGTCCCGCGGCACTTGTGCCCTACTCCATCGAGGAGGTCAGGACAGTCACCAGGGACTGCCAAATCTGCGCGGAGTGCAAACCGCACTTCTACCGGCCACCGGCACCTGATAAAGGCTTCCCGTCCTTTTGAACGCCTCAGCATGGATTTCAAAGGCCCCCTCCCCTCCACCGACCACAACACGTATTTCCTGAACGTGATTGACAAGTACTCCCGGTTCCCATTCGCCATCCCCTGCCCAGACATGACCACAACCACCGTCATCAAGGCCCTCCAGGGTATCTTTACACTGTTCGGGTTCGCCGTGTACATACACAGTGATAGGGGGTCCTCCTTTATGAGCGACGAACTGCGTCAATTCCTGCTCAGCAAGGGCATCGCCTCGAGCAGGACGACCAGTTACAACCCCTGGGGAAACGGACAGGTGGAGAGGGAGAACGGAACGGTCTGGAAGACTGTTCTACTGGCCCTACGGTCCAGGAATCTCCCAGTCTCCCGCTGGCAAGAAGTCCTCCCGATGGCCCTCCACGCCATCCGGTCGCTGCTCTGTACAACCACAAATCAGACACCTCATGAACGTCTCCTTGTTTTCCCCAGGAAGTCCTCCTCCGGGACCTCGCTCCCAACCTGGCTAGCGAATCCCGGACCCATCCTGCTTCGGAAGCACGTGCGGGCGTACAAGTCGGACCCGTTGGTCGAGAGGGTCCACCTGCTGCACGCTAACCCCCCGTACGCCTACGTGGCGTTCGCTGATGGCCGGCAAGATACAGTCTCCCTTCGGGACCTGGCGCCCGCCGGAACCCCACGCGCACCCGAACCATTACCCACCCCCCCCACAGCACCTCACTGGAGGGTCAGTACTCCCGCCGCTCCTGCCTAGGCCCGCCACCCACCGAAGCCCCCTACAGGCGCCCCCCCCCGTGTCAACCTTTTGCCCCAACAGCGCCGCCTAGGGGTGACGAAGCTGCCAGGGAGGCCGAAACCACGCTCCCGGAGTCGCAACCACCAGGACTCCCACCAGAATCACCACCGAAGCCCAGACGCTCCGGAAGGATGACCAGGCCACCCGATCGACTGATTGCTTCGCTGTGACTTTAACTGTGAACGAACACTTTGTAAATATCCTCGACAGCACGGTACCTCCATACCTGATCATACCATGTTAAAGGCGACTGTTACCACTGGCCACCACCCCCGCCGGACTCTTTTTTAACAGGGGGTGAATGTGGTAGTACCAGGTATTGCGGTACCTAAGAGGCTGATGACCATTGGTTAAACCCAGGAGTTTACCATTGGCTGTTGTTACGTAGCTCCGCCCTGACAGGCAGAGTATAAGAAACGGTGCCGTCCCAGCAGCCTTCACTTTCTGTACTGAAGCTGCTGGGGAACTAGTTCTAGTAGATTAAAGCCTTCAGTTATGAAATCACTTCGTCTTGAGTGTAATTGATCGCGCATCACATATCCATTTGCGCAATTAATTCATCCACTTTATTGTAAATGGTCCACGCATTAAGGCACAAAGTCTCTAGGCTTGTCTTTTTAAAATTACTTGTCCTCTTCCCACTATTTTTCACTGAGGTTCAACTGATTGTTTTTGTTTTATAAATTTAGAATACCCAATTCTTTTTTTCCCAATCAAGGGGTAATTTAATGTGACCAATCCACCTATCCTGCACATCTTTTTGAGTTGTGTGGGTGAGACCCACGCAGACACGGGGAGAATGTGCAAACTCCACACGGACAGTGACCCGGGGCCGAGATCGAACCCGGGTCCTCGGTGCCGTGAGGCAGCAGTGCTAATCACTGGTGCCGCCCTGCCCTATTTGATTCGGGCCCTTGATTTCTCTGCCTGTCACTTTTCTTATTCCCTAACTGTCTTTTGTTCTTGTCCTTCATTCTCCCTCCTCTGATTCCTTGCATAGGTTCCCAGCCCCTTGCCATTTTAGTTTAAACCCTTCCCAACCACTAGCAAACACTCCACGAGATATCAGTCCTGGTCCTGCCCTGGTATAACCCGTCCAGTTTGTGCCTTGTAGACATTGGAAAGCCTTTCAGGATTTAAACTAGTGAGTTACTTGCTGCGGCATTCCCAGCCTCTGACCAGCTCTTGCAACCACAGTATTTGTGTGGCTAGTTTATTTTCTGGTGAATGGTAACCCCCAAGATGCTGATAGTGGGGCAATTCAGCTGTGGTAATACCATTGAATGTCATGGGAGATGGTAATGTGGTCATTGCCTGGCACTTGTGTGGAGTGCCATTTAACAACCCAAGCCTGAATGTTGCCCAAGTCTTGCTGCATAATCACACCGACTGCTTCAGTATCTGAGGGTCACAAATTGTGCTGAACATTGTGCAATCATCAGCCAACATTCCCAATTCTGTCCTTATGACGGAGGGAAGGTCACTGATGAAGCTGCTAAAGGTGGATTGGCCAAGGGCACACCCTAAGGAACTCCTACAGTAATGCCCCAGGACTGAGATGATTGACCTCCAATAACCACAACTAACTTCCTTTATGTTCAGTATAACTTCAACCAGTGGAGAGTTTTCACACTAGTTCCCCTTGACTCCAGTTTTGCTCAGGCTCCATGGTATCACACTTGGTCAAATGCTGCCAAGATGTCAAAGGCAATCACTCTCACCTCACTTCTTGAGTTCAGTTCTTTGGTCCATGTTTGGACCAAAGCTAGAATGAGGTCAGGAACTAAGTAGCCCTGGCGGACCCCAAACTCAGCATCACTGAGCAGGTTATTACTGAGTAAAGAGGGGTAAACGCCCTGGCCTTTGCCTCCCTGAACACCCACCGGAGACTCCTGCTCAGTGGCGAGCGCCAGCAGCACCCAAGCCTGCAGACAGGCTGCCCGACCTGGCAGAACTTCTCAGGCTAGAGAAAATAAAATATGCCACCTAAGGATCGGAGGAAGGCTTCCACAAGACTTGGAGGCTGCGCACCAACGCATTTCAAGACCTGTTCATAACCAGCACCCTGTCAGGCAAGGGGTGGTGGTGGGGTGTGTGGATACAGGACAGGTCACAAAATAAGGGAGAGGAAGGGAGGGGGCAAGAGCCAGGATGGGGGGATCAAAACACCAAGGGAAAACGCAGGGCAAGTAAGGGGAGAACCACAAAGGATAACGGGCAACAAAAGAAAGCGCACCCGGACCCCTCCCCCCCATTCCAGTACGGCTATGTACCGGGTGGCAACCAGAGCTAGGGGCAGGCCGCACAGCAATGACGCCCGCCCACTGGGGGCTCCCACACAGGGATCTCCCAGAGAGCACAGCCAGATACCGGCCCCCACATGACTGAGTGGACGGACTCTCAAGCCATGGCCTGGCTCAGCCAGCGCACAACAGCAGATTTTCTTTTTATGTAAGCCACTTCTTCCTGTATGTTTCATTCACCTTGTGACCTCAACTTTTGAACCTTCTATGGCAGGCCCAGCGGGTTGAGATGATACACCCTATGTATAATAGTTAAAATTACAGTGGCTGTAAAATTCTTGTGACTGCATGTTTTGATCTTGAAAAATGAAGAATTACTCACCATCAGCGATTAGGAGGGAGGAGGAAACAGGAGGCGGTTATTATTCTTGTTTAGGGTAGGTGATTTTTGTTGGGCTGGTGGGAGTTATAGGATCGGTTGGGGTTTTTTTTGTTGTTTTTTTAAAAAGATACATTGCTATTATGACACTGTACTATGTCGGAGCCGCTTTCTGGGCTGTTTGATGTTGATGTGTTTGTTATCTTTAAATCTTTAATACAAAATATTTTTTTAAAGTTACTGAGTAAGTGCCGTTCGAAACCACTGTTTTTTTAAAAATATATTTTATTAAAGTTTTTCGATCAAAAAGAATTTTCAATTTTTACAACTTTGTAACAAAATGTACATTGACCGTTATTTAAACAATATATTAACTAACAAGTGCAGAAAAAGAAATAGTAACATTGAAAAAATAAATATAATTATAAACAACTAGCATGGAAAAGAACAAAAAAAACCAAGGACCCACATGTACCCTCCCCTCCCCGCCCCCCCCCCCCCACCCCTCCCCCCTGGGTTGCTGCTGCTGTCTTTCCTGTTTTCCCTTATCGCTCTGCGAGATAGTCAAGGAACAGTTGCCACCGCCTGGTGAACCCCTGAGCCGAACCTCTTCATGCGTACTTTATTCGCTCCAATTTTATAAACCCTGCCATGTCGTTTATCCAGGCTTCCACGCCCGGGGGTTTAGCTTCTTTCCACAGAAGTAGAATCCTTCGCCAGGACGAACCTTCGCCCATCTATCCTTCCCGGGACGAACCTGTGGTTGTTCCTTATCGGGGACCACACCGAGGCACCCGTCACCCCCCTATGTCGTCTCCACTGCCCCCAAATCTTCAAAGTCGCCACCACCACTGGGTTTGTGGTGTATTTTTTCAGGGAAAACGGTAACGGCGCCGTCGCCAGTGCTTTTAAACTTGTTCCCCTACAGGACGCCATCTCCAGCCTTTTCCACGCCGCTCCTTCTTCTTCCCTCATCCACTTACATATCATAGACACGTTGGCGGCCCAATAGTAATCACTCAGACTCGGCAGTGCCAGTCCCCCTCTGTCCCTCCTACGCTGCAGGAGCCCCCTCTTTACCCTTGGGGTCTTTCCAGCCCACACAAAGCTCATAATACTCCTATCCACTTTCTTGAAGAAGGCCTTTGTAATCAGTATGGGGAGGCACTGAAACACGAAAAGAAACCTCGGGAGGACCACCATTTTGACCGCCTGTACCCTACCCGCCAATGACAGGGGCACCATGTCCCACCTTTTAAAGTCCTCCTCCATCTGCTCTGCCTGTCGTGTCAAGTTAAGTTGATGCAAGGTTCCCCAGTTCCTAGCCACCTGGATCCCTAGATATCGAAAGTCCCTTGCTACTCTCCTCAGCGGCAGATCGTCTATTCCCCTGCCCTGTTCCCCGGGGTGCATCACAAATAGTTCACTCTTTCCCATGTTCAATTTGTATCCCGAGAACTCTCCAAACTCCCTGAGTGTCTGCATTATCTCAGGCATCCCCTCCACTGGGTCCGCCACATATAGCAGCAGATCATCCACATATAATGACACCCGATGTTCCTCTCCTCCTCTAAGCACCCCTCTCCACTTCTTAGAGCCCCTCAGCGCTATGGCCAATGGCTCGATTGCCAACGCGAACAGTAACGGGGACAAGGGACTCCCCTGTCTTGTGCCCCTATGTAATCGGAAATAGTCGGATCGTTGCCTGTTTGTAATCACGCTTGCCACCGGGGCCCCGTACAGGAGCTGAACCCATCTGATGAACCCCTCTCCAAATCCAAATCTCTTCAGTACCTCCCACAGGTAGTCCCACTCCACTCTATCGAATGCCTTCTCTGCATCCATCACCACCACTATCTCCCCCTCCCCCTCCGGTAGGGGCATCATCATTACCCCCAGCAACCTTTGTATGTTAGCATCCAATTGCCTCCCTTTAACAAACCCTGTCTGGTCATCATGTACCACCCCTGGGACACAGTCCTCTATCCTAGTCGCCATCACCTTGGCCAGTAACTTGGCATCTACTTTTAGGAGGTAGATGGGCCTGTATGACCCGCACTGCAGCGGGTCTTTGTCTCGTTTCAGGATCAACGATATCGTCGCCTCCGACATCGTCGGGGGTAGTGTCCCCCTTTCCTTATCCTCATTGAAGGTTCTCGCCAGGAGTGGGGCCAGTAGGTCCACATATTTCCTGTAAAATTCCACCGGGAACCCATCTGGTCCCGGGGCCTTTCCTGCCTGCATGTTCCCGATTCCTTTTACCACCTCCTCTACCTCAATCTGCACTCCCAGACCTGTCACCTCCTGCTCCTCAACCCTCGGGAACTCCAACTGGTCCAAGAAGTGCATCATTCCCTCTTTCCCCTCCGGGGGTTGGGACTTATACAGCCTCTCATAGAATGACTTAAACACCCCGTTCACCCTCTCCGCCCTCTGTTCCATCCTTCCCTCCCCGTCCCTAATTCCTCCGATCTCTCTCACCGCCCCCCTCTTCCTAAGTTGTTGGGCCAGCAGTCGGCTCGCCTTTTCCCCATACTCGTATTGTATTCCCTGTGCCTTCCTCCATTGCGTCTCCGCCTTACCCGTGGTCAGCAGGTCAAACTTCGTCTGTAGTCTCCGTCTTTCCCTGTATAACCCTTCATCAGGGGCCTCCGCATATTGCCTATCCACCCTCAGAATATCCCCGATCAGTCTCTCCCTTTCTTTACCCTCTTCTTTCCCCTTGTGGGCTCTTATGGAAATCAGCTCCCCCTAACCACCGCTTTCAGCGCCTCCCATACTACTCCCACCTGGACCTCTCCATCATCATTGACCTCTAGGTACCTTTCAATGCATCCCTCACCCTTACACATACCCCCTCATCTGCCAACAGTCCCATGTCTAATCTCCAAAGTGGGCGCTGCTCCTTCACCTCTCCTAGATCCAGATCCACCCAGTGTGGGGCGTGATCTGAAATGGCTATAGCCGAATATTCCATTCCTGCCACTTTCGGGATGAGCGCTCTTCCCAGGACAAAAAAGTCTATCCGGGAGTATACTTTTTGGACGTGGGAGAAGAAGGAAAACTCCTTACTCCTCGGTCTAGCAAATCTCCAGGGATCTACTCCTCCCATCTGCTCCATAAACCCCTTAAGCACCTTGGCCGCTGCCGGTCCAGCCCTGGGTCCAGCACCGTGTTGAAGTCCCCCCCCCCAATACCAAATTTCCCATCTCTAGGTCCGGGATGCGCCCCAACATACGCTTCATAAAACCCGCGTCATCCCAGTTCGGGGCTTATACGTTCACCAGCACCGCCGCCTCGCCTTGCAATCTGCCACTCACCATCACGTACCTGCCCCCACTGTCCGCCACTATGGTCTTAGCCTCAAACAGTACCCATTTCCCCATCAGTATTGCCACCCCTCTATTTTTCGCATCTAATCCTGAGTGGAAAACCTGTCCCACCCATCCTTTCCTTAATCTGACCTGATCCGCCACTTTCAGGTGCGTCTCTTGAAGCATAACCACATCTGCCTTCAGCCTCTTTAGGTGCGCAAATACCCTTGCCCTCTTAATAGGCCCGTTAAACCCTCTCACGTTCCACGTGATCAACCGGGTTGGGGGGCCCTTTCTCTCCCCCCCCCCGATCGTCGACTAGCCATCC
The DNA here is from genome assembly GCF_047496885.1 of Scyliorhinus torazame. Classification (NCBI taxonomy): domain Eukaryota; kingdom Metazoa; phylum Chordata; class Chondrichthyes; order Carcharhiniformes; family Scyliorhinidae; genus Scyliorhinus; species Scyliorhinus torazame. Next base: position 281,452,672 of record NC_092711.1, on the reverse strand, counting down.
CCTTTTTTAAACCAGCTCCTCACCCGGGTCCCACGCACCCGTTTGTCCCCCAGACGGCGCCCTCCCGTCCCGACCATCCCATCCCCTTTCAGCTCCCCCTTACCCTCAGCAGCAGCAACCCAGTTAATCCCCCCCCCCCCGCTAGATTCCCTTCTAGCTTGATTGCTCCCCCCATATTGCTTCCGGGAGTCAGCAAACTCTGGCTGACCTCGGCTTCCCCTGTTTACCCTTGGCCTCCCTGCGTGTGGGGCCCCCTTCCTTCCTGCGCCCACTTTTCCCGCCACAATTTCCGTAGCGCTTCCCTCTCGGCCCCTAATGGTGCAGTTCCCTCTCCCCTTCCCTGTCCCCTTCCCCACCGGCGCCCACATTTCTTCGTGTGTCCCCCCTCTGGGGGTGGGGGAGAAAAAATTCTCCCGTCCAACATTTTTACAGATAAGCCCTCCCCCTCTCCCCTTTACAATTCCTTGCCACCACCTCGCTACTTCTTTCCAAACATCCATCCCTCAAATCTAGTCCAACTTCTCTTCTTGAATAAATGCCCACGCCTCCTCTGCCGTCTCGAAGTAGTGGTGTTTAGCCTGGTGTGTAACCCACAGCCTTGCCGGCTGCAACATTCCAAATTTCACTTTTTTCCTGTGGAGCACCGCCTTGGCCCGATTGAAACTCGCCCTCCTTCTCGCCACCTCCGCACTCCAATCTTGATACACGCGGATCACCGCGTTCTCCCACCTGCTACTCCGTGTCTTCTTAGCCCATCTCAGGACCATCTCTCTGTCTTTGTAGCAGTGGAACCTCACCACTATTGCTCGCGGTATTTCCCCTGCCTTCGGTCTTCTCACGAGGACCCGGTATGCTCCCTCCACTTCCAGGGGGCCCGTCGGGGCCTCAACTCCCATTAAAGTATGGAGCATCGTACTCACATACGCCCCAACATCCGCTCCCTCTGACCCTTCGGGAAGACCCAAAATCCTTAAATTTTTCCTCCTCGAGCTATTTTCCAGGGCTTCCAGCCTTTCTATACACCTCTTATGTAGTGCTTCGTGCGTCTCCGTCTTCGCCACCAAGCCCTGTATCTCGTCTGAATTATCGGCTGCCTTTGCCTTCACTCCACGGAGCTCCATCTCCTGGGTCTTTTGCGTCTCCTTCAATCCCTCAATCGCCAGCAACATCGGCACCAGCACCTCCTTCTTGAGCTCCTCCACACATCGCCGGAGGAACTCCTGCTGTTCCGGGCCCCATACCATCTGGGCTCCCTCAGCCGCCATCTTGCTACTCCCTTCTCTTCTCTGCCGCTGCTCCAGAGGATCCTCCGCAATCTGGCCACTACTATCGCTTCTTTCCATCCACACCCGGGGGGACTCCTTCCTTTATCGTCTCACACTGAGTTTGGCCGTGAAAAATTTCCGTTGGGGCTCCCGATAAGAGCCCAAAAGTCCGTTAAAACGGGAGGTGCCGAAACGTGCGACTCAGCTGGTGATCGCCGCAACCGGAAGTCCGTTCGAAACCACTGTTGACAACAGCTTCCATCATTTTGCTGATGGTGGAGAGTAGACTGATGGACGGTAATTGGTGAGTTGGATATATCCTGCTTCTTGTGTAAAGGGCATATCTGGGCAATTTTCCACATTGCTGCGGAGATATAGAATCACACAGAATCATAGAATTTACAGTGCAGAAGGAGGCCATTCGGCCCATCGAGTCTGCACCGGCTCTTGGAAAGAGCACCCTACCCAAGGTCCACACCTCCACCCTATCCCCATAACCCAGTAACCCCACCCAACACTAAGGGCAATTTTGGACATTAAGGGCAATTTAGCATGGCCAATCCACCAAACTTGTAATTCTTTGGACTGTGGGAAGAAACCGGAGCATCCGGAGGAAACCAACGCAAACACAGGGAGAATGTGCAGACTCCACACAGACAGTGACCCAAGCCAGGAATCGAACCTGGGAGCCTGGAGCTGTGAAGCAACTGTGCTAACCACTGTGCTACCGCACTGCCCACATGTGGCACCGTGCTGCCTACAATACCACTATTGTAACTGTACGGGAACAGATTGACTAGGGGCGCATCGAGTCCTGGAGCACAAGTGCAATTGCTGGAATGTTGTCAGTGCCTTTGCAGTGTCCACTGCCTTCAGTTGTTTCTTGATATCACATGCAGTGAATGAAATTGACTGAAGAACGGCAAATGCGGGTGACACGGGAAAACCGGAATGTATCACTTACTTGGCATTTCTGGCTGAAGTTGGATGTAAATACTTCAGCCTTCTGTTTTGCACTGGTGTGCAGGGCTCCACCATATTTGAGGATAGGGCTACGAGTAGAGCATTTTGCTCCTGTTAGTTGTTTAACTGTCCACTACCATTCCCAAATGGATGTAACAGGACTGCAGAGCTTAGATCTGATCTGTTGTTTGTGGGATCGCTTAGCACTGCCTACCAAAGGCAGCTTCTGCTTTTTGGCCGCAAGCAGTCATAACTTCACCAGGTTGACATCTAATTTTCAGTAACGCCTGGTGTTGCTCTGGCATGCCCTCCTGCACTGCATATTGAGCTGGCTTGATTTCAACTTGATGGTAATGGTAGAGTGGAGGATATGCCGGGCCATGAGGTTACAGATTGTGTCTGAATACAGTCTTACTGCTGCTGATGGCCCACAGCATTTCATGAATCCCCAGTTTTTAATTGCTAGCTCTGTTCTAAATGTACCCCATTTAGTACACTGGTCGTGCCACACAACATGATGGAGGTTCTCCCAAACATGAAGATAAGGGCTGTGTGGTAGTTGGCCCTGCTGATACTGTCTTAGACAGATGCATCTGTTGAGGCAGGCCGGTTTGTGAGATCGCAGTGGGTAACATGGCCGTTGGATCAGGGGATAGTCGGGTAGTCAGATTGGGGGCCAGTAAGGAACCTCTTGTTGGTTCCCTTACCGTCTGCCACAGACCCAATCGAGCACCTGTCTTCTTTAGAGCATAGCCAGCTCAGTTAGTAGTGGTGCTACTGAGCCACTCTTGGTGATGGACATTGAAGTTCCCCACCCAGAATACATTCTGTACCCTTGCACCGTCATTGCATCTTCCATTTGGTGTTCAACATGGAGGAGAACTGATTCATCAGCTGAGGGGGCATGAGAGGAGTGGCACAGTGATTGGTATTCAGCAGGAAGTTTCCTCCCCCTGTTCGACTTAATGCTATTCATCGGGTCCGGTGTCAGTATTGAGGACTGCAAGAGCAACTCCCTCCCAATTGTATATCACTGTGCCACCAGCCCTGGGGTCGACGGCGGGTCTGGGACATTGTAAGCTTTGATTTTGTGAATATGATTATGTCAGGTCATTGGTTGACAAAGTCTTTGAGACAGCTGTCCCTATTTGGCACAATTCCCTGATGGCAGTAAGGAGGACTTTTCAGGTTCGACAGAGCTAGGGGTGCCATTGTTGTTTATGGTGCAAAGGTCAATGCCAGGTGATCCCGCCAGTATCATTCCTTAATAATGTTTCTGTTGCAGTCTGATACAACTGACTGGCTTGTTAGAACACTTCTGAGAGCAGTTACGAGTCAACCCATTGCTGTAGGCCAGGCCATTTAAGGGCAGATTTTCTTCCAGTTTGTGAGCCAGATGGGTTTTTACAACAATAATTTCATGCTCACCATTACTAGTTCTACATTTATTATTGCATTTAAATTCCACCTGGATCTGAACCCATGTCCCCTTGGCCTTTAGTTTACTCGTGCACTGATATTACCACCTCTTCCCTGTCTGTCACGTAAGCAGTAATTTTGAGGTCATGTTTTTAATATGGATTTTTGACGTACTCATAGTAATGCTGAGAAGTGGATACTGCAGGCCCAGATCCTCCAGTCTCAGAATTGTTGAAGACTCGATGTACGATCCTAGATGCATGTCGGGACCTTGCAAGTCCTGATGTGCTGACCTCTTGAGGCAATTACACAAGAAATTTGAACTTCTAATGGGCAATTGCCTTGCTCCCCGATCTTCCAGGAATGTTGCCGATTCTGCAGCCTGAAATTTAGGATGGCAAGTGCACACCACCACCATCCTGAGAATTAGCAGAGAATGCGTCCCCATTGACTCCAACAAACCAGCTGCCATTTCAAATTCATTGAGTTCTGATTGGCAGCAAGTGAGACTTGCATTTGCACTTGAACAGGAGTCCCGCCTTGGAGTGCCGTTTCAGGCATAGCACTGTCGTGGCCGGAAGATGTCCTTCTGTGCAGTGCCTAAGACGAAGGGCGTGATTCTCCCCAAATATTTTGAAGTTAATTTGTGGCAGGTTTTTCAAGGAGTCTGAGCTGGTGTGTTCCCCACTTCGGATGACATTTAGTCAGCTTTTTGAGCCATGGGGAGTTTCTCTCCGGCTTAGCCCACACTTAAATTATTTTTAGCACTGAGGAGCTGAACTCAGAGATTTTGAAAGGGTGCCCCGATCTCTAAATGAATTTGTGGGACCCCCACACCTCCTACCCATGGGCAATGTCACCCCCCACACACAAGGATCCCAATACCCCACCCCCCCAAGTGAGGACATTCCGCTATGTGGTTCCAGGGGGTCCCCCTCTTCAGGCCCCTCCAAGCCCCCTTACAGCACCCCCTTCCTTCTAGGACACCCACCCATCATCCTCCCCAACATCCCAGAGGCCCCTACCTACCTTCCCAGCACTCCCCCAACCCTTCAGACACCCCCTCCACCTTCATTGCATGGACATGGCCCCCCTCGCCCCAACCCTTGGGAGTGCCACCCTGGCACTAGGGCACACCTGCACTGGCACCAGGTAGTGCTCCTGCTGGCTTGGCAGTGCTCCTGCTGGCTTGGTAATGCCATCCCGGCACCTTGGCAGTGCCTGAGTGTCAGTGCCAAAGTGCCGGCTGGATAGTGCCAATGTGCCCACGTTCCAGGGGCCACCCTGACCACGCAGGAGTCTCCAATGGCCCGGGAGACCCCCCAGAGCGCCCCCCCGGGCGCCGTTCCTCCTGCTCCACGTTTGTGTGGACCCGCACTGATCGCCGCCCGGCTGCAGTCTCCCCGGGGGAGTGGTGAGGTCGAAGATGGAGCGAGGCCGGGGGATCCCACGCAGGTAGGTGGCAAGTAGGTTTATGACCGACTTCCACCAGCGTCATTAGGCCCTGCCCATTCAGGGTGGGGCTCCAACTCCGACCTCTGGTGGAAATGCGGAAAATCTGGCGAGGCGCGGAGGCTAGCGGGAAGCTAGCTGCAGGTCTGTCCCGGCATTCTCCAGCCACCTGAGCGCAACGCGGCCGCAGAATTGCGCCCTCAGTGTGGGACCCCTGTTTCAGCTCAGTACCAGGGCACCCGGGGAGAGAAGATTAGGGAATACCCTGAGAAGTCGGGAGGGGGACAATCTCAGTATTGGGGGCAGAAGGCTGAGGTGCGTGGAGGGGCTTCATGACGGGAGTGTGTCCCAGTCACTTATTTGGATAGTTACCCAGGAAATGGTGGGACAGAAAAATCCTCGTTTACCTCCTGGGGAACGACTGAACTGACCTCCCAATCACTCACACTGACTGCTCTCCCTCACTCGCCAACTACCCTCTGACTCCTGACTACCTCCGTTTCTGGACTGCCCCTGACCGCATGACTGAACTCCTAACCCGCCCCAACAACCCCTCCAACCACACTAATCACCATCCAACTACCCCCGACCTTTCCTCACTGGCCCCCAATCTGACTACCCGACGATCCCCTGATCCAATGGCCATGTTACCCACTGCCACCTCATACACCTGGCACCCTACCCCTTTATCTCATCTATCCTCCCCACTTACCTCACCGACCTACCCACCCTATCACTCACTCATTCATCCACTCACCGATTCACAGCCGATGCTTTAAAATGAGGGAATGTCCAGCCTTCCCTGCAATGCTACTCCACTGTCATGGAGTTCTCTGATGGACTTTATGCTCCTCATTTCGGTGCACCGGGCCACAAATATGGAGCTGCATAGAGGCACAGGCAGGTACGGTCAGAATGGCAATCTACCGGCGATTGGTGCTTCACAGAAGATGCAGGTTTGTTTCAGGTTGGGTTTTTCCCAAGACACAAGTAAAACAATTGTTTTCCTGACTTGACCATGCCATGCTTTTCTGCCCAAATCTGTGGGAGGAGGATCATATCGAGTGTAAACACTGGCATAGACCTGTTGGGTCACATGGTGTATTTCTGCACTGTATGTAAATCTGCATGTGTAACAATAACCTCCATCCAGGACTTCCGGTTGCGGCTTTGCGGAGCTAAGTCGCAGATTCGGCAGCTCCCGCTAAAAACTGACTTTAGGCTCTTTTCAGGGCTCCCAAGGGCACTTTTTCAACGTTTCCCGGTGTGGGAAGGAGATTGCAAGCGTTCCCCGACAGTGTATGGCTTCGACCAGGAGCGGGGTGACTAAAAAAGTGGTGGTGAAGCAAAAGAAGGTGCGAGGGAAGAAGAGCAAAATGGTGGCGGGTGGGGACCAGGCAGCGTGGATGCAGTGGGCGCAGGAGCAGCAGGAGGTTATCCAGCGCTGCTTCAGGGAGATTAAAGCGGACCTGCTGGAGCTGATGAAGGCTTCTCTCGACAAGCTGTTGGAGACCCAGACGGCCCAGTGGGTGGCGATCCGCAAGGTCCAACAAAAGGTCTCCGACAACGAGGACGAGATCTTAGGCCTTACAGTAAAGGTGGAGGCACACAAGGCGCTCCACAAGAAATGGCAGGAACGGTTCGCGGAGATGGAGAATCGGTCGAGGCGGATGAATTTGCGGATTCTGGGCCTCCCGGAGGAGCTATGTGGTCACCATGCTAAACTCGCTGATGAGAGCGGGGTCCTCCGAGGGGCCCCTGGAGCTGGAAGGGGCCAATAGAGTGCTGGCGAGGAGGCCCAAGGCTAACGAGCCACTGCAGGCGGTGGCTGGTGCGGTTTCATCGGTTTGCTGATCGGGAGTGCATGCTCAGGTGGGCCAAGAAAGAGAGGAGTAGCAGGTGGGAGAAAGCGGCGGTTCGGATATCCCAGGACTGGAGTGCGGAGGTGGCGAAGAAGAGGGCCGGGTACAATCGGGCGAAGGCGGGTGCTGCACAGAAAGGGGGTGAAGTTTGGCATGCTGCAGCCGGCGCGACTGTGGGTCACCTACAAGGACCAGCACCATTACTTCAAGTCTCCGGAGGAGGCGTGGGCCTTTGTTCAGGCCGAGAAACTGGACACAAACTGAGGGTCAGGATGTGTGGTCGGAGATTGTTGTTGGGGTGTTACACTTTGAGGGGGGGTTCTTTGCCCTTATTTCTGTTTGGTTCGATGAGGGTGGTTAGGGTGGGTTGGGCACTGTTTTGGTTGGGTCTTTTGGGAGGGATCTTGAAGGGGGGTAAGTAAAGGGAGTAGGGGTGGATGGCCTGTAGGGGGAATGGGACCACACGAGGGAGGGGCAGGCCCGAGTCGGGGGTGAGGGGACTGGGCCTGTAAAAGGAACGGCGACAGGGGTGGTGGGGCCGGGCAGGTGGAAAGCGCAGGCTTTTTCCCATGCTGGAGGGGCCGGGGTGGGGAAGCGAGGGGTGTTTCCCGCGCTTGGGATGGAAGGGAGAGGCGGAGAGCCTGTGGATGGGTAATTGAGGAGGAGGATATGTCCCACAATGGGAGGAGTCGAAGGAGAGGCGGGAGTAGCCGGGGTCAGCAGGAGTCAGCTGACTTGCGGGAGTGCAATGGAGGGAGTAAAGCAGCTAGGAGGGATCCTTGCTGGGGGGTGGGGTCTGCCGCCGTGGGGAACGGGCTGGGTGTGGGGTGCGGGCGCGTGGCTGGCCAAGGAGGGGTTATGGCTAGTCGGTGGGGGAGGGGGGCGGGTGGCCCCCCGATCCGGCTGATAACCTGGAATGTAAGGGGACTGAATGGGCCGGTCAAGCGGGCCCGGGTGTTCGCGCACCTGAAGGGGCTGAAGGCGGATGTGGTCATGCTCCAGGAGACACACTTGAAGGTGGCAGACCAGGTAAGATTGAGGAAGGGGTGGGTAGGTCAGGTGTTTCACTCAGGGTTGGATGCCAAAAATCGGGGGGGTGGCGATCTTGATGGGAAAGAGGGTATCGTTCGAGGCGTCGAGCATTGTGACAGACAATGGCGGCAGGTACGTAATGGTAAGTGGTAAGCTGCAAGGGGAGAGGGTGGTGCTGGTCAATGTGTATGCCCCGAACTGGGACGATGCGGGTTTTATGCGGCGCATGTTGGGTCGGATCACGGACTTGGAAGTGGGGGGCCTGATAATGGGGGGGGGGATTTTAACACGGTGTTGGATCCGGCACTGGATCGCTCCAGGTCTAGGACGGGGAAGAAGCCGGCGGCGGCTAAGGTGCTGAGGGGGTTTATGGACCAGATGGGAGGGGTGGAGGTGCAGTGGAGGAAGGCCCATGGGTTGATTTATGAGTATGAGGAAAAGGCAAGCCGGATGCTGGCGTATCAGCTTCGGAAGAGGGACGCAGCTAGGGAGACCGGGGGAGTTAAGGACAGGGGAGGGAGTGTGGTACGGAGTGGGGTTGACATCAATGGGGTCTTCAGGGACTTTTATGAGGAATTGTATCGGTCTGAGCTCCCATGGGAGGAGGGAGGGATGGGCTGCTTTCTGGACCAAGTGAGGTTTCCGAAGGTGGAGGAGGGACTGGTAGCCGGATTGGGGGCCCCGATTGGGCTGGAGGAGCTGGCCAAAGGGATAGGGAGGATGCAGGCGGGGTAGGCACCGGGGCCGGACGGTTTCCCGGTCGAATTCTACAAGAAATAAGTGGACCTGTTGGGCCCGTTGCTAGTTAGGACCTTCAATGAGGCAAGGGAGGGGGGGACTTTGCCCCCGACGATTACCGGGCACTGATCCCCTTGATCCTGAAGCGGGACAAGGATCCCCTGCAGTGTGGGTCTTACAGGCCGATTTCGTTGTTAAATGTAGATGCCAAGGTGCTGGCGAAGGTCTTAGCCACGCGAATTGAGGATTGTGTGCCACGGATGATCCATGAAGACCAGACGGGATTCGTGAAGGGGAGGCAGTTGAACGTGAATGTGCGGAGGCTCCTGAACGTGATTATGATGCCGGCGAGGGAGGGGGAGGCGGAGATAGTGGTGGCGATGGACGCTGAGAAGGCCTTCGATAGGGTAGAGTGGGGGTACTTGTGGGAGGTGCTGAAGAGTTTCGGGTTTGGGGAAGGGTTTGTTAGGTGGGTTAGGTTGTTGTATGAGGTCCCGATGGCGAGTGTGGCCACGAACAAGAGGTGGTCTGAGTACTTTTGGTTGCATCGAGGGACGAGGCAGGGGTGTCCCCTGTCCCCCCTGTTCTTCGCACTGGTGATTGAACCCCTGACTATGGCACTGAGAGAGTCGAGGAACTGGAGGGGGTTGGTGCGGGGTGGGGAGGAGCATAGGGTGTCGCTCTATACGGACGACTTGCTGCTGTATGTGGCGGACCCGGTAGGGGAAATGCCGGAGGTAATGAGGATCCTCAGGGAGTTCGGGGATTTCTCAGGGTACAAGCTCAACATGGGGAAGAGCGAGTTGTTCGTGGTTCACCCAGGGGACCAGGAGAGGGGGATTGGTCAGCTCCCACTGAAAAGGGCGGAGAGGAGCTTCAGGTACTTGGGGGTTCAGGTGGCCAGGAGGTAGGGGGCACTGCATAGACTTAATTTCACGAGGCTGGTGGAGCAAATGGAGGAGGAGTTCAAAAGGTGGGACGCGTTGCCGCTGTCCCTGGCGCGTAGGGTGCAGTCAGTTAAGATGACGGTGCTCCCAAGGCTTTTGTTCCTGTTCCAGTGCCTCCCCATTTTTATCCCGAGAGCCTTCTTTGGACGGGTGAACAGGAGCATAACGAGGTTTGTGTGGGCCCGAGGGACTCCAAGGGTGAGAAGGGTGTTCCTGGAGTGGAGTAGGGATGGGGGGGAGGGGCTGGCGCTGCCCAACCTCTGTGGGTACTACTGGGCCGCCAATGCGGCAATGGTGTGCAAGTGGGTGATGAAGAGGGAGGGGGCTGCATGGAAGAGGCTGGAGACGGCGTCTTGTGAGGGTACGAGTCTGGAGGCGCTGGCAACGGCGCCGCTGCCGTTCCCTCCAATGAGGTACACCACGAGCCCGGTGGTGGCGGCTACCCTTAAAATCTGGGGGCAGTGGAGGCGGCACAGGGGGGAAGTTTGGGCCTCAGTGTGGACTCCAATACGGGGGAACCACCGGTTTGTCCCAGGGAGAATAGATGGAGGGTTTTCGGGGTGGCACAGGGCAGGGATAAGAAGGTTGGGGGACCTGTTTGTGGACGGGATGTTCGCGAGCCTGGGTGGACTGGAGGAGAAGTATGGGCTCCCCCCGGGGAACGACTTCAGATATTTACAGGTAAGGGCATTTACCAGGCTCTCGGAAACTTACCAGGTGATGCAGGAGGAGGAGGAGGCCTCAGTGGTGGAGTTGAAAGGTAAGCGGGAGGAGGAGTTGGGAGAGGAGATCGAAGAGGGGACGTGGGCAAATGCCCTCGGGAGGGTGAACTCTTCCTCTTCATGTGCGAGGCTCAGCCTCATACAGTTTAAGGTACTGCACAGGGCACACATGACCGGGACAAGGATGAGCCGGTTCTTTGGGGGGGGGGGGAGGATAGGTGTGTTATGTGCTCAGGGAGTCCAGCAAATCACACCCATATGTTCTGGGCATGCCCAGCGCTGGAGGAATTTTGGAAGGGCGTAGCAAGGACGGTGTCGAGGGTGGTAGGATCCAGGGTCAAACCGGGCTGGGGGCTCGCAATATTTGGGGTTGCAGGGGAGCCGGGAGTGCAGGAGGCGAAAGAGGGCGGTATTCTGGCCTTTGTCCCTGGTAGCCCGGCGAAGGATTCTTCTTCATTGGAGGGATGCGAGGCCCCCAAGTGTGGAATCCTGGATCAACGATATGGCGGGGTTTATAAAATTGGAGAGGGTGAAATTCGCCTTCAGGGGATCGGTACAAGGGTTCTTTAGGCGGTGGCAACCGTTCTTGGACTTCCTGGCAGAACGATAGACAATGGTCAGTGGCAGCAGCAACCCGGGGGGGGGGTTCAATTTTATTTTTGTTTATTTACCCTGGGGGATCTGAGAGGGTGTATATATTTGCTATGTTTGCTTTGTGTTAAACTTGGGGTGTTAATTTATTATTTATGTACAGGGGGGGGGGGGAGGGGGGCACGGGGGTTGTTTTAATTTGTTCTGTATTTAATTTTATTGGGTTTCTTTTCCATTCTGTTGTTGATATTTTGATAAAACCCTAATAAAAGTTATTTTAAAAAAAACCTCTATCCATTTAAACATATTCTCCTTGATACCATGGGACATTGGTCCAGATCTTCCATGAAGCAACAATCACCATTGGATTGTCATTCCCGACCGTACTCTTCTGTGCCCTGTCGCAAGTCTACGTTCCTGACCGGGTCTTCCAAGCCCAATTTCTCCAGAAATATGGAGCGGATAGTCTACTGGAGAATTCCATTGCAGCGGAGTAGCAAAGGATGTGTCCAAAGGTTAGGTGGGGTTATGGGTTAGGGTGGAGGCGTGGGCTTAGGTAGAGTGTGCTTTCAGGGGCCAGTGTAGACTTGATGGGCTGAATGGCCTCATTTTGCACTGTAAGTTCTGTGACACACGCAATCTGTGTCAAACATGTTCTTGACACCCCTGCGCTGTTACAGACACAAACACATCGGACATCTTTTCAACTGGCTTTAATCCCAGTATTTGTATGTTCTTGGAAAGTGAAATCCACAACTCCGTCTGGACATTACACACAGGAAATGTCTTGATGAGTTGATGCTTATCTCCCATTATGTCCCATTATCTCCACGGGAGATGACAATTTGTTTCTGTATGCTTCAGGAGTATATTTGTCTGGAAATAGGGTGTAGTTCCATTGTCACTAAGAGCATCCCCCACCACGAATTCAGGCAGTGACTGACTTTACATCCACAGCCATATTTGGCATGTATGTCCATTTAAAAAAAATTCACAGATCATATTTCAAGTTCAATATTTCCAGAGATAATTTGGTGCTTTGCCCTTCTTATTATATATTTTTATAAATTTAGAATACCCAATTACTTTTTTTTCCAATTAAGGGGCAATTTAGTGTGGCCAATCCACCTAACCTGCACATCTTTGGGATGTGGGGGTGAAACCCATGCAGACATGGGGAGAATGTGCTAACTCCACACTGACAGTGACCCAGGGCCAGGATTTGAACCCAGGTCCTCAGCGCCGCTGTCCTAGTGCTACCACTGCGCCATGTGCCGCCCTTTGAACAACTGATTCTTAACTCAATTCACTTCCTCCAAATAAAAGGCTGTGGGCATACACATGGGTCTGAGCTAATCTTGCCTTTTGTGGGCTATGTGGGATATTCCTTGTTCCATGTCATGTGAGAGTACCTTTATGAAATGGGTGTTTTTATAGAATAACTGTAGTGGGTGTACCTTTAAGAAATGGGTGTTTACTACTGCAGTGATGTCTGAGAGTGAGTGGAGCTGGGCTGTCTCAGCTTTTTACTTTTGTTTTAGGCTGTTTGCTGCAGGGTGTGTTTTAGTTTCATTTTCAGAGCCGGGTAGGTGCAGTCACAGCCAGAAGGGGTATTAGTCTCTCTCTCTGTAATCTAAAAACTGTAAATCAATCCTTTGGTGATTTAAAATTAATAACTGCTCTCAGTAGTGACTTTAACCTGATGTGCTTCTGTTTAAAGGTTTTTTAAGTCTTATGGATGTTGAAAGGACAGGTTAAGGATTACTTAGTGTTGTTTTCTTTAGGGGTTGTATTTGAATTAATGGTTGCTAAGATGTTCACTCTATGTTTTAAAAAGGTTAACTTGAATTCATAGAATAAACATTGTTTTGCTTTAAAAAATACTTTTCCATTTCTGCTGTACCACACCTGTAGAGTGGCCGTGTGCTCCCCATACCACAATTTATTAAACGTTGAGGGTCAGGTGAACTCAATGATACACTTTGGGGTTCTCTAAACCCTGGCCCATAATGTTGCTGATTTTCTCCTTGGTTCAATTGCTCTGTTTTATTACCTTTGCTCTCGAGTCGCCAGGTATCTTTATGATACCGACACGAGGTTCAAGTCCAAGTAATGATCAATAATCCAATACACCGATTAGTAAGATTTAAATCAAAGCACATTTATTATACACAGTAATCGCTACTCATGCACAAATTCTACGTCTAAGCTACTTCTACAACTAACAGGCCTATACTTAACTTTTAACTGGCCCACCAGGTCAGGGGAACAAATGGCCTTTCGTTCGGGTTCTGAGTCTGCGGGATTCGAAGTTGGTACAGAGTGGTAGCTAGGAGCGCCTATCTCGTAGCGAGCGTTGAATTAAGACTTACGAGTTTGATGATCACTGGAGTCACTGCACCGGTCACAGTCAATGTTGGTTCGTTGTTGCTGGGTGACCCGAGCAGGAAGAAGAGCGTGAAGAGAGCGAAGAGGTGAAGAAGAGCTGAAGAGTGAAGAAGAGAGCGATTTGAACTTGGAACTCAATTCTTATAGTCCCCAGGGGCTTCCCGCCTTTCAGGACGGACCCTGTACCTGGTCCCAAGTGATTGGACTTTGTCCCAATCGCTTGGTTCGATTTTCTCCAATACTGGAGCGGTTCCCTGGTCGATGGGCGGTCTTGAGGTGCTCGTTCACCTCCTTTGTTTTGGCTCCTGCTGGTGCCGAGGAGTCTGGCTTTGCTTTGTGTGTCAAAATGTTACTCATTGTTCCCGGGGATTGCTCATCAGTACGCAGATGGCTGTTCACTTTGATATGCTGATGGTCGCTGGTATCGATGTTGTCTGGTTTTGCAGAGGTAAATGCACAGCAAACCTGCAGCTGCTGGTTTTTGTCTTGTTGGCTGACTTTCCCATCAGCCTTTGCCATTCGCCATTTTAAATCGGGAGTTGGCCACTTTAGGTGGCTACGATAACATCCAGTACAACTCAATCATTCTCCACCATTTCCATTACCGGTTCATTGATGACATTATTGGTGCTGTTTCCTGCTCTCACACTGAACTAGAAATTTGATCAATCCTCCTTTCAATTTTCATCCTTGTCTCACCTTCACATGGTTCATCTTGAGTTCTTCCCTTCTCTACCTCGACTTCTCCATCTCCATTTGTGGAGATAGGTGATCAACAAATGTTCATTATAAGCCCACTGACTCCCAAAGCTAACATGATTACACCCTTGCACATACTGTTTCCTGTACAGCCTCCATTCTAGTTCTTCAACTTTGTGGCATCTGTTCTGATAGCGCAATCTTCCATATCAGTTTGTCTTTATTTTTCCTCAACCGAGGATTTCCAGGACCCTCGAAGATGTCTGCCATTTCCCACACATCTGCTTGCATTCCTTCCCTATGGGAGTATGAACTTCCCCAATGAGGGGGGGGGAGAAACTCCTAGTATAAATAAGCTGGCCAGTTCAGGAACCAGCAGGAAGGAGAAGGTAGCAAAGGAAGTTACTTCTACTGTTATGTATATATTGTTATAGTAAATAAATGTTATTACTTTGTATCCTTAAAACTCGTGCTGGATTCTTCGTGGCCCTTACAAAACTGGCGACGAAGGTAAAAGTGAATAGCTGTCTACACTGCTGAAGCCACCTCCCTGGATTTTTGTTGGATACAGGTTGGAAGCTGTTTTCTATTATACCATGCCTCTGTACGGACATTTGGATGTTTTTGATGCTGCGCTGGAAAGCTGGAACCAGTACACACAACGGATGCGATACTATTTCCGGGCAAACAATATCACTGAAAACGAGCGCCAGGTGGTCATATTGCTCACCGCCTGCGGCCCGCATACGTTTGGGGTGATTAGGAGCCTTACGTACCCAGCTGCGCCGGACACCAAAACGTTTGATGAACTTGTGAATATAGTGGGGCAACACTTTAACCCAACCCCGTCCACGATAGTCCAGCGTTACCGGTTTAATACCGCTGAGAGGACCCCTGGAGAATCCCTTGCCGATTTTTTATCCAGGCTACGCGGGATTGCGGAATACTGTGACTATGGTGAGACCTTGTCAGAAATGTTACGCGACCGTTTGGTTTGCGGTATTAACAATGCAGCAACCAGAGAAAGTTGTTAGCGGAGCCAACATTGACTTTTCAACAGGCAATACAAATACTCTTGTCCCGAGAGAGCGCAGAGCGAGGAGTACAGGAGCTACAGGGAATGGAAGTGCATGCCTTGGGGCGCAACTCTTTCTGCCCAAAAACGTCCCCCCGCACTCCTGCGGTACCTTGGGCAAGGCAACGTCCGGACCGACGCCAGTGGCCATCGGACATTCCTCCCCGAAGGGAGCCTTCTCCAGAGCCAATGGATGAGGAGCCATGTCCGTGTCAGACCTGTAGGCGCCGACCCCGTCGCGGACGGCGGTCCTGAGGACGCCAGAGGCGCCGTCGTTCCAACCGAAACTGGGACCAGCCCAGGGGCCGTAACTGGGACTAGCCCAGAGGCCGTACCTTCCATGTGGATGAACCTGCGGCGACCACTCCTGAGGACGTGGAGACGGAGGATGACTGCCTGCAGCTGCATTGTGTGGCAGGTCCCCCTTGTGGCCCCCATTAAGATGACAGTACGGGTCAATGGCCACCCGCTGGAGATGGAGTTGGA
The DNA here is from genome assembly GCF_047496885.1 of Scyliorhinus torazame. NCBI lineage: Eukaryota > Metazoa > Chordata > Chondrichthyes > Carcharhiniformes > Scyliorhinidae > Scyliorhinus > Scyliorhinus torazame. The sequence goes on along the minus strand of NC_092711.1, from coordinate 281,437,033 downwards.
TACTGGCGCAGCGGTCTCCGTGATCGCCCAAAGGACATTCACCCGCATCAAGCAGGGTATACAGACCCTTACATTAACTGACTCACAGGCCAGGTTGGCCACCTACACGGGGGAACCACTGGACATTGCAGGAACTACAATGACCCCTGTTGTCTATGGACGCCAGGAGGGGTGTTTCCCACTTATCGTAGTGCGTGGCCATGGGCCCAGCCTGTTGGGTCGGGACTGGTTGCGCCATTTGCGGTTGCAATGGCAGCACATCCTCCAAACAGTTTCTGGAGGGTTGACTGAGGTGCTAGGACGATACCCAGAGGTATTCCAGCCTGGTTTGGGGAAAATAAAAGGGGCCGTAGCCCGTATCCAAGTTGAACCAGGAGCCACGCCGCGCTATTTCCGGGCGCGCCCAGTGCCTTATGCCTTGCTCGAGAAGGTAGAAGGGGAGCTCACTCGTTTGGAGAGTTTGGGTATTATCAGGCCCGTCCGTTTTGCTGACTGGGCAGCACCAATTGTACCAGTAATGAAGCCAGATGCCACAGTTCGCTTGTGTGGCGACTATAAACTTACAGTGAATACAGTTTCCCGATTCGACCTATATCCAATGCCTCGCATAGAGGATCTCTACGCGAAACTTGCAGGTGGACTCTCATTCACAAAATTAGATATGAGTCACGCCTACCTGCAGTTGGAGCTGGACCCTGCCTCCCGACCATATGTAACAATTAACACACACCGGGGCCTGTATGAATATACACGGTTGCCCTTTGGAGTATCCTCTGCCTGCGCAATTTTTCAACGTGTTATGGAGGGCATTTTGAGAGGTTTACCACGTGTGGCTGTCTACCTAGATGACGTGTTGATTACAGGGACGTCGGAGAAAGAGCATTTGGAAAATCTGGAGGCTGTCCTTAGACGCCTTTCGGAGGCTGGAGTCCATTTACGTCGCACAAAGTGCGTATTTCAGGCAAAATAAGTAGTCTACCTAGGTTATCGGGTGGACCGCGAGGGTCTGCACCCCGTCGCAGAGAAGGTGCGTGCAATTCAACATGCCCCCACCCCGACTGACACTTCGCATCTTCGTTCTTTTCTCGGTCTCGTAAACTATTACGGGAAGTTCCTCCCCAATCTGGCAACTACGCTGGCCCCTTTGCACCTTCTGCTAAAGAAAAATCACACCTGGGTTTGGGGTCAGCCGCAAGAAACCGCTTTCCGGCGGGTAAAGCAACAATTGTCATCGTCTGGGTTACTAACCCACTATGATCAGGGAAAGCCTTTGCTCGTCACATGTGATGCATCCCCGTATGGTATTGGGGCCGTCCTGTCCCACAAGATGGAGAACGGGGCCAAGCGACCGATAGCTTTCGCCTCCCGCACATTGACTGCAGCGGAGAAAAAGTACGCGCAGATCGAGAAGGAGGGCCTGGCAGTGGTTTTCGCGGTGAAACGCTTCCACCAGTATGTGTACGGCCGCCATTTCACTATCGTGACTGATCATAAGCCTCTGCTGGGACTCTTCAGAGAGGATAAGCCAATACCGCCCATTGCTTCTGCACGGATCCAGCGCTGGGCTTTGTTGCTTGCTGCATATGAGTATTCTCTGGAGCACAAACCAGGTACGCAGATAGCAAATGCCGACGCACTGAGCCAATTGCCTTTATCGACGGCCCCATGTCGACCCCCACGACCGGTGAGGTGGTTGCAACCCTAAATTTTATGGACACCTTGCCTGTCACGGCATCACAGATCCATGAGTGGACCCAGACGGAGCCAGTCCTGTCAAAGGTTCGGCACATAGTCCTGTATGGTGGGCAGCATAGACAGCTCCCAGGCGAGTTGCGGGCATTTTCCTCCAAGCTGTCAGAGTTCAGCGTGGAAGACGGCATCCTCTTGTGGGGGACGCGTATGATTGTCCCGGAAAAAGGCCAGGAGCTGATATTATCAGACTTGCACAATGGGCATCCGGGCGTGACCAAGATGAAAATGTTGGCCCGGAGTTATGTCTGGTGGCCAGGCCTCGACACCGACATTGAGAAGGTGGCCCAAAACTGCTCCATTTGCCAGGAGCATCAGAAGCTTCCGCCGGCCGTGCCCCTACATCACTGGGAATGGCCAGGGCGGCCTTGGGCACGCTTGCATGCAGATTTCGCAGGCCCTTTTCAGGGATCCATGTTCCTTCTACTAATTGACGCCCAGTCCAAATGGCTGGAGGTGCATAAGATGCAGGGGACAACGTCCTGCGCAACAATTGAAAAGATGCGTTTATTGTTTAGTACGCATGGCCTCCCCGAGGTGCTGGTCACGGATAATGGCACTCCATTCACGAGTGAGTAGTTTGCTAGGTTTACAAAGATGAACGGCATCCGCCATATCCGCACTGCCCCTTACCACCCGGCTTCAAATGGGTTGGCAGAGCGTGCAGTGCAGACATTCAAAAGAGGCCTAAAGAAGCAGTCTTCCGGATCAATGGACACGAGACTGGCTCGCTTTTTGTTTACGTACAGGACCACCCCCCATGCAGTGACTGGGGTAGCTCCCGCAGAACTCCTAATGGGCCGGAGACGCCGCACCCGCCTTAGTATGGTTTTCCCGGACATTGGCGCAAATGTACGCCGCACACAAGAACGGCAGGGACAGGGATTATCTCGGCATCGTCCGATTCGGCAGTTTGCGCCCGGTGACCCAGTATTCGTGCGGAATTTTGCTGGTGGTGCCCAATGGGTTCCTGGTGTAATCTTTCGCCAAACGGGCCCTATATCTTACCAAGTGCAAGCCCAGGGTCGTCTCCAGCGAAAACATGTAGACCACGTCCGGTCCAGAAGATCATCCCCTCAAAAGATTCCCCGCCCCCGGAGCTCATTTCAACAGCCGCAAAGACCAGAGACAAGGGAAGGTAGTCCTCAAAATCTTCCACTGGTGCCTCACTCGAAGCCTGCGCAGGTCGTTACGGGACCAAATGGAGATAGAGACGCTGACATGACGGAGGCAGCAGACTCTGACTCCGAGATGGAGACACAGGATGCATCAGAGGGGGAGTCCTCGGGTCCACGGGCCGTGGATGTACAACCGCGCCGTAAATCACGGAAGCGCCGGTCTCCGTCTCGTTACACGCCGCCTGATCCAGCGCCGCGTGCAAATGGCGTCCGGCCTGCGGCCAAACGAGTCCGACGCCTTCCTTCGTCAGGGTCTTCGGTGGATTCCTTGGACTTTGGGGGGGGAGGGATGTTATAACCTGCCTACTTACGATTGGCTGGGGACTAATGACTATCCCACAATCCTGTGGGAGTATGAACTTCCCCAATGAGGGGGGCGGAGAAACTCCTAGTATAAATAAGCTGGCCAGTTCAGGAACCAGCAGGAAAGAGAAGGTAGCAAGGGAAGTTACTGCTACTGTTATGTATATATTGTTATAGTAAATAAATGTTATTACTTTGTATCCTTAAAACTCGTGCTGGATTCTTCGTGGCCCTTACAAAACTGGCACAGTCCAAAGATGTGCAGGTTAGGTGGATTGGCCATGCTAAATTGCCCTTAGGTTGGGTGGGGTTGCTGGGTTACAGGATAGGGTGGAGGTATAGGCTTGGGTAGGGTGCTCTTTCCAAGAGCTAGTGGAGACTTGATGGGCCTCCTTCTGCACTAAATTCTATGATTATGATTGGTAATTATACTCATATGTTCTACATCAGTGTTTTTCAAACTTTTTTGCCCAGGACCCATTTTTATCAACAGGCCATCCTTCGGGACCCATGCCAGCCGACCTTTGTGACCCACTCCAGCCAACCTTTGGGCCCATGCCGGCTGACATTTGCAACCCACGCCGGCCGACCTTTGGGACCCACGATTTACACTTACCTTTAATGTGACAGTTGAGTCTGCTTGGTCCTCAAGATATCACACGTTTTATTATTCAATGTTGCATTTCTGATAATGACTTCCGCTGATGATTTAAGATCTCACTGCATCCTCTGAAAAAAAATGAAGAGATTTGTCCTCAAACTCATTATATTTTTGAAGCTTTGAGGGTTTTATACTTTCATTTGCCAGCGCTTCCAAGCACATAACACACATGAACTTTGAGTCCTGATTTGCAGTGGAAGTATTAATAACCCATACCACAAATAATCATCTTCATACTGTTTTGTTCCTGTTTTCAGCTTCTTCATGGGTTGTTCACCAGAGCCCAGAAGTTAACACCAGCACTGCTGGCAGCTGCAAAATGCATGAATCTCTCTCATGCCCAAAAAACGTGACTTCAGTTTACGGGGCGCGTAACCTGTACTCGGCCGCTGCTTCTGCTGGGAGGGCTCCGTCATTTGCTGAAAAAACTGGTCTTGGACAGTGCGCTGACATCAGGAGGAGGCGTTCCAGCCCCCTGATCTCCGGGCCTGCGCACTGATTGATTTGGCACACATGCACGTGATGGCCGCCAATCTTAAAAGTCCGTCGCGGCTGGCATTTTTAGAAGTCGATCGCAGCTGTTGGGCGTTCCTCTCGAGATCGGGAGCACTGCGACTCACCTGCGGGTTGCGACCCTGAGTTTGAAAACCCCTTATACTTTATGTAAGCCTAATTATTGGTGTGAATGGATAAAGATAATTCCTACACCAGTGTACTCTTTTGATTGGTATACGTTAATTACCTGTAAGATAAGCAAAAAGTATAATTGCCCTTTATTTTATGATCGAGGAGCTGGCAAACCACCTAGTGGAGGCATAGCTCCCCTGCTAAAGCTGGAATAAAGTTATTTTGTTTTAAAAAACATAAATTTAGAGTACCCAATTCATTTTTTCCAATTAAGGGCCAATTTAGCGCGGCCAATCCACCTATCCTGCACATCTTTGGGTTGTGGGGGCGAAACCCATGCAAAATCGGGGAGAATGTGCGAACTCCACATTGACAGTGACCCAGAGCCGGGATTGAACCTGGGACCACGGCGCCGTGAGGCTGCAGGGCTAACCCACTGCGCCACCGTGCTGCCCAAACTGGAATAAAGTTGAACTGAAACTCTTAAGTGTGGTCTGGTCAGTTGGGAAGTGAGAAAACTATAGTTGAATAGCTGTGAAACTTCTGCAGATGAGGGAGAAACTGTTCCCTTTTTGTAAAAGGATCAAGAAAGAGAGCACAAATTGAAGGTGATTTGCAAAAGAAGCAAATGTGATGTGAAAAAAACAACTTTATCACACAACGTGGGGTTAGGGCTGGAAGAAACTGCCTTCAAGTGTCATGGAGGCAGGGTCAATTGGGGTATTCAAGAGGGCATTAGATGAATACTTGGATAGAAAAAATAATCAAGGGTACGGGGAAAAGGCAAGCGAATGGCACTTCGTTATGATGCTCGTTTAGCTGTTATGGACACCAGGTCAGCTCTCAGCAGTGGCTAAGATACTGGACCAAAGAGCCAGTGTACAAACCTATGTAAATATACTATTTTGCCATGTATATATCTTGCTCCGCGTGATTTCTCGTTTCTTTTTTTTGTTACGGGGGGGGGGGTTATTGTTTGTAAGGGAGAAAAATTGTGTTAAAAACTTTAATAAATATTTTTTTTTTTAAAAAGATACTGGACCAAAGCCGCAACTTTTTAAAGCTTTAAGGCGGTTCCGAAAGATCAATTCATTCCAGAAGAGAGAATATAAGAAATAGGGCTTTGTTATTTTATGAACAAACTTTATTAAACCAAAAAAAAAACAAGATTTAAACTCTTAAATTTCAACTCTCACAATAATAGATTACATGTAGTTTCTATTTTTAAAATAAATTTAGAGTGCCCAATTAATTTTTTTCCAATTCAGGGGCAATTTTAGCATGGCCAATCCACCTACCCTGCACATTTTTGAGTTGTGGGGGTGACACCCACGCAGACACAGGGTGAACGTGCAAACTCCACACGGACAGTGACCCAAGGCTGGGATTGAAACAGCGCCACCGTGCCACCCTTACATGTTGTTTCCTAACCTTAACACATTGGAACTCATTAAACAGCACTTTAAATAAACATGAAGCTCTCATCCCACTTAGATAGGCAGGCAAAGGCGATACTTTCATTTATGAAGCAATTTTTTTTTGTAAGGGAAATTAATAGAACTTACAGTGCAGAACGAGACCATTCAGCCCATCGGGTCAGCACCGGCCCTTGGAATAAGCACCCTACTTAAGCCCACACCTCCACCCGATCTCCGTAACCCAGTAACCCCACCTAACCTTTTGGATACTCAGGGGCAATTTAGCATGGCCAATCCACTTAACCTGCACATCTTTCAACTGTGGGAGGAAACTGGAGCGCCCGGAGGAAACCCACGCAGACACGGGGAGAAAACGCAAACTCCACACACAGTCACGCAAGGCCGGAATTGAACCTGGGTTCCTGGAGCTGTGATGCAGCTCTGATAACCACTGTGCCACCATGCCGTCTTCTTTCAGAACCCTTTTCAAAAGCCTACCTTGGTGCCAACTTTCATGACTTCTCAGTCACTTTCCAAAGCCTTCTGCTTTTACCTGTTCAAAAGACAGTATTCTGTCTTCCTCTCCCTCTCTCTAAGCTCCACCCAGCCCCTCAAACAAAGTTCCCCACTGGGGTTTCCAGACTTGTGCCCATCATTGTTATCTTGGCTGTTTGATTTCCCTCTGTCTTCTGCTTTTCACAGTAACTTCATTTGAAGCCTACTTGTGACAATAAGCAATTTTCATTTCATTTCTTTCGTTGATACAAAATAAGAAGCCATGCTATTAATATGCAACTAACCTCCCATTGATGGACAATAAGGCCATCGGAATCTGTAATGACAGGAGTGTCCTGAAGGACAATGGATCTCGAGTGAATCACCTTTGCTTAACTGGACCATCCTGTATATTCCCACTAACGAGTTTAAGACTGAATGGGACAATGCCACTCATGTCAGGTGTGGGCGTATCCTTCTGACTCTGTGCCAGCATTTTTTTTCTCAGTATGTGTAACCCCTAAATTGCCTGCTGCATCTTTGATCTCATTTCTGGACCAAGTTCCGAATATCAGTCTCGTGTAACAAGACTGTGGCCGCCTTCTGTGCCGTAACAATTCTGGGATCTGCAGCATTTTGCTTTTTCTTCTGGTGTTTCGGAGGGAAGTTTAAAGGTTCCAGGACAGGATGAGCAAAGGCACACAACTGAATCCACAAATAGCCACCAGCCGAATGTCCTATTTTGGTTGGTGTTGATTGAAAGATTGATTTGGGCTGGGGCCCTATGAGATGCACGGCCGGGAGACCTGAAGCGTTATAACCCTGTTTCCCTCTCGGGAGATTCTACCAGAGCTGCTGAGTTTTCAATTCGTGTTTTATATTGGAACAGGGCTGCTAAGAAGAGTCCCCAATGGCCAAAATTAACCTGTCAGTGAACAGCCCGTCGTTATCAGTGGATTCAGTTGCATGTCAGCGGCCGCTCTTCAAGGGTAACGCATGTGACGTTGAAGGGCATCGGGACATTTCGGGAGGGCGCCCTGCCAAAATGCCATTTCCTTTCACAAAAAGCCCCGCAGCCATTGAGACTGCTGAGGAGGCTCGCGCCTGCGCACGGAATCGCAGCCCTGCAAAGCCACAATGTAACCTCCTCTGGTTCAGCCAATCCGGGCCCTCCTCCCGGGGGTTTGGGCGGAGGAGGGAGGGGTGCATAGCGACGATTCCGTTCGCGTGACGCAGCCAGAAGTAGCAGAGCTGGTTGCTGGATAGGTCGGTTTTGTCCTGAGATTCGGTGAGCCCACTGCTTCCGGGTTTGGTTCCAAGGCGACCTCGCAGTGAGTTACTGACTAATGTTAAACACTCTTTCTTCGCTGGCGTCTGAGATTTGTTGCCATTTACTGGATGGCGATTGTTGTCGGCTCTACATGCTGGCCCAGTCAGTGTAAGGCAGAAGGAAACTCGCCTTCTGCCGAGACACCGCCTCTTGCTGAACTATTTCACCTGAGGAAGGAGCAGCGCCCCGAAAGCTAGTGACATCGAAACAAACCTGTTGGACTTTAACCTGGTGTTGTAAGACTTCTTACTGTGCTCACCCCAGTCCAACGCCGGCATCTCCACATCATATTTCATACTTGTGATGGGAGAGGACATTCCTGATTACAGTGGTGAACAGGTTGTTCTTTGTTCCTTTTGATAATTTGAGTTTGCTGCAGGTTTGTTGACCGGGCAATTGAACATTGCTGAGGAATGTCAAACTTACGCACCCTGTATTATCAACAGGACACGCTCGGTTTATTTTCTCGTGGAATCTGTTTTGTGTTTCCTGCTTTCTCACGACTTTTATTTATAGGCGAGCCATGCCAAGGTGTCTGTTGTGATTACTAAAATATCAGTTTATACCATCAAAGGTGCAACTTTCAAAATCTGAATGTTCATTTGTTGTAGGTGGCGCAAGATGGATGGAGCTGGATTTATTTAGAGTACTATTTTGTTTCATGTTTATTGTCCACTTGTTAACGAAGGGTCATCTGGACTTGAGACGCTAGCTCTTTTCTCTCCCTACAGATGCTGCCAGACCTGCTGAGAATTTCCAGCATTTTCTCTTCGGATTTTATTGCATCTGTTTGGTTTTTATCAACTTGCATTTTCAGTAAATACTCTTGGGTTTTTATTTCTCCCAAAATGTATAGCCTTACTCTTAAAATTGCCATCTTTATACCCGTTCTGCTAACTCTTCCGATTTGAGGTGTTTTACTGTCTGCTCCCTATTGATAACATAACCAAAAGTAGGTTTATGGCCAAGTAAATATACTAAAACCAAATTGGATGCGTTACTTAACCTTTGTTGGTCTGGCATCCACCTCTTGCAGATGAGTAACATCTTGTCAGATTTCTGCATCCTGTGAACCAGCAGTCACAATTTTTAATACCACCTTCTTGAATCTTTGTATCCATTACAAACCCACTGACTCCTACAGCTCTTCGCACCCCACATCCTGTAAGGACTAAATCCCGTCCTGCCAGTTCCTTTGCCTTCGCTGCATCAGTTCCGATGATGCCCCTTTCCAAAACTGGTCTGCTGACATGTCTTCATTCTTCTTAATTACCTGCTGTGGTCAACTGGGCTCTTAACCATGTCTGCCCCATCTCTCGCACCTCTGCACTCGCCCCCTTCCCCTCCCTCACAGAACCAGGATAGGGTCCCCTACTCTTCATTTTTCACCCCACCAACCAAAGAATCACACTCTGCCGGTTCCGTCAAGTCTAGCATGATGCCAAACACATTTTCCCCTTACTCTCCCTCAGCAGTTCGCAGGGACCATTCTCTCCAGGATGCCCTGGTCAACCCTCCACCCCCAATACCTCACCCCCTTTCCTAGGCACCTTTGCATGAAAGGTGCACCACCTGCCTCTTTATCTCCTCCCTGCTCACCATCCAAGGGCCTAAACACTCTTTTCAGGTGAGTCAGTGCTTCAATCTGGTCTTTTGCGTTTGCTGCTCCCAATGGGGGCTACTCTACATGGGAGAGACTATAATAAAGATGATTATAAATGCAGACTGGGAGACCGCTTTGCTGAACACCTTTGATCTGCCGCAAGCAGGACCCAGACCTTCCTGTCTCTTGCAATTTCAACTCTCACATCCACGTTGGCCTGCTATAATGTCCAGCGAAGCCCAGCGCAAACAGGAAGAACAGCACCTCTTCTTCCGATTAGGCACGTTACAGTCTTCCGGACTTAACATTTGAGTTCAACAACTTCAGACTGTGAACTCCTCCACCCTCACCCCATTTTTTTATTTCTCTCAATTTATTTTCATTTCTTCCATTGATTTGTTTTTGCCTCACCATTGTCCCAGTTCTCTCCCCCCCCAAAAAAAAAAACTTGGTCCTTCTGATCCTCATGACCCTTTGACACACTGCTAACCTTTGTTCCACCATTAACACATTCTAATCTCTGTATGTGCCACTATCAGCCTTAATCAGCTCCATTTGCATTCCTTTTGTCCTTCCGTCCATGACATCTTTGTCAATCTCGGGAGGGGAGGGGGGGGGGGGCGGGGGCGAGAGAACGGTAAATAGTTAGTTGCATGACAAATTATGCTAAAACTATGAAGATTTTTAAATTTTGGAAGCGGTCTCCTGAGAGCATCAGTTGAAGACAAAAAAATAATAGCGAGGGGAAATCTTAAGTTTTCTCCACTTTTAATTGAGTTTTGTATTGATAGTTATAAGTGCCATCCTTGCGGCGGCACAGTGGTTAGCACTGCTGCCTCACGGCATCGAGGACCCGGGTTCGATCCCGGCCCCGGGTCACTTTCCTTGTGAAGTTTGCAAATTCTCTCCGTGTCTGCATGGGTCTCATCCCCACAACCCAAAGATGTTCAGGGTAGGTGGATTGGCCATGCTACATTCCCCTGAATTGAAAATCCACAACGAATTGGGTAATTTAGATTTATAAAAAAAATAAGTGCCATCCTTGTGATTCACCCTTCTCGAGCGTTTGATTTTGGTTGAGGGTAGAAGGAGAGAAATATTCTGTTGAGTAATCATGTACTACCCCCTCATTTCTCAAATCCCTGGTTCTGACCCCACCTCTGCAACAATCAATGTGTCTGACTACTTTAATATCTCCACCCTGTCTAATTTCAATTCCCTTGTTTTTTTTAGCGGAGAAAGCTATTTGATCTCTAGCTCTGTAATTTCCGATAGCCCCTAATTTGACAGCCTGAGCTCCTAAGGGTGTACATGTGAACTTGGTGCACAGCTAGCTAATCTAACATTATTTGGTTTCACTGAATCCAACTCTGGACCCCACATTTATGCTGAAAAAGGCTTCTTTACACTTTGGAGCACCCAGTAGGCTAAGACTCCTCACACTGCTATTCTCTTTTACTACACTTGAATAATTTCTTTTTTTTTTAAATATTTTTTATTCTCCTTTTTCACATTTTCGCCCATATTTACACCCACCAACAATAAACAATAATCAGTAACAAATATGTCAATCCCCATATCAATAACAATGATCCCATCCTCCCACCAAATCCCAAACATTAGCCCGCGTGTTCACACAAACAAATGACAAAAAGGAATTGGGGATCACCCATAGTCGCCATTAACACACACAGCCCCCATCCCCGCAACCCTCCCACCCACACGCCCCAACTAAGGTTCGATGTTATCCAGTTCTTGAAAGTGCATAATGAATAATGCCCATGAATTGTAGAACCCCTCCATTCTTCCCCTCAGTTCAAACTTAACTTTCTCAAGAGTCAAGAATTCCAACAGATCTCCCTGCCACGCCAGGACACAGGGTGGAGAGGTTGCTCTCCAACCTATCAGGATCCGCCTTCGGGCGATCAACGAGGCGAAGGCTACAACATCTGCCTCCGCACCCGTTTCCAACTCAGGCTGGTCCGACACCCCGAATATAGCCTCCTGGGGGTCCGGGTCCAGTTTCACATGCACCACTTTAGAAATTACCCTAAAAACCTCCTTCCAAACTGTCCTCTTGCTTTGGACAGGACCAAAACACATGAATGTGATTAGGCCCCCTCCGCGCAACGTTCACACACATCTTCTACTCCTTCAAAGAATCAGCTCATCCCTGCCCTCGTGAGGTGTGCTCTGTATACCACCTTCAGCTGTATCAGCCGCAACCTCACGCATAAGGTGGAGGCATTCACTCTCTGGAGCACCTCACACCAGAACCCCTCCTCTATAACCTCTCCCAGCTCTTCCTCCCACTTTGCTTTGATCCCTTCCAGTGGTGCCTTATCCTCTTCCAAAATCGCTCCGTACACCGGTGACACTGCCCCCTTCTCCAGTCCCCTTGTCGTCAGCACCTCCTCCAGCAATGTGGTGGCCGGTTCCTCTGGGAAACTCTGTATCTCCTTCCTGGCAAAATCCCGAACCTGCATGTACCTAAATACTTCTCCCTGCTCCAGCCCATACTTCGCTTCCAGCTCCCCCAATCCTGCAAACCGACCCCGAAGAAACAAATCTTTTAGCGTCTTAATCCCCCTCTCTTCCCATTTCCGAAAACTTCCATCCCACCTCCCTGGCTCAAATCTGTGGTTCCCCTGAATCGGCATTTCAGTAAAAAGAAAGTTAAAGCATTTTCCAGCTCCCCAATCACGGTCCACAGTCTCTCTTCCAGCTCCGCTCCTCACGTCTGTCCCAAGCCTTCTACCCTCACGAACGCCTTAGCCGCCACCGCTGTCTCGAAATAAAAGTCTTTGGCATCATGCGTCACCCTTCGCTTCGCTGGGTATACCATACCAAATTGCACCCCCTTTTTGAACAGTGCCGCCTTCACTCTCCCGAACGCCGCTTGTCTTTTTGCCAACTCTACCATCAAATCCTGGTAGATACGAACTCCAGCACCGTCCCACTGCACCTCACGCTTCTGCTTCGCCTAGTGTAACACCTTCTCCTTCATGCAGTACTTATGGAAGCAGATAATTACTGCTCTTGGTCACTTTGGGCTTCGGCCTTAATGACCGATGAGCTCGGTCTAGCTCGTACCGGGAGGGGTTCTCACCCATCCCCATCAGTTCCGCCAACTTCTTAGCGAAGTATTCTGTTGACCTTGGGCCCTCTGTCCCTTCGGGCAAGCCCACAATTCTCAGATTGTGCCGCCTTGAGTGGTTCTCCAAGTCCTCGAGCTTTGCTCAGAGTCCGAGTCCTCTGTTGACCTCCACCACCCTCCAGCTCGTCCCTCATCTAGGTGAACTGGTCGCTGTGCTGCGACACGGCCTCTTCCACTTCCTTCTCGCCCTGCTCTCTCACCTCGGCCGATGTCTTTGCCACAGCTACCCTCACCGGGGCGATTGCCTCCTCCTCCAATCACTTCAATGCGACTGCCATCTCCTTCCTCAAAGCCTCCATGTGCCTCGCAAACTGCTTTTCCAGGTCCACCGCCATAACCTCGGTCATCTTCTCCACCGTAAGTAGTGCGGCCCCACCATGCGGTCTGGCATCCGCCATCTTGTCAGCACTTTTGCTGGTCCTCTCATTCAACGGCGAGCCCGCGTTTCCTCCCTTCCTCGACGCTGCTTTTCGCATCCGTTGACGACTTATTATTTTTCCTTTTTTTTTCACCCTTCTTTCCTTCAATCTTTTTTTTTTTTAAAAACAAAAAATTCTTATTTCAAAAAAAAAAGAAAAAAAACTTTCACCAAGTTTCTTTAAAACTTCTTTCTCTTCTTTTTTGTATTCCTCCAGAATTTCCCTGGGACCGGACATCAGTCTTCTTATCACATTCTAGGCGGGGGCCACCTGATGTGGGATATCTCACCTACATCGCGCCCTGGCTTCGGGCCTGCTGCCTCGACCTCCATTTGGCTCCGCCCCCGCTGCTCTGACCTCCGCGCGCGCTGGGCCCGCCGCCTCAGCACCAGCCGCCCGACACCTGCCTGGGGTTCGTCGCCGGTTTTCAAACCGGCCCCGCTTGATGCCTGGGACGGCCCAAAGGCCGACAATAATCGGGGCAGAGAGCGAAGAATTGCGGAAACCCCCAAAAGCACTGCAAATAGTGGCCACTGGCGGGTACTCCTCTCGATGCGGCCGACCCGCTCACAAACCCCACGGGGAGCCCCAATAATTTCTTTTAAAGCAGCTTTCGAGTTCCCTTTTTAATTCAACGTCATGGCTTTGTGGAAGGGAATTCCCCATTCTAATACATTAAAATTTTTTGTAACTTCCCCTTTTACTGAATTTCCACTTGCCTGCTGACTCACTGAACAATGGAGCAAATCATTTATTCCGTTGTAGCCCTCCAAGTGGAAGACGGTTGTCGTGATCAGCTACCATCTCGGCCCCTGTGGAAAAGCCCCTAAACCCCCTAAGTCTCTGAACAGTTATAATCCATCATTTGATGTAATTTCCAGCAATTTGAATTTTGAAAGATTGCTTTCAGTTGTTGTGCCAATTCTATTTTAGCCTAGAGGGTGGCCGGCAGACAATTTTTATTTTTAAAATAAATTTTAGAGTACCCAATTCTTTTTTTTTCCAATTAAGGGGCAATGTAGTGTGACCAATTCACCTACCCTGCACGTCTTTGTGTTGTGGGGATGAGACCCACACAGACACTGGGAGAATGTGCAAACTTCACATGAACAGTGACCCGGGGCTGTGATTGAACCCGGGTCCTCGGTGGCGTGAGGCAGCAGTGCTAACCACTGTGCCACCGTGCTGCCCTGCCAGACCTTTTCTTCAGTAGTACTGTCGGCTTAAAAAGAGATACGCGTGCTCTCTTTTTAAAATTTATTGATTTCCCATTTTGAAGAAAGAACACCCAAGATAATGAGAGCTCATTGCTCTCTCACGATGGTATGGCACTGGGCAAGATGTGCTCCTTCCAGTCAGATTGCCTAGTTTTTGCCTTCAGGAATATATGGGTACACTATAGCCCTGCCTCAGAAAAATCTTCGGCCGAGTCCGTGTTTACAATGAGGTTTCAGGTCGAGGATGGTGCTTCCTCAGGCAAAGTCGACAGTGACTGTCTTTTTGGCTGACGCCTCTCGCGATTCCTGAGGGGCAGATTCAAGAATTTAAATCCTTCAAATGTTTGTCCAATTCAAGTAGCGCAGTGAACATCTACCTGGCTTTTTTTTTTGTGCAGCACCAATCGGGCTGCAGAGCAGTCCATTCGGCCATGATCACCAACCAAAAAAGTGAGCTTTTAAAGGGCCCTCACAGCTCTCAGAAATCTGGACTCTATGGCAGCCATTGGTACCTCAGAGTTTGTGACCCCAGAATCTTGTATCGTGAATCTGTGTTTAGAATGGTTTAGTGAAATGATTTGCAATTGATAGTTTCTATGTGCAAGATTTGAAGTGAAAAGCCAGATATTGTCCAGGCCAGATACTCTCTGGTAGGTCGCTGTTCCAGGGGGATTACATAGGAGGTGCATTTTACTGACCGGGGGGAAAGATTACTTTTAAAATTTCTTTTTTTGAAATGTTTAAAACTGTTTCAAAAGATAAAAATTGTGTGTGCAAGAAACAAAGCTTTTATACACATTGGAACTGTTTTAATTTGTTTGTACTTTTCAGTTGCTGGCCATTTTGTAGTGGATGTGTTAAAAGATATAAATCATTCTGAAGTAAGCATTCCGAGAACTTAGACAATGGTATTTTACTTGAAAATGTTTTCTTCAAATATCGAGTATGTTTAACTGACTGCAGCATGCATATTTGTAATGAGTAAAATTGAAGCTGATGCCTACTTTTAATTAGTTTTGGTTTGAAGTTGCATTGGACTGAATCGGGAGAAGTGATTTTGCAGTGATGAATGCTTACTTTTTTACAGGTGCGCACAGTAGAATTTCAGCAAAAAAAAGTTGGCTGTTCATAACATTATATTGGAAAGACGGCCAAATACTGAGAGAAGATAAAATCCAAGAATCTGTCGCTTCATAAGCGCTCCATCTGGATTATTTTTTTTTAGCCATCATGGATATTACAACAGATTGTAAACAAGACCTCTCAAATGAAATCTATCGACTGGCAACATTTATTGACTTTCCACCTAATGTCCCAGTGTCAGAAGCAACATTGGCCAGAGCAGGTTTCCTTTATACTGGTTTCAAAGACCAGGTTAAATGTTTCAGATGTGGTGGTGAAGTAGAAAACTGGCAACATGGAGACTCTGCTGTTAGCAAGCACAGACAGCTGTTCCCAGCTTGTCCATTTATTAACGGTACACACATGAATGAACAAATGGTAAACTCCAGTTTTCCGCTCATACTTCACGACTGCACAAACTCTGATCAAGTAGCTAGTCATCACTCTTCAGAGAATGGCCCTTGCAACCACTTGAATTGCGATCGCCAATATCATAATCAACCTCTTAGCGATCCTGTGAGAAGTAGGAGTATCGAGGACATGTCGCATCTACGACCCAAGAATCCTGCAATGTGCAGCGAAGAAGCCAGACTCAAAACCTTCGTCACCTGGCCTAGTTACGTCATTGTAACACCGAGAGAACTTGCTAAAGCAGGGCTTTATTATATCAATAAAGATGACCAAGTACAGTGCTTTTGTTGTGGTGGGCTAATGAAAAATTGGGAACCTGGCGATCGAGCAATGTCTGAGCACAAGAGACATTTTCCTATGTGTGCTTTTGTTTCAGGACATTCTGTTGGAAACATAGCAATTGATCCAAATTGCAGCAGAACAGATGTTAACCAGCCATTAAATGGCATTGCAGAAGCAAACTTTTATCTACCCAAACACCCAGACAAGCAAACATTTGAATCAAGGCTTCAGACCTTCAAATACCCAGAACACTTTGCACTTGATGCTGGCAACCTTGCAAGAGCTGGATTTTACAGCACAGGTATTGTAAATTTCTTAAACAAATTCGAAATATTAAGTATAACTGAATCAAACAATTATTTTGATTTACTGTCCATTTTCTGCAGTTAAAAATGCCCATTGCACTTAATCACTGAAAATGAAGAAATGGCGAACATGTTGAATAGTTTTTATGTTCGTGTTTGTCTGGGAAGAAGAGGATAAGATGCTGAACATCCCAGGGAAATTAATATTGAGTTGGCAATGGGTTTTTCCAGCAAAATAACATTTAATGAAGAAAATACTGAGACTTGGTAAATCCCCAAGATGAGATGTTTTCCATTCCACCGTTTTGGAGGAAGTAGCAGATGCCGTAACTGTAATGTTCCAAAGTTCTCTTGATTTAGGAAGTATGGCCTAGCCACTGATGACCCACATCCTGTCAATGAATATTTTAAAAAGCCTCATTTATTATTATTTTTTTTTTTTTAAATAGGTTTATTCAAGTTTTTCCAACAAAAATTTTCACCCAATTAAACCCCCCCCCCCCGTAACAGAAAAGAGAAAAGAACAGAACATAAACATATCAATCAAACATACTACAGAACTTATACAATGGGTTTCTCCTGCACATAATAACCCTCCCATATGCTTTTTTACAAGTACCCCTAGGGAACCCCCCCCCCCCCCCCCCCCCCCCTCCCTCCCTGGGTTGCTGTTGACCGACCTCATTCTAACACTCCGCGAGATAGTCTAGGAACGGTTGCCACCGCCTGACTAACCCCTGCGCAGACCCTCTCAAGGCAAACTTTATCCTCTCCAGCTTGATGAACCCTGCCATGTCATTTATCCAGGCTTCCACACTGGGGGGCTTCACGTCCTTCCACATGAGCAAGATCCTCTGCCAGGCTACCAGGGACGCAAAGGCCAGGATACCGGCCTCTTTTGCCTCCTGCACACCCAGCTCGTCTGCCACCCCAAATAATGCCAGCCCCCAAGTTGGCTTGATCTGGACTTTCACCACCTTGGACATAGTCTTCGCGAAACCCCTCCAGAACCCATCTAGTGCCGGGCACGACCAGAATATGTGGGCATGATTTGCCGGGCTTCCGGAGCACATCCCGCATCTGTCCTCCATCCCAAAGAACCTACTCAGCCTCGCCCCTGTCATATGCGCTCTGTGAATAACCTTCAACTGTATCAGACTGAGCCTGGCACATGAGGAAGAGGAATTAACCCTACTCAGGGCATCAGCCCACATACCCTCTTCAATCTCCTCCTCCAACTCCTCCCACATGCCCTTCAGCTCCTCTACCGAAGCCTCCCCCTCTTCTTTCATCTCCTGATATATCGCCGAAACCTTGCTTTCTCCGACCCATACACCCGAAATCACCCTGTCCTGAATCCCCTGTGTCGGGAGCAACGGGAATCCCCTCACCTGCCGCCTCACAAACACCCTCACTTGCATATACCTGAACGCATTTCCCGGGGGTAACCCAAACTTCTCCTCCAGCGCCCCATGGCTCGCAAACGTCCCGTCTATAAACAGGTCGCCCATCCTTCTGATCCCTGCCTGATGCCAGCTCCGAAAACCCCGTCCATCCTCTTGGGACGAACCGATGGTTCTCCCGGATTGGGGACCACACCAAGGCTCCCATCTCACCCCTATGTCGTCTCCACTGCCCCCAGATCTTTAGTGTTGCCGCCACCACCGGACTCGTGGTGTACGTTGTCGGCAAGAGCGGCAGCGGTGCCGGCACCAGCGCCCTCAGGCTCGTTCCTTTGCAGGACGCCATCTCCAACCTCTTCCATGCTGCCCCCTCTCCCTCTATTACCCACTTACGGATCATCGCCACATTGGCTGCCCAATAATAGTCACCCAGATTCGGCAACGCCAGCCCTCCGCTGTGCCTACTACTCTCCAGAAACCCCCTCCTTACCCTCTGGGTCTTGTTTGCCCACACAAAACCCATGATGCTCCTACCTACCCGCTTAAAAAAGGCCTTGGTAATCATAATAGAGGCACTGGAACACAAAAAGAAACCTCGGGAGGACCATCATTTTAATTGACTGTATCCTGCCCGCTAGCGAGAGTGGCAACGCATCCCATCTTTTGAAGTCCTCCTCCATCTGCTCCACCAGCCGCGTCAAATTAAGTTTGTGCAGGGCCCCCCAACTCCTAGCTACCTGGATCCCCAAGTACCGAAAGCTTCTTTACGCCCTCCTCAACGGT
The DNA here is from genome assembly GCF_047496885.1 of Scyliorhinus torazame. Classification (NCBI taxonomy): domain Eukaryota; kingdom Metazoa; phylum Chordata; class Chondrichthyes; order Carcharhiniformes; family Scyliorhinidae; genus Scyliorhinus; species Scyliorhinus torazame. Next base: position 281,418,570 of record NC_092711.1, on the reverse strand, counting down.
AGGTCGTCTATCCCTCTTCCCTGGTCCCCTGGATGCACCACAAAGAGCTCACTTTTCCCTACATTGAGTTTACAGCCCGAGAAGTCCCCAAACTCCCTAAGGATCCGCATGACCTCCACCATCCCCTCCACTGGATCTGCCACGTACAGCAACAGGTCGTCCGCATACAGCGACACCCGATGCTCCCCTCCCCCTCGGACCACCCCCTCCATTTCCTGGCCTCCCTTAATGCCATGGCCAAAGGCTCAATTGCTAATGCAAACAACAGGGGGGACAGGGTGCACCCCTGCCTCGTCCCTCGATACAGCCGAAAATACTCTGACCTCCGCCGATTCGTAGCCACACTCTCCACCGGGGCTCTAGAAAGGAGCTTAACGCACCTGATAAACCCCTCCCCAAACCCAAACCTCCGCAACACTTCCCAGAGATACTCGCACTCCACCCGGTCAAAGGCCTTCTCCGCGTCCATAGCTGCCACTATCTCCGCCTCTCCCTCCACCGAGGGCATCATAATCTCATTGAGGAGCCTCCGCACATTGGTGTTTAGCTGCCTGCCCTTTACAAATCCTGTCTGGTCCTCCTGAATCACCCCCGGGACACAGTCCTCCATTCTCGTAGCCAGCACTTTTTGCCAGCAACTTAGCATCCACATTGAGGAGTGAGATCGGTCTCTACGACCCATATTGCAGCGGGCCCTTGTCCCGCTTCAGGATCAGAGAGATCAGCGCCCCGGACATTGTCGGGGGCAGGGTCCCCCCCCTCCCTTGCCTCATTGAAAGTCCTCACTAGCAACGGGGCTAACCGGTCCGCATACTTACGGTAAAACTCAACCGGGAACCCATCTGCCCCCGGGGCCTTTAACCAGCTCCTCCGACCCAATTGGCGCCCCCAAACCAGCCACCTCCTGCTCCTCCACCCTCGGGAACCTCAGTTGATCTAGAAATCGTCACACCCCCTCTTCCCCCGCTGGGGGCTGAGATCTGTACAGCTCCTCATAAAAGTCCTTAAATGCCTCATTTACTTACTCCGCACCGTAGTTCCCCTGCTCGCCTTAACTCCACCTATCTCCCTCGCTGCCATCCTCTTACGGAGCTGATGTGCCAGCATCCGTCTCGCCTTCTCCCCACACTCTTACGTCGCCCCCTGTGCTTTGCTCCACTGTGCCTCTGCCTTCCCTGTGGTAAACAGGTCGAATTCCGTCTGGAGACTTCGCCGCTCCCTAAGTAGTCCCTCCTCGGGGGGGCCTCTGCATATCTCCTGTCTACCCTTAGGATCTCCCCCACTAACCTCTCCCTTTCCCTGCCCTCTTCTCCCTGTGAGCCCTGATGGAGATTAACTCTCCCCTGACCACCGCCTTCAGCGCCTCCCATACTACCCCCACCTGCACCTCCCCGTTGTCGTTGGCCTCTAAATACCTTTCAATGCACCCCTGCACACCACCACCATCCGCCAGTAATCCCACATCCAGACGCCACAGCGGGCGTAGGTCCCTCTCCTCTCCTAACTCCAGCTCCACCCAGTGCAGGGTGTGGTCTGAGATAGCTATGGCCGAGTACTCCGTTCCCTCCACTTTGGGGATCAACGCCGTACTCAAAACGAAAAAATCTATTCGGGTGTAGGCTCTGTGTACATGAGAAAAAAAAAAAATTCCCTAGCCAGGGGCCTAGCAAATCTCCACGGATCTACTCCCCTCATCTGGCCCATAAACCCCCTAAGCACCTTGGCCGCAGCCGGCCTCTTCCCCGTCCTAGATCTGGAGCGATCTGATGCTGGGTCCAACACCGTGTTGAAATCCCCCCCCATTATCAAGCTTCCTGCCTCCAGATCCGGAATCCGCCCCAACATGTGCTTCATAAATCCAGCATCATCCCAGTTCGGGGCGTATACGTTTACCAATACCACCCACGCCCCCTGCAACCTACCGCTCACCATCACGTATCGACCTCCATTGTCCACTACAATATTCTTGGCCTCAAACGACACCCGCTTCCCCACCAGTATTGCCACCCCTCTGTTCTTCGCATCCAGCCCCGAATGGAATACCTGTCCTACCCATCCCTTTCTTAACCTGACCTGGTCTGCCACCTTCAAATGTGTCTCCTGAAGCATGACCACGTCTGCCTTCAGTCCCTTCAAGTGCGCGAACACTTGGGCCCTCTTAACCGGCCCATTCAGGCCCCTCACATTCCACGTTATCAGCCAGATTGGGGGCTCTCTTTCCCCCCCCCCCCCCCCCCCCCCCCGGCCGACTAGCCATCTCCTTTTCTTGGCCAGTCCCGTGCCCGCGCCCCCCGCCCCGACCACCTCTTCTGTTTCCAGTTCCCCATCGGCCAATGCAGCAGCAACCCTAGTTCCGCCCCCTCCCCCGCCCCCCGCTTGATCCGTATCTAGCTCTTTTGCTCCCCCCATAACACTCCCGTAAGTCCGCTGACTCCTGCTGACCCCGGCCTCCCCTGCCACTGGACACCCCCCGCCCCCGAGTGGGAATCCCCCCCTCCCCAGCAATCAGTCTCCGCTCCTCCACCCCCCTCCCCCTCCGTCCTTCCCTAGCACGGGAAAAAGCCCGCGCTTTCCTGAGTCGGCCCCGCCCCCTCTGGTGCCGCTCCTGTTGCGGCCTTATCCCAATTCCCCCATCCCTGGGCCTCCCCTCCCCACACTCTCTCACAGTCTCCCCATCAGATCTCCCCCCCCCCCCCCCACATCCCCATCCATCACCCAACCCGTGGAACATTCCCTACGCATAGTTAAAACCCTGTATACAACCGACACCCCCCCCCCCCCCCCCCCCCACCCCCCCCCCACCACAACCACAGACCCTCAGTTTGAGTCCAACTTTTCAGTTTGTATAAAGGTCCAAGCCTCCTCAGGCGTTTCGAAGTAGTGGTGTCGATCCTGAAATGTGACCCACAATCGCGCTGGCTGCAGCATTCCGAACCTCACCCCCTTCCGATGGAGCACCGCCTTGGCCCGATTAAAACCAACTCTCTTCTTTGCCACCTCTGCACTCCGGTCCTGATAGATTCGGATCTCCGTATTCTCCCACCTGCTGCTCCGCCCTTTCTTGGCCCATCTCAAGACACACTCTCTATCCACGAAACGGTGAAACCTCACCACTACCGCCCTTGGCGGCTCGTTGGCCTTGGGTCTCCTCGCCAGGACCCGATGAGCCCCTTCTAGCTCCAGGGGACACGGAGAGGCCCCCGCACCCATCAGCGAATTGAGCATCGTGCTCACATATGCTCCAGCATCGGCCCCCTCCACTCCTTCAGGAAGACTCAGAATCCGAAGATTCTTCCTCCTCGACCTGTTCTCCAGGTCCTCTAATCTTTCCGCCCACCTCTTGTGCAGCGCCTCGTGTATCTCCATCTTCACCGCCAGGCCCAAGATCTCATCCTCGGTCTCCGTGGCTTTTTCCCGCACCTCCCGGATCGCCGCCCCTTGGGCCTTCTGGGTCTCCACTAACCCCTCGATCGCCGTCAGCATTGGCGCCAGCACCTCTTTCTTCAGCTCTTCAAAGCAGCGTTTGAGAAACTCCTGTTGCTCCTGCACCCATGCCGCTTGATCTCTGCCCGCCGCCATCTTGTTTTTTTCTCCCTCACACTTTTCGCTGCTCCAAAAACGCTTTTTTGACCGCTCTGCTCCTGGTCCACTCTATATACTATGGGGGGTGGACCTTGCTATCACCTTCCCACACTGGAAGTCGTCGAAAAATTGCTGTTGGGGCTCCTCTGGAGAGCCCAAAAGTCCGTTTTAGCGGGAGCCGCCAAATGTGCGGCTTAGCTCCGCATAGCCGCAACCGGAAGTCCAAAAAGCCTTATTTATAAAAGGGATATTACTGCAATCTATAATTAAGGATCGGGTAGTTTTGTGAACGCAATTTGTTTCTCTTTTGAGGAGGTCATCAAAGTTTTGGGAAGGGGTTGTCAAAGGACGTTATTGATATGGACCTCTAGCAGGTATTTTGAAAAACATTTTCCAATTAAGGGGTATTTAGCATGGCCAATCCACCTACCCTGGACATCTTTGCGTTGTGGGGGTGAGATTGCTAAAATGAGAAGGCTAAAATGCATTTATGATGGAGTTTTAAAAAAATTTAGATTACCCAATTCATTATTTTCAATTAAGGGGCAATTTAGTGTGGCCAATCAACCTAACTTGCACATATTTGGGTTGTGGGGGCAAAACCCACAGAAGCACAGGGAAGAATGTGCAAACTCCACACGGACACTGACCCAGAGCCGGGATCGGAACTGGGACCTCGGTGCCGTGAGGCAGCAGTGCTAACCACTGCGCCACCTTGCTGCCCTATGACAGTGTTGATCACATGTTATTATGACATTATTTCAATCACAGAAACTTGCTTGATAAAAGGGCAGGACTGGCAGCTGAATGTCCCAGGGTATAGAAATTTCAGGTGTGATAGAGTGGGGGAGGTAAAAGAGGAGGAGGAATTGCATTATTGATTAGAGAGAACATCACGGCAGTACTCAGGGTGCTATCTTAGTAGGCTCCTCAAATGAAGACACTTGGGTAGAATTTAGTAACAAATAGGGGGCGATCAAATAGCTGGGAGTGTATTACAGGCCCCCAAACAGTCAGGAGAAATAGAAGGGCAGATATGTCGACAAATCTGAGTATTGCAAGGTAATGCTCCACAATATTTTGTAGCTTTTATACAGATCTTTCACTTGGCATTTAGTTCCCAGTTTGATAGCCTTGCAGCTATGCCCCGTCAAATCCTCCAGGCTGAATTTACAATTGCAACTCATACAATTTATTATTTTAGAGGGGATGCGAGGAAAATCATTTTTACCCAGAGGGTGGTTGGAACCTGGAATTCTCTTCCTGAAAGGGTGGTAGAGGCAGGAACTCTCTCAACTTTAAAGAAGTATTTAGATAAGCACTTGGTCCATGCATTGGCATTTCAAGTGCTTGGAAATGGGATTAGAATAGTTGGGTGCTTGATGAGTTGGTGTGGATGCGCTGGGCTGAAAGGCCTTTTCTGTTCTGTAAAACTCTGGCTCTGAGTGGTGTCCTACAGAGATCAGTGTTGGAACCTTTTGTATTATGATCGCAATTGGATAAATGTTCACGCACCGTTAAGTTAACTAAATTTGTTCATTTATCATTACTAATTCTTTGGTTCTCGGACATATTGCTGCAGAAAACGGTTCCATATTCAAGAATTTCATGTTTGTGACGGGCTGGTCTGCTAACCCCATTAAAACGTTTATGCCTTTGCTGCATATATACAACCTACCACTTGACAGCTGTTACCAAGGCACCAATACCCAATTTGTACTATAGTCTTAAATCCTTTACTATTTCTTAATTTTACCCATCAAGTATCCACTGCCTGTTTGTCTCGTATCCGCTTAATGTTGAATTGATTTCATTATTAATCACAAAGGCTACTGCTCCCTTCCACAATTTTCTGTAGCTTTTATACAGATCTTTCACTTGGCATTTAGTTCCCAGTTTGATAGCCTTGCAGCTATGCCCCGTCAAATCCTCCAGGCTGAATTTACAATTGCAACTCATACAATTTATTATTTTACTGTATAAAGAGTTGCTCTTTGGACCACCCACCTTTAACCTGTGCTTCTGCTCCAATAAATTAACTTAATTTCTTATTTTTTCTCCTAGTTTGAATGACTCAGCATCTTTTAGATTTCCCTTTTTAACCTGTATTTTTTTAAATTTGGAGTACCCAATTCTTTTTTTTCCCAATTAAAGGGCAATTTTAGTGTGGTCAATCCACCTACCCTGCACATCTTTGGGCTTTGGGGTGAGATCCACGCAGTCACGGGGCGAATGTGCAAAGTCCACACTGACAGTAACCCGTGGCCGGGATCAAACCTGGCTCCTCGGCGCTATGAGGCTAACCACTGCGCCACCTTTTAACCTGTATTGTTACTTAAAGCACCATCTCTCATGGTTTGTCACATAGGTAGCACAGTGGATAGCACTGTTGCTTCATAGCTCCAGGGTCCCAGGTTCGATTCCCGGCTTGGGTCACTATGTGCAGAGTCTGCACCTCTCCCCATGTCTGCGTGGGTTTCCTCCGGGTGCTCCGGTTTCTTCCCACAAGTCCCGAAAGACGTGCTGTTAGGTAATCTGGACATTCTGAATTCTCCCTGTGTACCCGAACAGGCGCCAGAATGTGGCAACTATGGGCTTTACACAGTAACTTCATTGCAGTGTTAATGTAAGCCTACTTGTGACAATAAAGATTATTTTATTATTATTATTCCCTTCTGTTTGTTTTCAAATTTTCTGAGCTAGCTTGCATTGAACCACTCCCCATATCCTTGTGGTTGACCCATTTATTATTTCCCCTAAGACCTTGATTCCAACCCAGTTCAGGTGGGCTTGCTTTTCATAATGTTTTTGATCCCAACAAGGAGGACAAGAGCTGGATCCTCCTCCCATTCCAAGTTCTCTGCAGTCATGACATGCCTAGAACCCTGACAGGCAACCAGAACATCCCATTGCAATTGTACCTGTCCCTCTATCTATGTTGTTTCCTACCACTACCACATTCCTTTTGATTTCTTGCCACCTGATGTTCTCTCCTGTCCTATCCCACCTACCCTTGAAACGCCTCTCATACCAAGGTGATAGATGACCAGATTTTGTCCTCAACCACACAAGTAGCAAAAGCTATGTTGGATAAGACTGAAGACTGAGGCACTTGTGGGAATAACAGGAGAAGCCCAGCGAGTCTACTCTGCTATTCAATTTGATGATAGCTAATCATCACCCTCAGTGTCACTTCTCCATATCCCTTGATGTCATTGGTCTCCAGAAATCTATCAGTTTCGGTCTTGGACATGATTAGCGATTGAGCTTGCACAGCTCTCTTGGGCAAAGAACACCAAAGATTCACCACCCTCTAAGTTAAGAAATTCCTCCTCATTTCAGTCTTCATCCTGAGATGCTTCCTGGTTTTTGACTCACCAGCCAAGGGAAACATCGTGTCTACATCCACCCTGTCGTGCCCTGTTAGAATGTAGTAAATTTCAATGAGGTGACTCTTCATTATTTAAAAGGCGAGAAAGCACAGACCCAGACTACCTGTATCCCCTTTCCTGCTGACCTGTCGCCTCATCCTCCTGTCCCTAATTGCTCATCAGTCGCTTATAAAACCTCTCATTTGAAAGATGGTTATGTTTTGTACTGTCCCTTTTAATTTATGGTGAAACAGATGATGGTTGCCATGGGGACTGGGAGTCCAGGTTGATATTTAATGAAACCTGCATGCCATATTTCATGCCTGAATACAAAAGAGAAGGCAGCTGTTCTTGCCCTATGCAGTCTGGGAGACTCCCAGGCAGTCTGAATTTTTTTTTAAAAACCTTGGGCACTGACTGGTGGAGAGATGAGGACAACAGCTGCACAGAGGGAAGAAGGTTTTTGTTTCTTTATATTACAGATGGATTGTGGGTGGGAAGATGTTCTCTGGCCAAAGAGATGGAACTGTCAACATTTAAGGACATGGGGAAGATTAATTCTGGCATGGCAAGGGAAAAGAACCCCTGGAGTGAACTACGTTATTGGAGACCAGTTGGGAATTTCTCAGAAGACCGAGGGAAAGGCCCATCTTGGTCATTGGGTATTACACCTCCAGAAAACTGGAAGTGAGCCCATTGGAAGCTGGGGGTAACCTTTTTAAAGACTGCAGTTTTGCGGAGAGTGTGCTTTAAAGCTTAAATGTGGAGTGGGGTTTTCAAATATCCTAAAACATTAACGAGACATGCGTTTTATCTACGAGGTTTGAAACACGACCTTAACTGAAGGGATGGGACTACCATGGATCAAATCATCCAGGTATCGCTTTCTGTCTTGATGCCCTGAAATATCTGCACCTCTGTCTCCAGCTCAACAGCTCTGAACTGAACTGAACCTCTGCAGATGCAGACATTTATTACAGATGTGGTTGTCTTTGAACGCAGCGCTATCCATAAATTCTGACTTGCTGCAGTTGCAGCACACTGCCTGCGCTACCATCCATATCTTTTTTAAAAATAAATTTAGAGTGTCCAATTCTTCTTTTCCAATTAAGTGGCAATTTAACGTGGCCAATTAACCTACCCTGCACATATCTGGGAATGAAACCCACGCAAACACTGGGAGAATGTGCAAACTCCACGTGGACAGTGACCCAGAGCCGGGATCGAACCTGGGACCTCTGCGCCGTGAGGCAGCAATGCTAACCACTGAGCCACCGTGCTGCCCTGCTATCATCCATATCTAACCTTGTTTCATTCATTTCATTGACATTTGTGTTTTGATCAATATGGCTTTCTTGTTGATCTAATCAGATTAAAATAAATATTTGCCAGAAACTTATTCTATTAACCTTTGTACTGTAATTGGGCTAAACAGCTGGCTTGTAATGCAGAACAAGGCCAGCAGCACGGGTTCAATTCCCGTACCGGCCTCTCCGTACAGGTGCCGGAATGTGGCAACTTGGGGCTTTTCACAGTAACTTCATTGCAACCTACTTGCGATTATCATTAATGTCAGGTAATCATTTGTGTCCTCCCATTTTGCTCTTGTCCTCTCCATAATTTGTTTACCTAAAGGATACTATGCCTTTTATGCTTGGATAAATGATTAAGCTCTGATTCCTCAACTCGTGCCACTACATGCTCTATGCTGACTATATGTTTCTCATCTGTCTGTCTGGTACAAGCTGCTGCTGCTCCTTTTTAATGTCTCTTGTCTGTGGTTCCCATTCTTTTTTTAATTACTGTTGTAATGAAAATGTACAGAAAATAATCAAAAACGCTCCCGGTGTGCTGGTCTTTATAACAAGTGGACTAGAATGCGAAGGGTTACAGGTTATGCTACAGCTATACAAAGCTCTTATTAGAACACACCCTACTGCTGGATACCAAAGACTATATCGGCCTTGGAAGGAGTGCATCTTGGATTTATCAGAATGATAGCTGAACTTTGTTAAATTACAAGGAGAAATTAGACAAACTAGGATTGTTTATTTTCTTCCTCTTTCATGAGATGTAGGTGTTGTCGTCAAGGCCAGCATTTGTTGTCCATCACTACTTACCCTCGAACTCAGGGGATTGCTCGGCCATTTCAGGGGGCAGTTAGGAGTCAATCACATTGTTGTGGGTCTAGAGTTGCATGTCGACCAGAGCAGATAAGGATGGCGAATATGCTTCCCTGAAGGTTTATCGAAGGCCTCTGGATTACCAGTCCAGTGACATTACCTCTATACCACTGTCCCAAGGGAACGTTGTCACTTTTTTTTCCATAAATTTAAAGTGCCCAATTTCTTTATTTCCCCAATTAAGGGGCAATTTAGTGTGGCCAATCCGCCTACCATGCACATCTTTGGGCTTGTGGGTGTGAGACCCACGCAGACATGGGGAGAATGTGCAAACTCCACAGGGACAGTGACCCGGGGCCGGCATCGAACCCGGGTCCTCGGCGCCGTGAGGCAGCAGTGCTAACCACTGCGCCACATGCCACCCTGGGAACATGGCCACTTAATTAAAACAAAAATACTTTCTTGAATTTGTGCAGTTGTGGCTGTCATGGCAAGTTGATATTCATTGCCTATTCCTAGTTGCCGTTGAGCAGTGATGGTGGGTCCTTTCTTTTTAACAAACAATTTGTAATGAGGTATTTTTGGCATAACAACAACCACAGTACAAAAACAATACAAAGGACAGTAATCAAAAAGCAATCGCCGACATCCGTCCCTCCAAGGCCCGCCTATTTAACCCCCTACTCTCTACTACCCTAACCCCCCCCCAGCTGACGATTAATTCTCCGCAAAGAAATCAATGAATGGTTGCCACCTCTGGGCGAACCCTGACACCGACCCTCTCAAGGCGAACTTGATCTTTTCCAGGCCGAGAAAACTCGCCATGTCGGTTAACCAGGCCTCTGACTTCGGAGGCCTAGACTCCCTCCAAGTCAGTAATATCCGTCGCAGGGCTACCAAGGAGGAAAAGGCCAGAACATCTGCCTCTCCCTTCTCCTCTTCCAACGCCCCAAAGATCGCTACCCCTGGACTCATTTCCACCCTTGTCTTTAATACCCTGGACATGACATCAGCAAACCCCTGCCAATATCCCCTAATTTTTGGGCATGCTCAGAACATGTGGACATGGTTCGCTGGTCCACCCGTACATCTGACACACTTGTCTTCCACCCCAAAAAATCTACTCATCCGGGCCGCTGTCATGTGCGCCCGGTGCACCACCTTAAATTGGATCAAGCTGAGCCTTGCGCATGTAGCGGTCGCGTTGACCCTGCTCAGCACCTCCGCCCATAGGCCACCTTCCATCTCACCCCCCAGTTCCTCCTCCCACTTACGCTTCAGCTCTTCCATATGCGTCTCCTCCGCCCCCATTAATTCTTTGTAGATGTCCGAGACGCTCCCCTCCCCCACCCATCCCCTAGACTCTATCCTATCTTGAATCCCTCTTAGTGGCAGGAATGGGAAGGATGATACCTGCTTGCGCAGAAAGTCCCCCACCTGTAGATATCTAAAATCATTCCCTGCTGCCAACCCAAACTTCTCCTCCAGCGCCCTCAAGCTGGGGAAGCTCCCTTCCAGAAAAAGGTCCCCCATCTTCTCAATTCCCTCCCTTTGCCATACCTGAAGTCCCCCATCTAGGCTCCCAGGAGCGAACCGATGGTTGCCACATATTGGGGACCAAACCGCTGCATCCACTGCACCAAAGTACCTCCTCCACTGACCCCAGATCCTCAGGGCCGCCACCACCACGGTACTGGTAGAACGGCAACGGTGGTGCTATCAGAGCCCCCAAGCTGGTGCCCCTGCATGAGGCTGTCTCCATCCGCTCCCAAGCCGCCCCTATCCACACTATCCACTTCCTTATCATCGCAATATTGGCCGCCCAGTAATAATTACTGAAATATGGCAAGGCCAGCACCACCTCCCCCCGATTCCTCTCGAGCATCACTTTTTTCACCCGTGGGGACTTACCCGCCCAAAGAAAGCCCAAAATAATTTTGTTGATCCTCTTTTTAAAAAAAAAAAGGACCGTGGGATAAAAATCGGGAGGCATTGGAACACAATTAAAAATCTCGGCAATATCGTCATCTTAACCGACTGCACCCTCCCTGCCAGTGACAGCGGGAGCGCATCCCATTCCGAAACTCGCCCCTCATCTGCTCAACCAGCCGGGACAAGTTCTACTTGTGTAACTGGTCCCAGTCGCCTGCCACTTGTATCCCCAGATATCTAAAATTGTCTCCCACGAACCTGAACGATAACTCCCCCAGCTGGCCCTCCTGACCTCTTGCCTGGACTACAAACATCTCACTCTTCGTCATATTCAATTTGTATCCTGAAAACCGGTCGAGTTCCCCCAGAATCGCCATAATCTCCCTCATCCCTGCCTCTGGATCTGCTACATATAGGAGTAAGTCATCCGCATACAGCGATACCCTATGCCCGCCCCCAACAGCCCTTTCCAGCCCCTAGAAGCTCTCCGAGTCCAGATACGGTATCTTCCCCAACACCCTCTTGATGAATTCAACATCGTCCCAGTTCAGCGCATAGACATTAACCAATACCAACTTCCTCAAGGTGGCCCCCTCCCCCGACCTCCCCTCTGTCCCCGAACCCAGGTCCCTCCCTCGTCAGCAGACCTGTAGGCGCACAGTATTGTATCAGTCGCAGGCAGGCACTGTTCTAAGTTGATTAAAGCCACGGTTTACTTTTACTCTTGTCTCGAGTGAATTGATGGTCGCATCACCGTCGCAGCAGGGGTCCGAACCTCGGCCATGTTAGCTTCAGCAGCCACTTCTACCCAGCCCTTGCTCATCTTTCTATTTCTTCCCTTACGATCCCTTGGGGTTCTCCATTCCATGCACCACTGTGTGGATCCAGTGCTTAAATGCCTGCACTTTCAAAATCCGAACTCAAAGGCACGAAAAAGTCAGGGGGAAAAGGGTCCAAAAGCCCGGCCTGAGCGGGAGCCACCAAGTGTGGTGATGTGCATCAATGTAAACACATGTAGGCTAGCTAGACACTAGAGGGAGCACCAGAAACATTACACACACACACTCAACCAATGGATCAGTTGGATAGGACAAGACCAATGGACATTCACAATACACAAGGAGGTGACACGACCACGGGGGCATTACACCAACCCATATATAAAGGACACCACACACATGATCTGCCTCTTTCTAGTGGAGACAGTCAGTGAGTACAGAGACAGGGTTGATTCAATATTAGACCCACCACGTGGATTGCAGCAGCTGGTTAGTCAGTCTGGGTAGCTATAGTAGGATTAGCAGTAGTGTCAAACCCGAGTAATAGAAGTGTAAATAGTTTAATAAATGTGTTGAAGTTATTGTCTTGTTGGGTGTTCCGCTATACAGACGAACCAACACGGTTGCAGATGGTACAAGTCTGTTTTATTACTATCAATAACAACATCTGTAAACTTATGACTGTGGTTCGTTCTTTACCCTTTAACCTGTGGACCCAGCCCTAACACTATCTTAGAGAGGCACTCAGCACATGGTGTATGGCTGAGTGGCTTGCTGTGAGCTCTGTGCCCTGAGCTGTCTCCTGCTGAAATGAGCGGGAACGGTGGTGTTCCCCGTTTTATAGTGCGTGTGCTCTTGCTTCTGATTGGCTGTGATGTTGCGGGTGTGTTGATTTGTCCGTTGATCTGTCCATCAGTGTGTATGTGTGTTTGCACCATGATGTTTATCTGAATATCATGACAGTTATCTCCACGTCTGAACCTTCCTTTGTCAAGTGCACCACAAGGAAGCCGCTTATGTTACACCTAGAACATAACAAATCACCAAGTATGCGACTTACTTCCTCATAGCCGCCACCGGAAGTCCACGATGGTGGGTCCTTTTGTTGAACTGCTGCAACTCTTTGTATTTTTGGTGAAAGTGAGTGGGTTGCCAGGCATTCTCACAGGGGTTTTCAGAGTCCACCGTATTGATGTTGAATTGGAGGTACATATAAGCTCAATATGACAGATTTCCTACACTGAATTATATGTGTAAACCATTAACATTGGATTATGTTAAACCTCCTCCCGAGGTCAGAAATGGCAAGATACATTGTAGATGCCCAGATAGCAGTTAAGTTGCTCCAATTGCAGTTTACTGTTTTGGGGCTTATGGCTGTGTCACTGTGTAATTTGTTGGCTATCAGGATATCGACTTGCATAACTTCACATGAGAAATTCTCATTGGAGCATGGGAAATAACAGTGGCTCATGAAGCCTCTGGAGCATGCTCCACCATTCAATTTGATCAGGGGTGACCCTCTTTCCTGCCTTGAAGTCCTGAGAGTGTGTCCCTGCACGCTGTGTTCTAATTGCCCTATCGGGGGAAACAATGTCTCAGTATCTACCCTATCAAGATCCTTCATAATCTCTTATGTTTCAGTGAGATCACTTTTAATTCTTAGAAACATCAGCGAATATCGGCCCAATTTAGCCCCTCATCCCAGAAATCAATCTAGTGATCCTTTATTGTACTACCTCCAATGCAAGCATAACTTCCCTTTAAATATGGAGACCAAATCTGTGTGTGGCACTTCAGGTGTGGTCTCGGCAAAGCCCAATTGCAGCAGCATTTCTTTATTATCCTCCGAGGCCAACAGAGCATTTGCCTTTTCACTTCCAGGACTTAGCTGTCCTGGAAGAAATCAATAAACAGTTTCCATCTCTGAGCAAACCCTTCCACTGACTCCATTCAAGGCAAACTTAGTTTTCTCCAGCCTAAGGAAATCCGTGAGGTCGCTCAACCATATTCCCCAGTTCCGAGTCCCTCCACCCCAACAGGATCCGTCTCCGGGCTACCAAAGAGGCAAAGTCCGCCTCTCTCGCCCCGGAGTCCCGGGTCTTTCAACACTCCAAACACTGCCAATTCTGGACTCGGAACCACTTTCACCTTCAGTACCTCCAACACCAGGTCAGCGAACTCCTGCCAAAACCCCTCCAGATTTGGGCAGGCCCGGAACATGTTAACATCTCCCCCCAGGTTCTCCTCCCACTTTCGCTTAACTCCTCCTACCGGGGCATCCTCTCAATCCATCAATTCTTTACATATCTCTGACACTCTGCCCTCACCAACCTCTGTTTTCGACAGCATATTATCCTGCAACCCTGGGGGCGGCAGATCAGGAAAGGTCGGCACCTGTTTTCTCACATAATTCTGCACCTGTAAGTATCTGAACTAGTTTCCACTGGGCAACTTGTATTCCTCTACCAGTCCCTCCAAGCTCGGGAAGCTGCTCCCAATGAATAAGTCCTCAAACCGCTCGATCCTCACCTGCCGTCAACCCTGAAACCTAAACCACTCATTTGCTCCACCAGCTGAGCCAGATTCAGCTTGTGTAATTACTCAGATGCCCAGATACCTGAAACTCGTCCCCACAACCTTATACTGCAGCTCGCCCAGGCTCCTCTCCTGCCCCCTAGCCTGGATCGGGAAGACCTCACTCTTCCCCACGTCTCAGTTGTACCCTGAACACCCCCCGCACTATCCCTTACCAGCCTCTAGACGCTTTATGCGCCATGGCCAGTGGCTCTATCGCCAAGGTGAAAAGCAACGGAGACAGTGGATATCCGTGCTTTGTCCTATGATACAGTCTAAAGTAGCCTGAACACACCCGATTCGTTCTTGTACTCTCCACTGGCGCCTGGTACAACAATCAAAACCAATCCGCAAACCCGAAGCACCCCAATACCTCGCACAAATACTCCCACTCTACCCGGTCAAAGGTATTCTCCGCATCCATTGCATCTGCCACCTCCACATTCCTTCCCTCTGAGGGCATCATTTTGACATTTAGCAGACGCCTGATGTTAGCCGATACGTCTCCCTTTTACAAACCCTGTCTGGTTCTCTCTTCTCCCACCACCCCCACCCCAGGCACACAGTCCTCCATCCCCAAGGCCAAAATCTCAGCCAACAACTTGGCATCCACATTCAATAGTGATATTGGGCAGTAGGACCCACACTGCTCCGGATCCTTTTTTTTTTCATCAGGATCGGAGATATTGAGGCCTGCGATAACATCGAGGGGAGCTCACCTGTCTCCCTTGCCTCTTTTTAAAAAATAATATTTTATTAAGGTATTTGAAAATTTTTATAACCGGAACAAAAACAATGACATCAACATGGTAAAATAAACATTTCTCCCCCAGGCCAATCTTCACACACCTCAACCATGCAACAACAATCCGCCTGCCCCCCCCATCGCCCTGCTTGGAATACATTTTTAATTTTCCCCGAGAAAGTCGACGAACGGCTGCCACCTCCGGGAGAACCCTAACATTGACCCTCTTAAGGCAAACTTTATTTTCGCGAGACTGAGAAACCCAGCCATGTCACTAACCCAGGTCTCTATGCTTGGGAGCTTCAACATTAATAAAATTCGTCTCTGGGCTACCAGGGAGGCAAAGGCCAGGACGTCGGCCTCTATTCCCCCCCCCCCCCTGAACTCCCGGATCTTCCGACACTCCAAAGATCACTACCTCCGGACTCGGCACCACCCGTGTTTTTAGCACCGTGGACATTGCCTGAGCAAAACCCTGCCCAAACCCTCTAAGCTTCGGGCATGCCCAAAACATGTGGACATGATTTGCTGGGCTTCCCATGCACCTCGCACACCTCTCTCCTCTCTCCTTGTGGCCAGTATCTTAGCCAGCAGTTTGGCATCCACATTCAGTAGAGAAATCGGCCTGAATGATCCGCATCGCTCCGGATTCTTCTCCCGTTTCAAGATCAATAAAATTGAGGCTTGCAACATTGTTGAGGTGAGGACTACTTTCTCTTTTGCTTCGTTAAATGTCCTCATCTGCAGTGGGCTCAATATCTCTGAATACTGCTTCTAGAATTCCACCTGGTAGCTGTCAGGCCCGGGGCCTTGCCCGACTTCATGCCCTCCAGCCCCTTATTTCCTCAATCCCAATTGGGGCTCCCAGCCCCTCCACCAGGTCCTCCTCCATCCTCGGGAACCTCAACTGATCCAGAAATTGCCTCATCCCCTCCACCCCAGCCGGGGGTTCCGATTCATATAATTTACTATAAAAGTACTAAAACACCTCGTTCACCCCCGCTGGGTCCAGGACAGTATTACCATCTCTACTCTTTACTTTACCTATCTCCCTGGCCGCCTCTCTTTTCCTGAGCTGGTGTGCCAACACTGTGCTTGCCTTTTCCCTGTACTCCAAAATCGCCCCCCTTGCCTTCCTCAACTGTTCCACTGCTTTCGCTGTGGTCAACGCCCAACCTCCACCTGTTACCTCCACCGCTCCCTCAGTATCCCCACGTCCGGGGCCTCCGAGTATCTCCTGTCCACCTGGAGTATTTCCTCCACATCCCTCTCAGCCCATTCCTCCCTTGCCTCATTAAATGCCCTCACCAGCAGGGGCCCCGGTTTCCTGAAAACTTTTCATAAAATTCTACTGGAAAGCCGCCAGGGGCCTTCCCTGCTTGCATTGCCCCCCAGTCACTTCCACCAGTCCAATGGTGCTCCCAGCCCCTCTATCAGGCCCTGCTCCAACCTGGGGACCAGCCTGTCCAGAAAATACCGCACGCACCCCTCCCCCCACCGTCACCCTGAACCCGCTACGATATTCCCCACCTCAATTGCCACATGCTTATTGACCAGCATCGCCACCCCACATGCCTTCATATCTAACCCCGAATGCAAAACTTGCCTGACCCACAATTTCCTTAGCCTTGTCTGGTCCCTGATCTTCAAATGTGTGTGTCTCGTGTAAAAAGGCCACATCCGCCTTTAAGCTCCTCGGGTGCATGAAAACACATGACCGTTTGCTAGCCCATTCAGCCCCCTAACGTTCCATGTGCCCAACCCCGGATGTCCACCGTCACCACTCCCTCCCATATAATGCCACTGCAACAACACCTCCTTCACTAACCCTCAATTTCACTAACCACCTGCTCACCCCCCACTGTGCTTCCGTTAACTAATTTTAATGTAATCTTTATTATTGTCACAAGTAGGCTTACATTAACAATGCAATTAAGTTACTAGCAATAAAGCCCTCAGTCGCCACATTCCGGCGCCTGTTCACCGAGAGAGAGTCAGAATGTCCAAATTACCTAACAGCACGTCTTTCGAATCTTGTGGGAGGAAACCGGAACACCTGGAGGAAACCCACGCAGACACAGGGAAGCATGCAGACTCCAAACAGACAGTGACCCAAGCCTGGAATTGAACCTGGAGCTGTAAAGCAACAGTGCTAACCACTGTTGTACCGTGCCGGCAGCCCCGTCCAAGGTGCGTAAACCTCCTAGCCCCCACTGATTAGCCCGCCCTCATCCACTCGCACACCTTGTAACTAACAATTGCAAACAAGAAAACAACAAAGGAGAAAGAAAACCCACAAGTCCAAAAGGTACACTCACCCCCTCATCGCAATGAAACATCTCAGAAGAAATGTTCACAATCCACCAGAACAAAAAATACAGGAATTACCAATGAACAGGAAAAAAGAAACCATAGTCATCTCCCCACCACTCCTTAGTTTAATGCCCTCCTTCACCTGCCAGTCCTTGTGTCTCAGAAATTCCGTCGCCTCCTCTTGTGTTCGAAAAGAGTGCTCTTTGTTATTGAAGGTCACCCAGAGGCATGCCAGGTACAGTATCCCAAACTTCGCCCCCGTTTTAAAGAGGGCAGCCTTCACCCAATTAAACCCGGCCCTCCCCTTCACCAGATCCGGGCCCAGGTCCTGAGACACTCGCAGTTCACTCCTCTTCCAGGTGCATCTTCTCGTCTGCTTCGCCCATCTCAGGATCTTTTGCTTATCTAGGAACCGGTGAAGAAACACCATCATTGCCCTCGGCGGCTCGTTCGCCTGCGGCCTTCTCATTAGCGCCCTGTGCGCTCGGTCGACCTCCAGGGGTTGACCAAAGGCCCCCTCTCCCTTCAGCTTCTCCAGTATTCTGGCCACATACGTGGCAGTGTTCGCTCCTTCGATGCCTTCAGGCATCAAGTTCTGCCTCCAGGAGTGGTTCTCAAGGTGCTCTACCTTCTCCGATAGCCGCTTCTCGGTCTCTAGCATTACTCCCACCTCGGCCGCCAACGAAGCCAACTGCTCCTCGTGCTCCCCCACCGCCTCCTCCACTTTCCAGGTAGCCTGGACCTGGGAAACCAGCCTCTGCTCCACTCGATCGATTCCCGTCTTCAACAGATCTGCAGCCTTGGCTGGGTCCTCATGGGCCTCTCTCCTCTTCTGGCTGAACTTCTCATTTAAGTCATCCACCAGTAGGTCCATCGACCATTGGTTAGGCAGCGCAGGCCCTGTACCCTCTGCCATCTTAAGCTGTGGCGCACAAAGATTCTCCTCCATTCTTCTCGACCCATATCTGGTCCGTGGATCCATCCACTGGACCCACCATTGGAGTCCGACTTCCTGGTCAGCCCTACACCCTTTTCAGCCACAAATCCACCCCCGAACGGGGAGAAGGTCTGAAAAAAACAGCCTCGAGCGGCAGCTGCCAAATGTGCAACCGCTTACACCGTGGCCGCCACCGGATGGCATTTGTCGTCTTAATTGCCTGCTGTACTTGCATGCTAACGTTTGTGTTCTGGATACACGTCCTCTGAATATCAACAAGTTTCATGCCTTGTTTAAAAGTGTACCCAAACAAGCACTGGAGTGTGGCGACTTGGGGAAGTGAATACGCTATGGAGGGAATAACGACAAATAATTTTTTTCCTTGTGTGATGAATGTAAGAAATTGGTGTATATTTTGTATCTGTCGTCGTAATGTTTTTAAAGAATGAATCAAGATTAATGTATACAGCAACGCCATGCAAAATGTGCAAATAAGATGTTGTAAAAGTAAGCTTATCATTCATTCCAACCGTATACGTGTTTACATATATGAGGCCGAATGAGATTTTGTGGTGATTGTTGGATATCCCCTGTAGAGTAGATAATTTGAGACATTGTGTTTAGACATGGGTAAGCAGGTCAGGGAATCAGAGTGGGATAAAAATGATGTAGTTAATGGGAGGAGCCAGGTCTGCAGCAGGAAGTTTGGCTTTTAGTTTTGCTCAAAGCTTTCAGCTGAGCAGCAGCTTTTGCCAAAGGCTGTACAGTTAAGCAGCAGTCTGACACAGACATAAGGATCTGCAGGCTGTTTCGTGAAAGAATCTCTCTCTCTCTCTCTCTCTCTCTCTCTCTCTCTCTCTCTCTGTCTCTGTCTCGTTCTCTCTCTCTCTCGTTCTCTCTCCCTTCAAACAGTATTTCCAATAAATCTCCATTCAAGTGCACATCAAGTAACCTTGTGTTTGCTAACGTTGTTTATAAGTGGCTTTTGACCTGTGGTGGTGTTTGCTTAATTTGAGACAGAAAGGTATCAGTTAGAAGTTAGTGTTTCCTTTTATTGTTAACAATTGTTTAATTGTACGCTATTTCTGTGATAACATTGTTTCATCCTGTGTTAAGAATAAAGTTAATTTTAATGTAACACAGCCCTATTTGTCAGTTGAATCGCTCCTGGAGCGATATATATTTTCCCCTCAGTTTTACAATTTTAAAAAGAAAAGTGTTTGGGGGAAACCCACCTTTCACGTCATCGACCTCTCAAACCCACATTCATAAATTTCAGCATAATGTTTCGATGAGTTGGCAGGAAAAATAATCTCACTCACTGCTTCAGAGACGAGGGGGTTTCTTTTTGTTTCGACTTGTGCAGCACATTTTGATGAAGGCAGTGACTATTTTTTTTGATTCCTGTGGTTTCAGCAACCCTGCAGTGTCGCACTTGTGGTCAGTTGACCACCAGGTCGGCAAACTGGCATCATGCTAATCTGTATGGCCTAGTAACGTACAACTTTGTGTACTTGCTCCTGCGGAGTCTCCCTCCATTGAATTCATGAGAAAAGCATGGCCTAAAATATATTTTTAGTGCTTTGTTACAACCTTTTTATATTTCAACAACTTCAATTGTGCAACATTTATAATCTGTTTCAGTAAATATTACGAACAATGCTAAATTGTGGCTTTAAATTTTAGGTGATGAAGACAACGTAAAGTGTTTTCACTGTGATGGAGGCCTGAGAAATTGGGAATCTCGTGATGAAGCTTGGGAGCAGCATGCAAAATGGTTTCCAGGGTAAAAGGCAAAATGTGTTTTCAACTATTTGCATAGGGTTATACAAGTGATTTTGCTGTTGAATCTTTGCTGTTCTAGATTGGCTCCGTGCTCATGGGGATTAATAGCCTACTTCTGTTCCTATTATTTACTATTTCTTACCCCTCTGGCTTTGCAAACCAGATCATGTGCAGCCGCGAGACAGGTTGTTGTCTGCAGTGCCACCAGACCAGAAGTGGAGCTTCGCACTTTGTGTACGAGTTTCTTTCGATGGAAATTGTTTTCCCTCTTGGGCACCTTGTCAGGAGTAGAAACTTGTACACAACATTTTTGAATGTCAGATCTGTTTGCAGTCCAATGGCAGTTTCATGACCTCTCGATGCCCAGATCTTCCAATCTCCGAGTCACCGGAGTCCAGACGTGTCCCCAAGATGCATTATGGGACTCCCTCAGAGGTCCCAACACAGTGACCGTGGGAATGGCCTGGGAAGTTTGAACTTATAGAATCATAGAATTTACAGTGCAGAAGGAGACACATTGAGTCTGCACCAGCCCTTGAAAAGAGCACGCCACATAAGCCCACGCCTCCACCCTATGCCTGTAACCCCATCTAACCTTTTTGGACACTAAGGGTAATTTAGCATGGCTAAGCCACCTAACCTGCACAACTTTGGACTGTGGGAGGAAACCGGCGCACCCGGAGGAAACCCACGCACACACTGGGAGGATGTGCAGACTCCGCACAGACAGTGACCCAGCCGGGGATCGAACCTGGGACTGTGGAGCTGTGAAGCAACTGTGCTAACCACTGTGCTATTGTGCCACCCAACTTCTAACAGGCAATTACCCTGGACCCTCCTAAATGTTTCCAGCTCTTGAGTTAGTCAGAGTTTGTGGTTCCAAATTGCTTACCTGGAACGTTAATCAGGAACTACTGGACAGAAAACTCTGCAATTCCTGTGGAATTCCATAACTGAAGCCCCGCCCAGACCCGACTTCACCTTGCCTTCACTCTCTGGCTTTTCAAAGAAGCTTTCAACATTTAAACTCTCTACTCACTAGAATACAGCACCTACTGCTGTAAAAAGGGAGCATGGTTTCTTGAGATTTCCCTGTCTCTGATTTCTAGCACTGAGCCAGTTTTGAAGAATCCTCCATCAGCAGATTGCCCAGAAAAATCGAAGAAAGTTCAGTGTTTTTTAAAAAAAACATAGGTTTATGTACCCAATTATTTTTTTTTTCCCCAATTAAGAGCCAATTTAGCATGGGGAGGATGTGCGAATTCCACACGGACAGATACCCAGGGCCGGGATAGAACCCGGTCCTTAGGTGACGTGAGGCAGCAGTGCTAACCACTGTGCTGCCCCCTTTTCTTTTGGCCCGTTCACGGTCGGAAATAGGGGTTCTGATCTTGATGGGAGGCTTTGGGCCCTTATTTTGGCTTTTTTTTTTTTAAATTGTGAATAAGACTTGATGCTTTCTATCTAAAGTTTCTGAATTCAGATGCAATGTAAATATGTTGAGGAAATTCCTGGAAAATAACTACTGCTATTGTCCAAATAGGTGTGCGTTCCTCATTCAGCAGAAAGGCCATGACTTTGTCAATGATGTTCAGTTGAAGAAATTATGCTCCAGTTCTACTGTAAGCTCCTCTTGCTCTTGAATTATTATTGCTTTACTCCTGTGAAACAGGCATCAGTAGAATTTAGTGATTTTGTAAACTTGGTCTGTTTATTTCAATTGTATAACTGAATGTATAATTGTCAAGCGTATCTCCATAGAAACCCTACAGTGCAGAAAGAGGGCATTAGGCCCATTGAATCTGCACAGTCCCACTGAAAGAACACTTCACCCAAGTCACTCCCCCCTGCCTCATCCCCACATCCCCATAACTCGCACATCTTTGGACACTAAGGGGCAATTTAACACGGCCAGATCACCTAACCTGCACGTAGTTGGACTGGGGGAGGACACCGGAGCACCCGGAGGAAACCCACGCAGACGAGGAGAGATCATCTCAGAAGCACCAGGAGACTCGGTGAGAACATCTCGGGATGTCTAAATGAGCCATGTGCATAATGGCTGATACTTTGGTAAGATCTTGACCCAGAGTTAATTGCTGTTAAGTGACCACATTATGGGTTGGATGAAGCGAGATGAAATGTCCTCGTAGTGATAATGACTGACCTAACTGAAAACTCAGCATAAATTAATTGATGGCTTGAATTTTGCAGGGAATGTGGGGTGGTTAATTGTGTTCTCTGTCCGTACCCCTCTTAACCTGAAACTGTCAACAATGTCAGGATGTTGGGCATGGGCAGATTAGCGTGGAAACCCCGAATTTATGGTCGAGCAGGATGCTCCACCACAGCCTGTGATATCCCCCACCCACCCCTGTAGAGCCAACAATCCTGAAAATCGGCGAGAATTTGAACTTTCTCACTCCCACCTGGTTGTTAACCACCCACTTTAAAAAGTTGTACCTTGTTCAATCCAGTGTAATTAGATTTTTAACAATGGTGATCCGTATAATTTGAACCAAACGGGACCTAAAAAAATAATTTCACATTCAGGAAATGCTGTTACACTGATTAATTAGTGGATTTTTAAAAGTATGGTTTAAAAATGTCTTTCCACAATATTTATCTTTTACCCTATGTATGTCCCAATTTTGTGTTAATCTTTGTTTCCGATGGAATGGGACTGATGTCCTAGGGGGGAGTATTTGCTAGAGTGGCTGGGAGGATTTAAACTAAAAGGCAGGTGGATGGGAACCCACGCAAAGAGTCCGAGGAGGGGGAATCGAGGACAAAAACAAAAGATAAAGAGGAAATAAGAAAACTGATAGACAGGGAAATCAAGGACCTGATTCAAACAAGGCCGCAGTGACACTTATTGGGAATGGGGCAGGAAATGTTAAAAAGATGAGCCTAAAGTCTTTGTGCCTTAAAGCGCAGAGCATTTGCAATAAAGTGGATGAGCTAATCACGCAAATGTATGTAAACAAGTATGGTATAATCAAGATTACAGGGACATGGCTGCAGGGTGACCAGGGATGGGAACTGAACATCCAAGGATTTTCCGTATTTAGAAAGGACAGACAGAAAAGGGAAAGGTAGTGGAATTGCATTGCTGGTTGAAGAGGAAATTAACACAATAGTGAGGAAGGAAATTAGGTCCGACAACGTGGAATCTTAATGGGTAAAGCTGAAAAACATCAAGGGGCAAGAAACATTTGTGGGCTTTGTATCTAGACCCCCAAACTAGTGGTGATGTTGGAAATGGCATTCAACAGGAAATTAGAGACTGATGCGATAAAGGGACATGTGTAATTATGGTGATTTTAATCCGCATGTAGATTGGGCAAATCAAAATTAGTCTAGTCTGTAGAGGAGGAATTCCTGGAGTGTATACAGGATGGTTTTCTGAACCAAAGAGAGGCCATCCTAGACTGGGTACTGCGTAATCAAACGGAATCATTCGTCATCTAGTTGTGCGAGACTCTTTGGCGATGAGCAGCCATAACATGATTGAGTTCGTCATCAAGATGGAGAGTGACGTATTGATCCTGAGACTAGGGCCCTGAATCTTAATAAAGGAAACTACAGTTGTATGATGTGCGAGTTGGCCATGATCGCTTGGGAATCTACGATGGTATGAGGTACGAGTTGGCCATGATTGATTGGGAAACTTTACTTAAAGGGATTGATGTGTTATGTACTCTGGGATAACACAGGCTGCAACTGGATGCAGCTTTAACCAAAAGATACTCCAGACCTTGAAGTTAGTTCAATCTGATTTATTGAACCAGTAGCACAGTTAGCATAGTTCTCCATATGAGTTCGACTCTCTGCTAACCTAAGTGTGATTATTCTGTCTGACTGAACCAGACTAGCTCTTAGCCACGTGCTGGAGGTGTGATACTGTACATACACCCTGACTCACTCTGTAGTTGTTCATCAGTGGAAAGAGGTGGAGTGTGAGTGCCTCATGCCTTTTACCATGAGATACCACCCAAGTGTCCTGCCTGCTCATTGGCGTGCAAAATGGCAGGTTTCATCAATGCTAAGGCACTGCAACCGGGAGATGGCCTGCACACTCTGCCTCGTGGAAGGCAAGTTTCTCATTTTCAGCCGATTTGTACTGGGCATAGCGATTTTTGGCATGCTCATTCACTGTGCATGTTTCAATCGCGACTGGCAGGGTCATATGCTTGATTTTCAGTAGCTGCTCTCTGAGGATCAGAGTGAACTCCAAAAACGATTGTGTCTCTGAACATGGAGTCAGAAATATCACCAAAGTTGCAGGACAGCGCTAGCAGGCGGAGGTTAGTTAAGAAGGAGTTGAAAGATTCATCTTTACCTTGTAGACACAGTTTGAATATGTAGCGCCGAGGATTTCATTGGTGTCCACTTCATAGTGACTGTCAAACTTGTCCAGGATGGTCTGAAACTTTGTCTTGTCCTGGCCTTCGGTGAAGTGAAAAAAGCTGAAGAGTTTGATGGCTTGATCACCCGCTGTTGAGAGGAGAAGGGCGATCTTCCTTGCATCAGATGCACCCACGAGGTCTGAAGCTTCGATGTACAACAGAAACCTTTGCTTGAATGTCCGCCAGTTGGCACTGAGATTGCCGGAGGTCCTGAGCTGGTGAGGAGCCTGAATCTTCTCCATGGTGCCAGGATACATTTGCTGGTCGTCACGGAACGGACTGAGGTAAACCACCTAGATTAAGCAGTCTCCTGGTAGCATGATGTGTTATGTACTCTGGGATAACGCAGGCTGCAACTGGATGCAGCTTTAACCAAAAGATACTCCAGACCTTGAAGTTAGTTCAATCTGATTTATTGAACTAATAGCACAGTCAGCACAGTTCTCCATGAGTTCGACTCTCTGCTAAACTAAGTGTGGTTCCTCTGTCTGACTGAACCAGACTAGCTCTTAGCCACTTGCTGGAGGTGTGATACTGTTCATACACCCTGACTCACTCTGTAGATGTTCATCAGTGGGAAGAGGTGGAGTGTGAGTGCCTCATACCTTTTATCGTGAGATACCACCCCTGAGTGTCCTGCCTGCTCATTGGTCATGTCCTGTTCTCTGTGTTCATGAGCTGCCTGTCTGTATATCGTGACGGGGATGACTGTAGATGGGCATTGTCAAACATTCAAGGAGCCCATGGAGAACTGCAACGACTGTTTATTCCTGTCTGGCACAAAAGGAAAATGGGAACGGTGACCATATCATGGCTTATAAGGGAAATTCGAGATGGTATTCGATTCGAGGAAGAAGCATACAAATTGGCCAAGAAAAACAACAGGTCTGAGGATAGGAAGCAGTTTAGAATTTAGCAAAGGAGGACCAATTCAAGATTAAAATGGGGAAAATAGAGTACGAGAGGAAGCTTGCAGGGAATATACAAGCTGACTGTAAACGTTTCCTTAAGTACGTTAAGACAAAAAGATTGGTCAAGACAAATGTTAGGTCCCTTATAGTCAGAAAGAGGAAATTATAATGGGGGACAAAGAAATGGCTGAGCAACTAAATACATACATTGGTTCTGTCTTCACAAGTGAGGACACACATATGATAGCAGGAATGTTGGGAACTCCGGGTTTAGTGAGAAGGAGGAACTGAAGGAGATCCATATCAACAGAGAAATGATTTGGGGAAATTGATGGGGAATAAAGGCTGATAAATCTCCAGGGCCAGATCTACATCCCACGGTACAAAAGAAGGTGGCTGTAGAAATAGTGGATGCATTGATGGTCATCTTCCAAGATTCGATATACTGTGAAACCGTTCCTGCAGATTTGAGGATAGCTAATGTAACACCACTATGTAAACAGGGAGTAGAGCAAAAACCGGGAATTACAGATCAGTAAGTCTGACTTCGGTAGTGGGGAAAATTATAGAATCAAATATTTTATAGCAGGGAACTTAAAAACAGTGGCAGGATAGGACAGAGTCAGCATGGATTTATGAATTTATTGACAAATTTACTGGAATTCTTTGAGTAAGTAACTAGTGGAGTTCATCAGGGGGAGGCGGTGGATGTGGTTTATTTGGATTTTCAGAAGGCTTTTGACAAAGTCCCGCATAAGAGATTAGTGTGTAAAATGAAAGCGCATGGGATTAGGGGTAGTGTATTGAGATGGATAGAAAACTGATTGGTAGGCAGGAAACAAAGAGTAAGATTGCGAGGAGGATGCAAAGATCCTTCAGTGTGATTTGGACAAATTGAGTGAGTGGGTAGATGAATGGCAGATGCAGTGTAATTTGAATAAATGCGAGGTTACCACTTTGGTAGCAAAAGCAAGAAGGCAGACTATTATTTGAATGGCCATAAATTAGGAGAGGGGAATGTGCAACAAGACAAAATTCTAACAGGAGTACACAGAGTAGATGCAGGAAGGAAGTTTTCCATGGTGTGGGTATCCAGAAGCAGGGGCACAGTCTGAAGTAACGGGTACACGATTTAGGTCCGAGATGGGGCGAAATTTCCTTCACCCATGTGAACCTGTGGAACTAATTAGCACAGAAAATAGTTGAGCCCCAAACACACTGTTTTCACGAAGCAGTTAGATTTAGCACTCGAGACGAAGGGAATCAAAGGATATGGGGAGGAAAGCTGGATTAAGCTATTGAGTTGGATGACATGCTAAGATCATAATGAATGGTGGAGCAGGCTCGAAGGGCCGATTGGCCTCCTCCTGCTCCTCTGTTTCTCTGCCTGTCCATGTCTATGTTTCTATGTCTTGTGTGTGAAAATCCTTTAATGTAATTGGCTGTTTCAACAGCGTGGCGACATCAATAATAATAATAAGATGGCTGGCCCCTCCAGTCTGCCCCATATCATGATGGCCGGATTATCATGAATAAACACTTAATTGCTCCCCATGCAGCATGTAATCTAGAAGTTGGTCTGGACAAGTCCAGAAGTATAAATGGATCAATTTGTGAAGACACTTGTCTTCTACTTGATGTGATCTCTTACCCAGTTAAGAATCAGTTCTCTCTTGACAGCCTGTAGAAAGTCGCCATTCACCACACCAGCTGACAATGTTTCCAAAGGCTCGCTACTCTCTGGGAAAAGAATCACGAGCTGACATTCAGTCTGTTCCTGCTTTCGTGTAATTTCACATCTTGTCCTCTGGTTCTCTGCAGTCTGTTGAACTGAAATAATCAACAGTGATGGTAACCAGCTTTGAAATATTTTAGACTATCGGGGCACCCCAAGGTCTGTGCCATTGTAAAGTAAGTAGACTATGGTCCTTGTGTCTGTGAGTCACAGCGACTCTTCTGGCCAGTAATTAAACTTGAGGCTCTCTGTTCAGAAAATAGATTGAGCAATATGAATCCAAAGTGGTTGAGATGTAGGTCAGTTATGGCATAATTGAATGGTAGAATAGGCTTGAGGCCTGCACCCTTTTCCATGTTCATGCACTATTTGCAGCAGTGGAGTTTTGATTGGGCATCAACTTCAAAACCATCTCAAATGACCAGCATTTTAAGTAATGAGCCCATCAGTACTTTTATATATTACAACATAGTGGCTGTATCTATATTCAGCACACTACTTTTCTGAGGCTGTCCATTTTGTGACTTAGATGAAGGCATCGAAAGCCATGCATCCAAGTTTGCTAACAATACAAAACAAAGTGGGGCAGCAAGCTGTGAGGAGAACACCCGCTGCAAAGGGCTTTAGATAGGTTAAACGAGTGGCACTGAAGTGTTAGATGGGGTATAATATGAGAGCTGAGAAATTAATTAATTACTTCGGGAAGAATAACAAAGCTGAATATTTTTTTTAATCGTGCCCAATTTGTAAATGTTTCCATTGAGAGAGGATCCTAGTACAAGAAACAGCTTGCAGGTGCAGCAAGAAGCATTAAGAAGTCAAATGGCTACCTCCAGGTTCAGGACTTTATTAGAAAACAGGTGGGGACATTTCTGCTGCTGCCCCCGCGTAGGATCCAGGACAGGGTGGTGTCTGGCATCTGTGTAGGGAAGGGGAAGGTGTCGGACATGTATCAGGGGCTGCAGGAGGTGGAGGAAGCAGGAGTTGAAGGGCAAGTGGAAGGAGGAGTTGGGTGAGGAGCTAGATGAGGGCCTGTGGGTCGACGCCCTGGGCAGGGTGAACTCCTCCTCATCATATGCCAAGCTCAGTTTAATTCAGTTTAAGGTGGTGCATTGGGCGCATATAACGGCGGCAAGAATGAGTAAGTTTTTTGGGGTGGAAGACAGGTGCCCCAGATGTGCAGGGAGTCCAGCGAACCATGCCCATATGTTTTGGGCATGCCCGGCGCTTAAAGAATTCTGGCAGGGGTTTGCGAGGGTGATATCTAGGATTTTGGACAGTCTGGTGAAGGCGAGTCCAACAGTAGCGATATTTGGGGTGTCGGAGGATCCGGGAGTGCAGGAAGCGAAAGAGTCCAAGGTACTGGCCTTTGCCTCCCTGGTAGCCTGGAGACGGATCTTGCTAATGTGGATGGACTGAAAACACCCAGGTGTGGAGACCTGGGTTAGCGATATGGCGGGGTTCCTCAGCCTGGAGCTAATAAAGTTCGCCTTGAGAGGGTTCTTGGTGGGGTTCTCCCGGCAGTGGCAACCTTTCCTTGACTTTCAAGGGGAGCAGTAAGTGTCAGCAGCAGCAGCATCCTGGTTGGACATGGAGACAAAACCCACCTTGTTCTGTTTAAAAAAACAAAAAAGGAAAAACTTTTCTGTTGTGTAAGTAGTTTCACTGTAAGCTTTAGGATATGTTGATTGTTATTTTATTATCAGTATTTCTATTTTTGTTATGTAAAAATGCTCTTTGGAAAAACTTTAATAATTTATTAAAAAGAAAAAGAAGTCAAATGGCATGTTTGCCTTTATTGTAAGGGGGCTGGAGCACATCAGTAAGCAGTTATTGCTACATGTGTACAGAATTTTGGTGAGATCCCACCTGGAGTATTGTGCACAGTTTCGGCCTCCTTGTTGAAGGAAGGATATAGTTGCCTTTGAAGTGCTCCAGTCAAGATTCACAAGCATGACTTCTGGGATGAGAGAGTTGGAGAGAGTTGAGAGATTGGACTTAAAACTCTGAGTTTGGAATGATGAGAAGCAATCTCATTGAAGCATAGAAGATAACCATTCTGAATGGGCTTGATAGGGCAGAAGATGAAGGGTTGTTTTTGCCTGGCTCGGGAATCTGGAACATGATGGCATATTTTCGGGATAAGGAGCCGATCATTTAGAACTGAGATGAGAAATGTCTCCCCTAAAGTGTGGTGGATCTTTGAAACTCTCTTCTCCAGAGCGTTCTTTATGCTTGGACGTTGAGTGTATCCAAGCCTGACATGGATGGATTTTTAGACTTCAGAGGAATTAAGGGGTGTAGGGATTGAGTGGCAAAGTGGAATTGAGATCCATGATCAGCTGGGATCTCGGGGAATGGTGAAGGAGGCTGTAAGGCCTAACTTTGCTCTTATTTCTCTTCCTAAGGGTCGCCATTTACTTTGATATCAGTCTCCGATTTATTTGTAATATACTGCTTGGATCTCACCAACTTAACTGGTTATAAATGCTGGTCACTGAGTCAGGAGATTCTGGATTGAAGTCTCAGTCCAGAGACTTGAACACATGTAGGCTGACAGTTCAGAGTGCTTCTGAGGGAACTCTGTCCTTCAGTGGATGTTTTATACTTCTAAAACAACATGGCACTCTTTGAAGAAAGTGCAGAGGGGTTATCTGTGGCATCTTGGCTAATATTTATAATTTACCCAAGACCAGAGAAACAGATTATCTGGTCACTATCACATGACTGCAGGATTTTGCTATGTGCAAATTGGCTTTGCGTTTCCTCCAACGTGACAACAGTGACCACACTTCAAAAGTGATTACATAAGAGGAAAGTGCTTTCACATGTCTGAAGTTACAAAGTGCTCTTGAGTACGAGATTCTCAAATGTTGCAACTTAACTTGTGTAGTTTTCTTTGAACATCACCAATAACTTCCCAAAAACATTTCAACTGAATGGGCTGTTCTTAAAATTAAGGAAACAACTCTTAAATGGACATGGGCAGCACGGTAGCATTGTGGATAGCACAATTGCTTCACAGCTCCAGGGTCCCAGGTTCAATTCCTGGCTTGGGTCACTGTCTGTGCGGAGTCTGCATATTCTCCCCGTGTGTGCGTGGATTTCCTCCGGGTGCTCCGGTTTCCTCCCACAGTCCAAAGGTGTGCAGGTTAGGTGGATTGGCCATGCTAAATTGCCCTTAGTGTCCAAAATTGCTCTTCATGTTGGGTGGGGTTACTGGTTTATGGGGATAGGGCGGAGATGTGGACTTTCGGTCGGGTGCTCTTTCCAAGAGCCGGTGCAGACTCGATGGGCCAAATGGCCTCCTTCTGCACTGCAAATTCTATGATATGAGAAATTTGACCAACGTGACCACGTACATCACTTTCTGAGATGCCACTCGACCAGATCACTGTTTAGATATATTTTCCAGGTTTTTTAGTTCAGCAAAAATGTGTCCGTTGAGTGCCAAGTCCCAACATGCATGCGTGTCAGTCTTGATCAAGAATTCCTGCCTGAAGCAGAATCACAGAATTGGAAGGTTCCAGCCCAGGCTGATACAAATGCCTAAACCCTCTGTCTTGCTGTGTGTGGTTAACCTTTTACCTGCCGTTCCATCCGTGTTAAAAGTGCTGAAAATTAGCAGCACCTTATTCAACACGTGCCCTGTTCTGTTTGTTTGATTTTTAACTAGGGCATCGACATTGGGTTGTTTCTGTAAACACTTATTCTGAGGCGTGATGTAGAAATAACTATCTTTTTATTTTGAGTATGAAAATTAACATTTGCAAACTGTTTATCCACAATATATTTTCTTTCAGACTGAAGCATTCCCTCAAGATGCTCCTTCTGCACATCTATCAGAATCTGGTTAGTTTGTTGCTAGCATTTAAATTTTGTGATATGCCTTGCAAACATGCAGGTATTGACCATCCATTGAACCATTATGTATTGGC
Organism: Scyliorhinus torazame; assembly: GCF_047496885.1. Taxonomy (NCBI): domain Eukaryota; kingdom Metazoa; phylum Chordata; class Chondrichthyes; order Carcharhiniformes; family Scyliorhinidae; genus Scyliorhinus; species Scyliorhinus torazame. The sequence continues at coordinate 281,387,433 of NC_092711.1, read as the reverse complement.
ATTGATTTTTACCACAATGTTTGAACATAATTATCCTGTGCATATTAATTATTTTTCTGTGATTAATATTTCTTCATTGTGTTTGTCTCTTGTACATTTTTTTCAGAAAGCACATCTATGCAATCCCCAGTCGTTCAAGGTGCTCTTGAAATGGGATTTGACAACTCCCTAATAATGGAACTAGTGAAAAAGAAACTCAGATCGACACATGAGACCTACAGGTCTGTTGAAACACTGGTTACAGATCTTCTGTCAGCTGAAAGACAAACACAGGATCAGGAACACGAGGACGTGAAGGAAGGTAACTGTGAGAGTGCTACCCCTGCCACTCCTCTCGCAGCAAGTGCTCTATTGTTTTGAGGAAAGATTGCTTCTTTCAACCGAAATGAACTACAGATAACGTACATCATAGAAAAGGTCCATTCAGTTTAACTGGTACATGTGGTGTTTGTCCTCCACAGGTGGTTCCTTCCACTCTGTTCATCTAACCCTATCGTCATTACCTATTCCTTTCTCTTAATGCTGAATATTTTAGTGCAGCACTGCTGCCTCCATGTCTCACACTCACAACCCAGAGAGATATGCAGGGTAGGTGAATTGGCCATGCTAAATTACCCCTTAATTGGGAAAATAATTTATATTTAAAGTGGATATGCTTGTGCGGACTGGATAATCGAATAGATTAAGATTGATATGTAATATTCAGAACATCTCCAAAACTATCTGTAAACTGATGGGATAGAAATGTTCTCGGTCTGAGGGGCATTCGGTAGGAGGAGGTGGGGTATTTGGTATCTCTCACAGGGTACTTGTTTTATTTTTAGTCTCTTTCGGCTCCGTTCCCGGGGTTTTTGGTGGACAATCATTTCCCATAAGAAAGTAGAGGTGTCCTTGAAGTATGTCATAAGGACCACAGCTAAGAAGTCTGCGGCTGAAAATCCTTCAGCTGACTCTGAGGCTTCAGAGAGAGATAGCCAGATTACACCGCTTCCAGGAGAAGAAGCATGTCCTAAAGTGGACCAAGGATATTTGTGACCCGAGACGGGAAGGAAGCCATGTTAGAATATATTAGGATCTCTGGGCAGGGCTGGCGAAAAAGCGGACGGTCTTTAATAAGGCCAAAGCAGCATTGTTCAAGAGTGGAATGAAATTTTGGAGTGGTGTATTCTGCGAGGCTATGTTCTGCATGGACTGTGATCAAGATAAACGGGTTGTCTTCGCCTCATAGATCGTCCAAAGGTGGATCCTGTTAGGTGGAGATCAACTTCTCCATCCTGTGCTCTGGCATGATGGGGGTCCTGCTGGAATTCCTGACGCTTGCGAAGGTCAAATTTGAACTGAGAGGAAGGATGGAGGGGTTCTACAATTCATGGGCGTTATTTAATTATGCACTTTCGTGAATTGGATTACATCGAACATTAGGGTGAGGTGGGGTTGCTGGGAGGGTTGGGATGCGGGGGGGGGGGCGGCACTGTATGTGTTAATGGTGACTACGGGTGATTCCTTTTTGTCACTTGTTTATGTTAACCTGCGGGCTAATGTTTGGGGGTTTGGTGGGAGGATGGGATCGTTGTTATTGATATGGAGATTGACATTGCATTTGTTGCTGATTATTGTTTAGTGTTGAGTGTAAATTTGGGAGAAAATATGAAAAAGGAGAATAAAAATATATTTTTTTTGTATAAAAAAGATAAACGGATTGTGTGTGGACTTGTTATCGGAAGGGATTTTGGGGTATTTATTTCGTTGTTTTTTTGCTTGGGATGGTGTTATTTTCTGAAGTTGTATGGTGGGGGATGGGAGTATAACTTGTTTCCGGCAATATTTCTCTTATTTGGAAATATATGGCTCTGAGTGTGAATATACTTTTGGAAGAGGTGCTGAATTTGTTGTATTTGAGTCGCCGGGACCGGTAGGGGCAACCTTTTCCTGTTTTTGACTTTGGGGATGGGCTGGCATTAAAGATTTAGCTAGTGAATGGGAGTGAGGTGGGGGGAGGGACTGGGCCCTTCAGGACCAGTTAGATGAGCTGAGTGCTTTTGCTTGGTTGGGGGTGGGGTTAGTTATGAAGGAGTACTGGTCACTGGTGTCTAGAATATGAGCAACATGGATGTTTGGGTGGGGTTTGGTTCAGGGGATGGTGGGGTTGGGGGGGGGGGGGGGCTTAGTTTCTGATAGTGACCATGGGATTGTCTATGTTTTATTGTTTGGGTTGGTTTGATGGCCATCTTGGATGGACCTTGGGCCTATGTCCTCTGTACAGGCACTTCGGAATCCTTTATGGTGGAAATGGATGACTCCGGATTATGAGCAGATGGGTGACCCCGATTCGGTTGGTCACTTGGAATGTAAGAGGATTGGGTGGCCCAGTAACAAGATCAAGAGTTTTCTCTCACCAAAAGAATCTGAGGGTTAATGTGTTTGTTTGCAAGAGACCCATATGCGGGATGGGGGGTGGGGTGGGAGGGGGGGGGGGGGGGGATGGTTACCGGGTTTGGCGGGGAGGTTGATGGTATTAGCGTATGCCCTGATGATGCTGCATTTTATTTATGACTGCTTGAGTTTTAAGTAGTCTTATGGACTCAACATTCTGGTGATTTTAAATCCTGGTGATTTTAAACTAATAACAGTCGTGACTTTAACCTGATGTGCTTCTGGTAAAAGGTGTTTTAAGTTGTATGGATGTTAAAAGGAAATCTTAAAGGATTCCTTAGTGTTGTATTCTTTGGGGGTTGTATTTGATTTAATGGTTGCTACGATGTTCGCTATGTTTTAAAAAGGTTAACTTGAGTTCATAGAATAAACATTGTTTTGCTTTAAAAAATACTTTTCCATTTCTGCTCTACCACACCTGTAGAGTGGGCCGTGTGCTCCCCATGCCACAATCTATTAAAAGTTGTGGGTCAGGTGAACTCGAGATACACTTTGGGGTTCTCTAAACCCTGGCCCATAACACTCTCCACAGTTGCTGCCTGACATGTCGACTTTTTCCGGAACTTTGCAGATGCTAGAGATCTGAAATTGAAACAAAATGCTGGAAATACTCAGGTGGCATCTGTGGAGAGAAAGTTAACATTTTGGGTCCATGACCCTTCATCAGTGCTGTTAACGGTTTCTCCACAGGTACTGCCTGACCTGTTTCCAACCTTTGTCTGTTTTATTACTGACAATACATGGCCAGAGTAAGATTATTGTTGCTTGATGCTTGGAATGAATTGCAATCCCGAGCAACCATGCCCATCAATTAAGGTGAACACAAAATTCTCAACTTGTTTGGGGGTGCCTTTTTTTACAGCTCAGTGCAACAGTTCCATAACTCGGGTAAATGAAACATTTTTAGATGTCTCTGATATCCACCAGGAGACCCATGGGGATGACCCTATTGATCTCCCCCTGGGGCTCCTGGGATCTGAGCTCCCCCGCTTGTGGGGCAGAGGGCCCAACTGCGGGGCTCATTAAAATCCACTGATAAAAGCTGGCCCGGAAGGGAACCGGCATCTTCAATGATCCCGGCTGGGACCAATTGTACTCCCTTCTGCTTTGCAGCTTTCATTTACTTTGGAATAAACTAATTTGCTTCTGACCTTTTTCGGGACTCCTGTATTGTAATAGTTTCATCGGCAGTTATGTGTATTGCCATAACCTAAAATGTTTGACCTTAAATGGAAATATATTGTGACTATCTTTTGTATGTTCATCTTGTTCCAGTCTCTTTTTAAACCAAGAATTCTTTATTCTTTGAATGTAGTGTTGTTGACCTTGTTGCAAATTTGACTTAAGTAGTTTGTTTTTCCAAGCATGGATATGTTCATTAAGTTTAACTTCACAATCTGTTACAACACTGAATTTCACTAAATCTATCTCTTTACAGACGTGAACCTCGAGGGACAGTTGAAAAAACTGAAGGAAGAAAAGTGTTGCAAAATTTGCTGGGATCGAGATGTTTGCATTGCCTTCGTACCCTGTGGTCATATAGCTACATGTAAAGAATGTTCTGTTGTGCCGAAATGTCCTATATGCTGTTCCCAAATTCGTGAGAGAGTTAGAATATACTTGTCTTAATTAGTGAAGTAGAACTCACTGAAATATATTGCCTGAATTTTGCAGTAAATAAAGATTTTATTAACTTGTGATGAGAATTAAATGAATGCGACTACAACTTGTTTCCTATTTAAACTCCTTTAGTTTGTAATGACTTAGTGATATAATTGTGCAGTAACTTATAATCGTAGCTTGTTAACCAGGAACACCAAGAACACTTAACAAAATAAGCTATGCAGTGTACAAATTATTGTGACAAATTATGACTAACTATTTGAAAAGGTCACTATGCTTCAACATAACCAGTTGATCATTTGTTGTTTTTTTTTGTTTAATCTTGAACAAATCTTTAAAACCTTGGGTTCTAATGCAATTTATCCTAGAGAACTGAGTATCCACTATCTCTTGGGCATCCTTTTGTAACAGCATCCTTAATTATAGGGGATTATTTTGTTAAACAAATAAGACTTTCAGTTGAAACATTCAATTTTAATTTCTAGTTTATCATCGTATAAAGTGGTAACATTTTGGATTCCTAATATAATGAATTGTATTGAATTCACAGCTTAAGTACAGCCTTTACAAACTTCATGAAGCTGGCAGGCATTGATTGAAATTGTGGATAGTGTTGACATTTTTTTTTTTTTGCGCGCTCGGTGAATTTTCAATCCCTTTTTGGGCATATTGCCAGATGATTGCGTACACCATATCCAGGAGGTGGGTGGAAAGCTGGTGTATTATGGCTTTGTGAATTTGGAAATCTGCCTAACGTGAACTAGAGTACAATAAATGTTCAAAAATTATCTGATTTGCACAACCAAAGGAAGCGGAGACAAAGGAATCATGAGTTTAAAAAACATCAGCAGTCTAACCATTGTCCTTGGAGTTGTGGTGTGGTATTTCAATGCAGAGTTAAAATTTGCTTGAGTAAATTGTAGCTTGAAGTACCCAACTAAGTATGCACCCTTAGCACTAAACTAAATGCTTAACAAATGAAAGGTGCTATGCACTGGTCAACTGATGGCCTGTCATAATATAATGTAAAAATTAAATGTGGAGTTTTAACATTGGGCTATATAACCAAGTATCTATTCTGAGTCAAGATAATGTTCTTTACGATATGATGGCTGGTCTGCTGTGATGGGAGTAATCTGGTGAACCATGAGCTGAGTGCTCACATTATCCAGTGTTTGTTAAGGGAATCATTATGGAATAGTGTTTCTTGATTTGTTTTTAAGTTGTCACACAGTTTTTAATTGTTGATTGACAATTGTTAGGAAATTAGGAAAAGGTCAAAACCTGGTTTTAGTTGCAAGTTCACGAGGTTTAAAATAATATAAATCTGTGACTAGGCACAGGGATCATGTACATGGATCCGATATATTCTACATTAGTTGTGTTTTTCTGAAACTTTGACAATGTACTCATACGGGACCAAATTAATAAACAATAAATATGTCTTTTAACCCTTTACCTTTTAAAATATCACTTGGATCCTGATGTGATTCAATTTTTCAGTTGCACCGTAACATCGTTTGAAACATTTTGTATTTATTTGTAATTTTGCAAGGCTGAGAAATGATTTTTAATAAAAACTGAACTCTTTCCGAAATGTTCATCTGGAGCCTTGGGTGTAAATAATGTGGGAAAAGATTACTTGACAATTTTGTGCTAAATCCTGTTCCACACTAGGGCTCTTTCTTTTTCCTTTTTTCATTTATGGCATGTGGGCAGTCCAGCCTATGCCAACATTGAAGCTGGAAATATTTGTGTGCCTCCTCCAGTTGGTTTGTTAATTGTTGACCATGATTTGGGACAATGTAGGAGAGCATACCAGGAGCATTACTTTACATTCAAGAACATTAATGGTTTCTCATTGTTCCATGCTACCCCTCTTGCATTTCTAAACTTTTGTCTGTAAGCTTCCAGCACTGACTCCTATGCTTTGCAAACAGCACTCTTCACGGCATCTCGGATAAGGTTTTTTGTTTTGGCTTTTTCCAATTAAGAGGCAATTTAGCATGGCTGATCCACCTACCCTGTGCATCTTTGGATTGTTGGGGTAGGAGCCACGCAGATACGGGGAGAATGTGCAAACTCCACACACTGGCCCAGGTCTGGAATCAAACCCAGGTCCTCCGTGCTATGAGGCAGCAGTGCTAACCACCGTGCCACCATCATGGGTAAGGTAACGTCGCCATGGTCCCAGATTACCATAGGCTGCTTTCCCATTTTGAGGGGGAGAGCGGACTGGTGGTAGTTTAACCTGCAAATCACCACACATCCGGTGAGAGGCAAGATTTTTTTTCATACCCAATTAAGCGGCAATTTAGCGTGGCCAATCCACCTATTCTGCACATCTTTGGGTTGGTGAGGGTGAGACTCTAACAATGTGCAAACCCCCCCCCCCCCCCCCGGGGCAATTGGCACGTTTGAGACAGTGGGCCTCCATGAATAACAGCATGATAATTACTAGACTGTATATCTGCGAGGGACGTGTACAATTCTGTATCTCTGAAAGCGATGTATAACACGCTTTGCAAAAAGACTGTCTAACTTTACTGCAGCCAGTGCAGCACGGTGGCACCGTGGTTAGCAATGCTGCCTCACTGCGCCAAGGTTTGGTCCTGGCTCTGGGTCACTGTCCGTGTGGAGTTTGCACATTTTTCCCGTGTTTGCGTGGGTTTCGCCCCCACAACCCAAACATGTGCAGGGTAGGTGGATTGGTCACAGTAAATTGCTCCTTAATTGGAAAAATTTAATTGGGTACTCTAAATTTATTTTAGAAAACTTTACTGAAGCCATTGTAACTAAAGCTTGACCACACTCCTTCACCTGATGGCTTGGATTCTGGACTGTTTATAAAAAAAAAAGATAGCTGCAGAGATTAGTTGCCTATAATCTTCAAAATTCTGTGTTCTACAAAGGACCTCATTGATTTGAAAATGTTAATTTTCAAACAATTCAAAAAAAGGGGGGAGACGATGAGGCAGGACTTGATATGCCAGTTAACCCTACATCTTTCATTAGGAACATGCTAAAATCTGTTGTGAAGGAAGTAGTAGCAGGAGATGGAAAATAATCATAAAATAAAAGAGCGCCAACATGCAACAAAATTGACAATGTAACAAGTCAGGACAAACCAGTAGATGCAGTGTATTTCCAACACCGAGTGGCACAGTGGTTAGCACTGCTGCCTCAGTGCCAGGCACCGCGTTTGATTCTCACCTTGGAGTTTGCACTTTCTTCCCATGTCTGCGTGGGTTTCCTCCAAGTGCTCCAGTTTCCTGCCACAGTCAAAACATATGCAGGCTAGGTGGATTGGACATGCTACAGTGCCCCTTTGTGTCCAAAAGATTAGGAGGGGTTACTGGTTTATGGGGACAGGATGGGGGTATGGGCATAGGTAGGGTGCTCTTTCAGAGGGTAAGTGAAAACTCAATAGGCTGAATAGTCTCCTCCTGCACTATGATGTGGTGCCATATCAAAGATTACTACACAAAGGGCAGCACAGTGGTTAGCGTTGCTGCCTACAGCGCTGAGGACCCGGGTTCGAATCCCGGCCCTGGGTCACTGTCCGTGTGGAGTGTGCACATCTCTCCCCCCCCCCCCCCCCCCCCCCCCCCGTGTCGGTGTGGGTTTCGCCCACAACCCAGAAGATGTGCAGGATAGGTGGATTGGCCATGCTAAAATTGCCCCTTAATTGGATAAAAAAATAATTGGGTACTCTAAATTTATTTTAAAAAACACAAAAAAAAAAGATTACTACACAAGATAAAGACTGGTTCGGGGTAATATACTATCATGGATCAAGAATGAGCTAACCAAAGGAAACCAAATTAGCAAAAATGGGCTAATTTTCAGGTTGACTAAGAATAATAACTGGGGAGGGGGAGTGGGGGTGGTTGCGGGTGGTAGGATTAGTTCTGTAGCCTCCATTATTTCCAATATAAATCAATGAGTCGCATGTACGGGGTATGGTAGCCAACCTGTTCAGAATATAGAGATAGGAATGAAAGCATGATGTGAGGAGGGGATACAGTCTGCGAAAGGATACAGGTATGTTAAGTAAGTTGGCAAAATTTTGCAGGTGGATGATATGTGAGGTGGTCCTTGGAGGAATATTGCTAAATCGTTGCAAATTAATTTGAAAAATTTACTGTTAAGGAATCTTGTTACAGCTGAACAGGACAGAATGAGACCACACCTGGAATACTGCTGAGGCTTATGGTTTCCATATTTAGGGAGGGATATACGTGCATTGGGAGCAGTTTAGAACAAGGTCATTTGGTTAACTCTTGGAATTTACATAGTAATTGGAGTATGCCATTCAGCCCATCCAGCCTGCTCTGCCATTTAATACGATCATGGCTGATTGGACACTTCATGTCTTTTACACCCATTATCCCATAAGCCTTTATTGTGCAGCAGAAATCTGTTTATCTGTGCTTCAGACATACACAGCCCGCTTGGGCAGAGAATTTCAAAGATACACAACCCTCTATAAAGAAATTTCTCCTTATCTTGATCGTAAGCAGCATCACCCTTATTTTGAAATTGTGCCCCCTGGTTCTCAACGACTCAGTCAAGGCAATCATCTTGCCTGCACCTATACTGTCTCCTTTAAGTATTTTGTACATTTCAATGCGATCATCTCTCATTCTTCGAAACTCGAGAGAATACAGGCCCAGTTTGCCCAATCTCTCTTCATAAGACAGTCCTGCCGGCCCCCAAACAAGTCTGGTGAATCTTTGTTACACCCCCTCTCTGGCAATATTCTTTCTGAGGTAAGGGGACCAAAACTGTGCGCAGTGATCCAGGTGCTCTAACCAAGCCCCAATCCAATTGAAGTAGGACCTCACTAATCCTGTGCTCAAAACCACTTGCGATATAAAGGCTAAAATTCCAGTATAGCTTGCAGCACGTGCCTGCTCATCTTCAGTAATTTGGGGATAAAGACACCCAGGTTCCTTTGGACATCATCTACCCTTTCTAATTTCATGCCATTTAAGAAATACTCTGCACTTCTATTCCTTTGACTAAAATGGATTACCTCACATATTCCATCTGCCATCTTCTTTCCCACTCACTTAGTCTGTCCAAATTCTTCTGTAGCCACTTTACAATTTCCTCACATAGATTCCAGCAGCTCAACTGCCAAAGTCAGCGCTCCTGGAATCACCCAACTTAACAGCTGCAACTTTTCACCATTTACGCCTCATGGACTAGCCAAAGATTGTTTCTGAATAATTTTTGAAACTCAATTCTCACTTTTTAAAAATAAATATTTTATTGAAATTTTTCAAACAGTAATTTTCCGTTTTTACAACTTAATAAAGGAATATACATTAAACGTTATTTAAATAATATATTAAACTAACAACAAATGAAAAAAGAGATAAACCAAAAAGCAAATATCAACAACTGGCAAAAAACAAAAACACAGGAGAATACCACCCCCCCCCCCCCCCCCCCCCCCGGGTTGCTGCTGCTGTCTTTTCTGTTTTTCCATTATCATTCCGCGAGATAGTCAAGGAACGGTTGCCACCGCCTGGTGAACCCCTGAGCCGATCCTCTTAACGCATATTTTATTCGTTCCAGTCTTCTGAACCCTGCCATGTCGTTTATCCAGGCCTCCACGCCTGGGGGCTTCGCTTCCTTCCACATGAGTAGAATCCTTCGCCGGGCTACTAGGGACGCAAAGGCCAAGACGTCGGCCTCTTTCGCCTCCTGCACTCCCGGTTCTTCTGCAACCCCAAATATAGCTAACCCCCAGCCTGGTTTGACCCGGACCCCCACCACCTTTGAAATCACTCTTGCCACACCCTCCCAGAACTCATGCAGTGTCGGACACGACCAGAACATGTGAGTGTGGTTCGTCGGGCTTCCTGAGCACCTTCCACATCTATCCTCCACCCCGAAAAACCTGCTCAGTCTTGCTCCCGTCATATGCGCTCTGTGTAGAACCTTAAATTGAATCAGGCTAAGCCTGGCACACGAGGACGAAGAATTTACCCTACTTAGGGCATCTGCCCACAGCTCCTCCTCGATCTCTTCCCCCAGCTCCTCTTCCCATTTTCCCTTCAGCTCCTCTACCATTGCCTCCCCCTCGTCTCTCATCTCCCTGTATATTTTGGACACTTTACCTTCTCCAACCCATGCCCCCAAAATCACTCTATCCTGGATCCCTTGCGTCGGGAGCTGCGGAAATTCCCTCACCTGTTGCCTCGTAAATGCCCTCACTTGCATGTATCGGAAAGCATTCCCTGGTGGCAACTTGTATTTTTCTTCCAATGCTCCCAGACTCGCAAACGTCCCGTCTACAAACAGGTCCTTCAGCTTCCTAATTCCTGCTCGCTGCCAACATTGAAATCCCCCATCTATCCTCCCCGGGACAAACCTGTGGTTATTCCTTATCGGGGACCACACCGAGGCACCCGTCACTCCCCTGTGTCGTCTCCACTGCCCCCAGATCTTCAAGGTCGCCACCACCACTGGGTTTGTGGTGTACCTTTTCGGGGAGAATGGCAGCGGCGCCATCACCAGCGCTTTTAGACTCGTTCCCTTACAGGATGCCATCTCCAACTTTTTCCATGCTGCACCTTCTTCCCTCATCCACTTACAGACCATCGACACATTAGCGGCCCAATAGTAGTCACTCAGACTCGGCAGTGCCAATCCCCCTCTGTTCCTACTGCGCTGCAGGAACCCCCTCTTTACCCTCGGGGTCTTTCCCGCCCACACACAGCCCATAATACTCCTGTCTATTTTTTTGATAAAGGCCTTTGTAATCAGGATGGGGAGGCACTGAAACACGAAAAGAAACCTCGGGAGGACCACCATTTTAACCGCTTGTACTCTGCCCGCCAATGACAGGGGCACCATATCCCACCTCTTAAAGTCCTCCTGCATCTGCTCTACCAGTCGCGTCAGGTTAAGTTTATGTAGGGTTCCTCAGTTCCTGGCCACCTGAATCCCCAGGTATCGAAAGTTCCTTGCCACTCTCCTCAGCGGCAGAGCATCTATCCCCCTGCCCTGTTCCCCGGGGTGCATCATAAAAAGCTAATTCTTTCCCATATTTAATTTGTATCCCGAGTACTCTCCAAACTCCCTGAGTATCTGTATTACCTCTGGCATCCCCTCTACCGGGTCCGCCACATATAGCAGTAAGCCACCTGCATATAGTGACACTCGATGTTCCTCTCCCCCTCTAAGCACCCCCCTCCACCTCTTAGAGTCCCTCAGCGCTATGGCCAATGGTTCAATTGCCAACGCGAACAGTAACGGGGACAGGGGGCACCCTTGTCTTGTACCCCTATGTAATCGGAAGTATCCCGATCTTTGCCTGTTTGTAACGACGCTTGCCACCGGGGCCCCGTACAAGAGTCTAACCCATCTAATGAACCCCTCCCCGAACCCAAATCTCTTCACCTCCCACAGATAGTCCCACTCCACCCTATCAAATGCCTTCTCTGCATCCAACGCCACCACTATCTCTGCCTCCCCCTCCGGTGGAGGCATCATCATCAGCCCCAGCAGCCTTTGTACATTGGCATTCAATTGTCTCCCCTTTACAAACCCTGTCTGGTCGTCAAGTACCACCTCTGGGACACAATCCTCTATCCTTGTTGCCATCACTTTGGCCAGCAGTTTGGCGTCTACGTTTAGGAGGGCGATGGGCCTGTATGACCCGCACTGCAGTGGGTCTTTGTCTTGTTTCAGAATTAGCGATATCGTCGCCTCCGACATTGTCGGGGGGAATATCCCCCTTTCCTTAGCCTCATTAAAGGTTCTCTCCAAGAGCGGGGCCAGCAGGTCCATATACTTCCTATAAAATTCCACCGGGAACCCGTATGGTCCTGGAGCCTTCCCTGCTTGCATGTTCCCTATTCCTTTGATCACCTCATCCACCTCAATCTGCGCCCCCAGACCTGCCACCTCCTGCCCCTCCACCCTCGGGAACTCTAGCTGATCCAAAAAGTGTAGTGTATCATTCCTTCTTTCCCCTCCGGGGGTTGGGACTTGTACAGCCTCTCATAAAATGTCTTGAACACCTCGCTCACTTTCCCTACTCTCTGCTCCATCTTTCCCGTTTCGTCCCTAACTCCTCCGATCTCTCTCGTCGCTCCCCTCTTCCGAAGTTGTTGGGCCAGCAGCCGGCTCGCCTTTTCCCCATATTCATACTGTATCCTATGTGCCTTCCTCCACTGTGTCTCTGCCTCACCCATGGTCAGCAGGTCAAACTCCGTCTGTAATCTTCGTCTCTCCCTGTATAGCCCTTCGTCTGGGGCCTCCGCATACTTCTTATCCACCCTCAAAATTTCCCCCACTAATCTCTCTCTTTCTTTACCCTCTTGTTTCCCCTTGTGGGCTCTGATGGAAATCAGCTCTCCTCTAACCACCGCCTTCAGCGCTTCCCATACTACCCCCACCTGGACCTCCCCATCGTCATTGACCTCCAGGTATCTTTGATACATCCCCTCACCCTTCCGCATACCCCCTCGTCCGCCAGTAGTCCCATGTCCAATCGCCAGAGTGGGCGCTGCTCCCTTTCCCCTCCCAGTTCCAGATCCACCCAATGCGGGGCGTGATCTGACACGGCTATAGCCGAGTACTCCGTTCCTGCCACCTTCGGGATCAGTGCCCGTCCCAAAACAAAAAAGTCTATCCGGGAGTATACCTTATGGACATGGGAGAAAAAGGAAAACTCTTTACCCATTGGCCTGGCGAATCTCCACGGATCTACTCCCCCCATTTGTACCATAAATCCCTTAAGCACCTTGGCCGCTGCCGGCCTTCTCCCGGTCCTGGATCTGGACCGGTCCAGCCCTGGGTCCAGCACTGTGTTGAAGTCTCTCTCTTTCCTTCCCCCCCCCCCCTTCCAGGTCCAGGATACACGTTTTCCCACCAGTATTGCCACCCCTCTGTTTTTTGCGTCCAACCCTGAGTGGAATACCTGTCCCACCCACCCTTTCCTTAGTCTAATCTGATCCGCCAACTTCAGGTGCGTCTCCTGGAGCATAACTACGTCCGCCTTCAGTCTTTAAGTGCACAAACACCCTTGCCCTCTTAATCGGCCCATTTATACCTCTCACATTCCACGTGATCAGCCGAATTGGGGGGCCATTTACGCCCCCATCCCCCCCCCCGCTCGTCGACTAGCCACCCCCTTTTTTAAGCCATCTCCTCACCCAGGTCTCGCGCACCCGTCTGTCCACCAGACGGCGCCCTCCCGTCCCGACCACCTCGTCTCGTATCAGCTCCCCCTTACCCTCAGCAGCAGCAACCCAGTTAATCCCCCCGCCCACACCCCCGCCGCTAGATCCCCCTCTAGCTTGATTACTCCCCCCATATTGCTTCCGGAAGTCAGCTAACTCTGGCTGACCTCGGCTTCCCCCTTTCATTCTTTGACCTCCCTGCGTGTGAGGCTCCCTTCCTTCCTGCGCCCCTTTTCCTGCTATAATTTCCATAGCGCGGGAAAATACCCGCGCTTTCCTCTCGGCCCCGCCCCTCATGGCGCAGTTCCCTCATTCCCCTTCCCTGTCCCCTTTTCCACTGGCGCCCACATTTCTTCGTGTCCCCCCCATCGGGGGGAGAAATATTCCCCGTCCAACATTTGTATACAGTAGCCCTCCCCTCTCCCCACTTTACATTTCTGTGCCGCTACCTCCCTCTGGACATCAGTTTCTCAAGTCTAGTCCAATTTCTCATCCTGAATAAATGTCCATGCCTCCTCCGCCGTCTCGAAGTAGTGGTGTTTGCCCTGATGCGTGACCCACAGTCTCGCCGGCTGCAGCATCCCAAATTTGACTTTCTTCCTCTGGAGCACCGCCTTGGCCCGGTTGAAACTCGCCCTCCTTCTCGCCACCTCCGCACTCCAGTCTTGATACACGCGTATCACCACGTTCTCCCATTTGCTACTCCGTGTCTTCTTAGCCCAGCTCAGGACCATCTCTCTATCCCTGTAGCGATGGCACTTCACCACCATTGCTCTTGGTGTCTCCCCTGCCTTTGATCTTCTCACGAGGACCCGGTACGCTCCCTCCACTTCCAGGGGGCCCGTTGGGGCCTCAGCTCCCATTAGAGTATGGAGCATCGTACTCGCATACGCCCCAGCATCAGCTCCCTCTGTTCCTTCAGGGAGACCTAAAATTCGTAAGTTCTTCCTCCTCGAGCTGTTCTCCAGGGCTTCCAGCCTTTCTATGCACCTCTTATGTAGTGCCTCGTGCATCTCCATTTTTACCACCAGGCCCTGTATCTCATCTTCGTTCTCGGCTGCCTTTGCCTTCACTCCACGGAGCTCCATCGCCCGGACCTTTTGTGCTTCCTTTAGTCCCTCGATTGCCAGTAACATCGGCGCCAGCACCTCTTTCTTGAGCTCCTCCACACATCGTCGGAGGAACTCCTGCTGTTCCGGGCCCCATACCATCTGGGCTCCCTCGGCCACCATCTTGCTTCTCCCTTCTCTTCTCTGCCGCTGCTCCAAAGGATCCTCCGTAATCTGGCCGCTACTGCCGCTCCTTTCCATCCACCCCTGGGGGGACTGCTTCCTTTGTCCCCTCACAGTGGGTTTAGCCAAAAAAAGTTCCCGTTGGGGCTCCCGATAAGAGCCCAAACGTCCGTTGAAACGGGAGGTGCCGAAACTTGCGGCTTAGCGATGCATCGCCGCAACCGGAACCAATTCTCACTTCTAACCTGTGTATGTGTCTTGCGTTTTATTATTCTCTTCTCGCATTTCAGTAACCAACAAACTCACACTTTGACTCAAAAAGATCTGGTTAATTTGGTTCCTTTTAAAACACAAATACAGTTGGACTTTGCAAAGGTATCCACAAAGGAAGTAATCCTTTCTAAGTTAACCTTGTCGCAACCTACCGAGGGTGTTGAATAAAGAAGGGGAACATGTTAATCCCTCCTCCCACATGATCATAATAATTGGTGGTACTTCATCCGTAATCATAACAAATTGGAGGCTTCACCCAGGGACTAGTTGTAATAGAATGAAGGGGTTGTCCGAAGGGAAAAGGTTGAACAGGCTCGGCCTATATTCATGGGAGTTTATGAGAATGAGAAATGATCCTGTTGAAACATTTAAAATTCTTAAGGGGCTTGACTGGACAGGTACCGAGAAGATGTTTCTCTTTGTGGGGAATCTAGAATGAGAAGGCAGAGTTTCAGAATAAGGGGTGTTCCATTTAAGATGGAGATGTGGAAAATGTTATTCCTCTCTCAATGTTGAGTTCTTTCACTAAGATTCTTGTGTCCGTGTTTAAGAGAGAGATGAGTCTGAAACATCCACACTCTGTCGCGTCTTTGTCCTACCGTGGGGCAGCACAGTGCTAGCATTGTGGCTTCACAGCGCGAGGGTCCTTGTTCGATTCCCCGCTGGGTTACACTCTGTGCGGAGTCTGCACGTTCTCCCCGTGGCTGAGTGGGATTACTCTGGGTGCTCCGGTTTCCTCCCACAGTCCAAAGACGTGCAGGTTAGGTGTATTTGCCATGCTAAATTACCCTTCGTGACCTAAAAGGTTAGGAGGGGTTATTGGGTTATGGGGATAGGGTGGAAGTGAGGGCTTAAGTGGGTTGGTGCAGACTCGATTGGCCTCCTTCTGCACTCTATGTTCTCTGTTCTTAGGGATCAAAGGGATCGAGGCCTGTGCCAGCGTGGGTGGCAGGGCCACCTTTGACAGTGAGTCATTGAACATGTTCCCCGAGTGAGGGGCTAACATAGTCGATAGGGTTCCTCCCCTCCATACCTTCCGGCAGCCCCATGATTCTTAGGTTTTTCAGTCGAGACCTGGTCTCCTGATCATCTATTTTTTTCCTTTAACCTCTTCTGGGTCTTGATCAGACTCGCCACCTCAGCTTTGAGTGCCGCGATCCGGTCCCCTTGGTCTGTGGCGGCCTTCTCGAGGTCTCTCGCTGCTGATTCTTGGGCCTTAAGCCGCCACTCCATTTTGGCCATAGCCTCCCTCATGGGGACCATCTCTGCCTCCATTGCTGTCTTGATAGCTGGCAGCAGGTCTTTTTTTCTTTTTTTAAAATAAATTTAGAGTACCCAATTCATTTTTTCCAATTACGGGTCAATTTAGCATGGTTAATCACCCTACCCTGCACATCTTTGGGTTGTGGGGCCAAAACCCACACAAACACTGGGAGAATGTCCGTGTGGAATTTGCACAGTGACCCACGGTCGGAATCGAACATGGGACTTCGGCGCCGTGAGGCAGCAATGCTAACCACTGTGCTGCACCTGCCAGCAGGTCTTCAGAACGCAGAGGTGACGAAGCCTGGGTTTGTCAATCAGCGCTTGGGTCTGCACTGAGAAATCTGTGGAGCCGGTCCTTCCCGGTTTCGTGCCACCTTGTGGTTTCCCTCCCCTCGCCCTTGCTGGAATTTTACTGGGCGGTTGGCTCTTTCCCATTTTTATTTTTATTTGTCATTGATGTGATTTGCAGGGTTTAGGCTTGGTGGAACAGGGTGTGTGTGTGTGTGGTCGTAGAGCTTTTTGGTGCCCGTTTGATGGGGTTAAATGATTGTATTTGAGGATTTCATACCAGAGCCACCTTTACCTGCAACCGCTCAGCTCATAGCTGTCACGGAAGTCTCTCCACGATTGTATTCTATGATCGAGCAGGCTTGAGGGTCAAATGGTCTACACCTGCTCCTTTTTCTTACGCTCATCAGCTGAGCGAGGACTATAGGTGTTCCATCAGGAGGAGGAGGCATGGTGGCACTGTGGTTAGCAGTGCTGCCCCACAGCACCAGGGACCCGGGTTCGATCCCAACCTCGAATGACAATGTGGAGTTTATACATTCTCCCCGTGTTTACGTGGATTCCGTGACAAAATAATTTGGATGAAAATGGCATGATAGTCTACAGCATCATCCTACAATCAGCAAATGTCTGAATGATTCGTCTTGTTGCTGGTAGAGTTCAGCATGAAAGTAATATTCACGCCATGCAAGTGCCAAGCAATGGCCATCACCAACAAGAGAGAATCTAACCATTGCCCCTTGGTGTTCAATGGCATCACTATAGCTGAATCGCTACCCCATCAACATCCTGGGGGTTACCATTGACCAGAAACTAAACTAGCCACATAAATACTGTGGCTACAAGAGCAGGTCACTGGCTTGGGATCCCCTGACTCCTCAAAATCTGTCCACTATCTACAAGGCACAAGTCCGGAGTGTGATGGAATACTCTCCACTTCTCTGGATGAGTGCAGCTCCAACAACACTCAAGATGCTCAACACCATCCAGGAGAAAGCAGCCCGCTTGATTGCTGTCCCTTCCACAAACATTCACTCCCTTCATCACCGATGAACAGTGTCAGCATTGTGTACCATCTACAAGATGCACTGCAGGAACTCACCATGGTTCCTTCGGCTTTACCTTCCAAACCCATGACTGTTACCATCTGCAAGAACAAGGGCAGCAGACAGATGGAGATGCTACCTGAAAATTACCCCCAAGTTCACTCACCATTCTGACTTGGAAATATATTCCCTTTCCTTTACTGTCACTGGGTCAAAATTCTGGATGTCTCTCCCTAATAGCACTGGGGGTGTACCAACACCAGGGGTTTTCACAGGCAGGTTTCGGGTGGGTCGAAGTGCTCGGCCGTGGCTTTCCTGATCGCGGGAGGGATGCCCAACTGCCGTAACTGGCTTTTAAAAGTGCCGGCAGCGACAGACTTTTGAGATTGACGGCCGTCCCACGCATGCATGCCGGATCAAGCAGTGCGCAGGCCCAGAGCCCAGTGAGGCGGACCGCCTCTTCCAGATATCAGCACGCTAACCGGAACCAGCTTTTTTTTCAGTAAACGACGGAATCCTCCCACCAGAAGCGGCGGCGGGGTGCACATCACGCCATGTGTTCTGGGCACGAGTGTGATTCTTCCATCTTGGGCCTCCAGTGAACAACCCATGAAGAAGAAGCTGAAAACAGAAACAAAGCAGCATAAAGATGAATACTTCAGATATGGGTTACTCATTGTGCCACTGCAAATCAGGATTCAAAGTTCATGTGTTATATGCAGGGAAGCACTGGCAAATATTTGACAGTTTAAAACCCTCAAAACTTCAAAGGCATTTGAAGACTAAACATGGCGGGTTCGAGGATAAACCTCTTTATTTTTTTCAATGGATCCAGTAAGATCTTAAATCATCAGCGGAAGTCATCATCAAAAATGTAGCATTGAATAATAAGGGAAGTGACATCAAGTGGACCAAGCAAGCTCACCTGTCACATTAAAGGTAAGTGTAAATGGTGGGCCGCAAAGGTCAGTTGGCGTGGGTCACGTAGGTCGGCTGGTGTGGATCCCGAAGGAGGCCAGTTCCAAAAATGGGTCCCAGGCAAAAATGTTTGTAAAGCACTGATCTACATTACAAGGACGACAGAGATTCAAGAAGGCAGTTCAACACCACCTTCTCAAGGACAATTAGGGGTGGCCAATGTATGCTAGATCAACCAGTGACACCCACATCCCATTAAAAAATTAATTAAAAGAAAATATTGCTGACAGAATGTTTGAGGAAGCTCTTTGCTCCGAGTGTGTCACTGGGTATTTTATATCTTGAGTGGCTAGAGGAGCTCTACTTTTCATGCGTCATCTGAAAGATAGCAGAAGTAGTTCAGTAAAGATGCTGTTTAAAAACGGATTTGTCACTGGCAGCTGGTCACATTTTAAAGCACTTTATACTTCAACCATTTAAAAAAGATCTTCAGACCATGATCTGCCAGGAAGGGATGTGCAGACTTCCGGTTGCGGCTATGCCTCGGTAGGTCGCACGTTCGGCAGCTCCCGCCGGGAACGGACTTTTGGGCTCTTCAGAAGGGCCCCAACGGCAATTGTTCGACGGCTTCCAGTGTGGGAAGGTGACAGCAAGGTCCCCCCGACAGTATATGGATTGGACCAGGAATGGAGCGGTTAAAAAAGTGATCCTGGTGCAGCAGAAAGAGCGAGGGAGGAAAAGCAAGATGGCGGCGGGTGGAGACCAAGCAGCGTGGTCGCAGGAGCAGCAGGAGTTTCTAAAACGCTGCTTTGAGGAGCTGAGGACACAAATGCTGGCGCCAATGAAGGCGGCGATTGAGAAGCTTGTGGAGACCCAGAAGGCCCAAGGGGCGGCGATCCGGGAGGTGCGGCAAAAAGCCTCGGAGAATGAGGACGAGATCTTGGGCCTGGCGGTGAAGGTGGAGGCGCATGAGGCGCTGCACAAGAGGTGGGCGCAAAAATTTGAGGACCTGGAGAATAGGTCGAGGAGGAAGAATCTTCGGATTCTGGGTCTCCCTGAAGGGGTAGAGGTGCCCGACGCCAGGGCATACATGAGCACGATGGTCAATTCGCTGATGGGCACGGGGGCTTTCCCGAGGCCCCTGGAGCTGGATGGGGCTCATCAGGTCCTGTTCTTTTTGTTTTGGTGCTGGGTGGGGATGGGTGAATGGATTTGATGTGGGGGCTGTGGGAGAGTGTGGGCGTCGGTGTTGGAGGGGCAGGGCCCCGCGGAGGAAGAGGGTGGGTGGAGGCCCGGGGATGGGGAGTTGGGGTAAGGCCGCAAAAAGGAGCTGCGCCAGAGGGGGTGGGGCCGGCTCAGGAAAGCGCGGGCTTTTTTCCCGCGTTAGGGAAGGATGGGGGCGGGGCCGGGCTGGGGGGGGAAGGCCGGTGCAGGAGAGGAGCGCACACTGACTGCCAAGGGGTGGGGGGATTCTCACACTGGGGGGTCGATGGAATGGCGGGAGAGGCCGGGGTCAGCAGGAGTCAGCTGACTTACGGGAATGTCATGGGGGGAGGAAAATGGCCAGATGAGGATCTAGTGGGGGGTAACTGGGTTGCTGCTGCATTGGCCAAAGGGGAGCTGGAAGTAGGAGAGGTAGTCGGGGTGGGAGTACGCCGCCTGGGGGATTGGAGGGTGCGGGAGGTGCGGGCACGTGACTGGCCTAGAAAAGGAGATGGCTAGTCGGGGTGGGCGGGGGGGGGGGGGGGGGGGGGGCGGATAGCCCCCCGATCCGGCTGATAACTTGGAATGTGAGGACCTGAACGGGCCGGTCAAGAGGGCCCGGGTGTTCGCGCACTTAAAGGGACTGAAGGCAGATGTGGTTATAGAACATAGAACATTACAGCGCAGTACAGGCCCTTCGGCCCTTGATGTTGCGCCGACCTGTGAAACCACCCGAAAGCTCATCTACACTATTCAATTATCGTCCATATGTCTATCCAATGACCATTTGAATGCCCTTAGTGTTGGCGAGTCCACTACTGTTGCAGGCAGGGCATTCCACGCCCTTACTACTCTCTGAGTAAAGTACCTACCTCTGACATCTGTCTCGTATATCTATCTCCCCTCAATTTAAAGCTATGTCCCCTCGTGCTAGACATCACCATCCGAGGAAGAAGGCTCTCACTGTCCATCCTATCCAATCCTCTGGTCATCTTGTATGCCTCAATTAAATCACCTCTTAACCTTCTTCTCTCTTACGAAAACAGCCTCAAGTCCCTCAGCCTTTCCTCATAAGATCTTACCTCTATACCAGGCAACATTCTGGTAAATCTCCTCTGCACACTTTCCAATGCTTCCACATCCTTCCTATAATGCGGCGACCAGAATTGCACGCAATACTCCAAATGCGGCCGCACCAGAGTTTTGTACAGCTGCAACATGACCTCATGGCTCCGAAACTCAATCCCTCTACCAATAAAAGCTAACACACCGTACGCCTTCTTAACAACCCTCTCAACCTGGGTGGCAACTTTCAGGGATCTATGTACATGGACACCGAGATCTCTCTGCTCATCCACACTGCCAAGAATCTTACCATTAGCCCAGTACTCTGTCTTCCTGTTATTCCTTCCAAAATGAATCACCTCACACTTTTCTGCATTAAACTCCATTTGCCACCTCTCAACCCAGCGCTGCAGCTTATCGATGTCCCTCTGTAACTTGTAACATCCGTCCGCACTGTCCACAACTCCACGGACTTTCGTGTCATCTGCAAATTTACTCACCCATCCATCTATGCCATCCTCCAGGTCATTTATAAAAATGACAAACAGCAGTGGCCCCAAAACAGATCCTTGTGGTACACCACTAGTAACTGGACTCCAGTCTGAACATTTCCCATCAACCACCATCCTTTGTCTTCTTCCAGCTAGCCAATTTCTGATCCAAACTGCTAAATCACCCTGAATCCCATGCCTCCGTATTTTCTACCGTGGGGAACCTTATCAAACGCTTTACTGAAATCCATATACACCACATCAACTGCTTTACCCTCATCCACCTGTTTGGTCACCTTCTCAAAGAACTCAATAAGGTTTGTGAGGCACGACCTACCCTTCACAAATCCGTGTTGACTATCTCTAATCAAATTATTCCTTTCCAGATGATTATACATCCTATCTCTTATAAACCTTTCCAAGATTTTGCCCACAACAGAAGTAAGGCTCACTGGTCTCTAGTTACCGGGGTTGTCTCTACTCCCCTTCTTGAACAAGGGGACAACATTTGCTATCCTCCAGTCTTCTGGCACTATTCCTGTAGACAAAGATGACTTAAAGATCAAAGCCAAAGGCTCAGCAATCTCCTCCCTAGCTTCCCAGAGAATCCTAGGATAAATCCCATCCGGCCCAGGGGACTTATCTACTTTCACACTTTCCAGAATTGCTAACACCTCCTCCTTATGAACCTCAAGCCTTTCTAGTCTAGTAGACTGAATCTCAGTATTCTCCTCGACAACATTGTCTTTTTCCTGTGTGAATACTGACAAAAAATATTCATTTAGCACCTCTCCTATCTCCTCGGACTCCAAGCACAACTTCCCACTACTGTCCTTGACTGGCCCTACTCTTACCCTAGTCATTTGTTTATTCCTGACATATCTATAGAAAGCTTTAGGGTTATCCTTGATCCTACCTGCCAAAGACTTCTCATGTCCCCTCCTGGCTCTTCTGAGCTCTCTCTTTAGGTCCTTCCTAGCTAACTTGTAACTCTCGAGCGCCCTAACTGAACCTTCATGTCTCATCTTTACATAAGCCTCCTTCTTCCTCTTGACAAGTTTGTCGACTGCTTTAGTAAACCACGGTTCCCTTGCTCGACCACTTCCTCCCTGCCTGACAGGTACATACTTATCTAGGACACGCAGTAGCTGTTCCTTGACCAAGCTCCACATTTCCATTGTGCCCATCCCCTGCAGTTTTCCTCTCCATCCTAAGTCTTGCCTCATCGCATCATAATTGCCTTTCCCCCAGATATAACTCTTGCCCTGCGGTATATACCTATCCCTTTCCATCACTAAAGTAAACGTAATCGAATTGTGGTCACTATCACCAAAGTGCTCACCTACCTCCAAATCTAACACCTGTCCTGGTTCATTACCAGGAGACACATCTGAAGATGGCAGATCAGGTTAGGCTGAGAAAGGGATGGGTCGGGCAGGTCTTTCATTCAGGGCTGGATGCGAAGAACAGAGGGGTTGCAATACTGGTGGGGAAGCGGGTGTCGTTCGAGGCACTGAATATTGTAGTGGATAATGGAGGTCGATATGTGATGGTGAGTGGTAGGTTGCAGGGGGTGCGGGTGGTACTGGTGAATGTATATGCCCCGAATTGAGATGATGCCGGATTTATGAAACGAATGCTGGGTCGGATTCCGGATCTGGAGGTAGGAAGCTTAATAATGGGGGGCGACTTCAACACGGTGCTGGACCCAGCACTGGACCGTTCTAGGTCCAGGACGGATAAGAGGCCGGCTGCGGGCAAGGTGCTCAGGGGGTTTATGGACCAGATGGGGGGAGTGGATCCATGGAGGTTTGTCAGGCCGCTGGCCAGGGAATTTTCCTTCTTTTCCCACGTCCATCGAGCCTACTCCTAGATAGACTTTTTCATGTTGAGCAGGGCGCTAATCTCGAAAGTGGAGGGAACGGAATATTCGGCCATAGCCATCTCGGACCATGCCCCGCATTGGGTGGAGCTGGAGTTGGGGGAGGAGAGGGACCAGCGCCCGCTGTGGCGCCTCGATGTTGGACTGTTGGCGAATGAGGGAGTGTGCGGGCGGGTGCGGGGGTGTATTGAAAGATACTTGGAGGCCAACGACAACGGGGAGGTGCAGGTGGGGGTAGTCTGGGAGGCGTTGAAGACGGTGGTCAGAGGAGAGCTTATCTTCATTAGGGCCCACAGGGAGAAGAGAGAGAGGAGGGAGAGGGAGAGGTTGATGGGGGAGATTTTAAGGGTGGACAGGAGGTATGCAGAGGCCCCCGAGGAGGGGCTACTTAGGGAGCGACGGAACCTCCAGACGGAATTCGGCCTGTTGACGACGGGGAAAGCAGAGGCACAGTGGAGGAAAACGCAGGGTGTGGCGTATGAGTATGGGGAGAAGGCGAGTCGGATGCTGCCACATCAGCTTCGTAAGAGGGAGGCAGCGAGGGAGATTGGTGGAGTCAAGGATAGAGGGGGGAATACGGTGCAGAGTGTGGTGAGAATAAATAAGGTATTTAGGGACTTCTATGGAGATCTGTACAGGTCTGAGCCCCCAGCGGGGGAGGAAAGGATGCGACGATTCCTGAATCAGCTGAGGTTCCCGAGGGTGGAGCAGGAGGAGGTGGCTGGTTTGGGGGTGCCGATTGGGCTGGAGGAGCTGGTTAAAGGATTGGGGAGCATGCAGGCGGGGAAGGCCCCGGGGCCGGATGGGTTCCCGGTTGAATTTTACAGGAAATATGTGGACCTGCTGGGCCCGTTGCTAGTGAGGACTTTTAATAAGGCGAGGGAGGATGGGACCTTGCCCCCGACAATGTCCAGGGCGCTGATTTCTTTGATCTTGAAGCAGGAGAAGGATCCATTGCAATGTGGGTCGTATGGACCGATCTCGCTCCTCAATGTTGACGCTAAGTCGCTGGCAAAGGTGCTGGCTACAAGAATTGAGGACTGTGTCCCGGGGGTGATTCACGAGGACCAGACGAGATTTGTGAAGGGTAGGCAGCTAAATACAAATGTGCGGAGGCTCCTCAATGTGATTATGATGCCCTCGGTGGAGGGGGAAGCGGAGGTAGGGGCAGCTATGGACGCGGAGAAGGCCTTTGATCGGGTGGAGTGGGAGTACCTTTGGGATGTGTTGCGGAGGTTTGGGTTCGGGGAGGGGTTCATCAGTTGGGTCAGGCTGCTATATAGAGCCCTGGTGGCGAGTGTGGCTACGAACCGGCAGAGGTCTGAGTACGTTCGGCTGTACCGGGGGACGAGGCAGGGGTGCCCCTTATCCCCCTTGTTGTTTGCACTGGCAATTGAGCAACTGGCCATGGCACTGAGGGAGTCCAGGAAATGGAGGGGATTGGTCCGGGTCGTTGTATGCCGATGACCTGTTGTTGTATGTTGCGGATCCAGTGGAGGGGATGGTGGAGGTCATGCGGATCCTTAGGGAGTTTGGGGACTTTTCGGGGTATAAACTCAATGTAGGGAAGAGTGAGCTCTTTGTGGTGCATTCAGGGGACCAGGGAACGGGGATAGACGAGCTACCGTTGAAGAGGGCGGAAAGGAGCTTTCGGTACCTGGGGATTCAAGTAGCTAGGAGTTGGGGGGCTCTGCACAAGCTCATTTTGACGCGGTTGGTGGAGCAGATGGAGGAGGATTTTAAAAGATGGGATATGCTGCCACTCTCACTGGCAGGTACGGTACAGTCGGTAGAAATGACGGTCCTCCCGAGGTTTCTCTCTGTGTTCCAGTGCCTTCCCATTTTGATCTCCAAGGCCTTTTTCAAACGGGTAAACAGGAGCATCATGGGATTTGTGTGGGCGAATAAGACCCTGAGGGTGAAGAGGGTGTTTCTGGAGCATTGCAGGGACAGGGGGGGGCTGGCGCTGCCGAATTTGTGTGGCTATTATTGGGCTGCCAATGTGGCGATGATCCGTAAGTGGGTAATGGAGGGAGAGGGGGCGGTGTGGAAGAGGCTAGAGATGGTGTCCTGTGTCGGCACGAGCCTGAGGGCGCTGGTGATGGCACCGTTGCCGCTCTCGCCAACAAGGTACACCACAAGTCCTATGGTGGCGGCGACGGTGAAGCTCTGGGGGCAGTGGAGGTGACACAGGGGCGAGGTGGGAGCCTCGGTTTGGTCACCGATTCGGGAGAATCATCGGTTCGTCCCGGGAAGGATGGATGGGGGGTTTCGGAGCTGGCATCGGGGAGGGATTAGAAGAATGGGGGACCTGTTCATCGATGGGACGTTTGCGAGCCTAGGGGCGCTGGAGGAGAATTTTGGGCTACCCCCGGGAAATGCTTTCAGGTACACGCAGGTGAGGGCGTTTGTGAGGCGGCAGGTGAGGGAATTCCCGCTGCTTCCGGCACGTGGGATTCAGGACAGGGTGATTTCGGGTGTATGGGTTGGAGAAGGCAAGGTTTCGGTGATTTACCAAGAGCTGAAGGAAGAGGACAGGCCTCGGTGGAGGAGTTAAAGGGCAAGTGGGAGGAGGAGCTTGGGGAGGAGATAGATGAGGGTCTGTGGGCTGATGCCCTGAGTAGGGTTAATTCTTCCTCCTCTTGCGCCAGGCTCAGCCTAATACAGTTCAAAGTTACTCACAGAGCGCATATGACAGGGGCGAGGTTGAATAGGTTCTTTGGGGTGGAGGACAGATGTGGGAGGTGCTCGGGGAGCCCCGCAAACCACGTCCATATGTTCTGGTCGTGCCCGGCGCTGGATGGGTTTTGGAGGGGTTTTGCGAAGACTATGTCCAAGGTGGTGAACGCCCGGGTCAAGCCGAGCTGGGGATTAGCATTATTTGGGGTAGCGGACGAGCCGGGAGTGCAGGAGGCGAAAGAGGCCAGTATTCTGGCCTTTGCATCCCTGGTAGCCCGGCGGAGGATTTTGCTACTATGGAAAGATGCGAAGCCCCCTGGTGTGGAACTTGGATCAATGACATGGCAGGGTTCATCAAGCTGGAGAGGATAAAGTTTGCCTTGCGAGGGTCTGTGCAGGGGTTCCTCAGGCGGTGGCAACTGTTCCTAGACTATCTCGCGGAGCGTTAGGAGGAGGTCAGCAGCAGCCCGGGGGAGGGGGGGTTCTTTTGGGGTGGCGTTTGGGTGAAGGTGGGTTTTTTTCCCTATTTGTGCTTTTAATTGTTATATGGGGGGTTATTGTATATGGGGAAAATCCAATGTATAATTTCTGATTGTTGTGTTTTTGTTTCCTTTTTCTTGTTGGGGGGGGGGGGGTTTGTTGAAAATTTGTTGAAAATTTTGAATAAATATATTTTTTTTAAAAAGGAATGGACGTGCAAGCTTTTTAGGTTTTTGCATAGATTGATGAGTTGGAATTCCCGCAAAAACCTTTAGTATGCAAACTGTGCTGAATGTTAATGAGCAGTAAACAAATCTGTTTGTCCAGACCTGGGTTGCATTGAAACTTATTTTATAATTTGACAATCAGACAATTGGTGTTCTTCACTGAAACATTACACTACTCGGCAACCAACTCTTTAAATAAGAAAAGAATAGTATTTATTTGACTGTGCAAACAATGCACTAAAAGGAAGCAGAAATAAAAATAATGATATGAAAAGTACAGAGCAAGAACACAAAGGAACAATGAATTCTAATATGTTTGTGGGAAGCAAATAAATGAGTGAATGTGGATGGGAACAAGTTCAGAATCAAGATCAAACAGCAGGCAAATTGGGCTTAAGACAAGGAAGTAGAGACATATAGTGAGAGGAAGAAGAGGGATCAGTATATGGTTCCAACATGGCAAATCAACAGAAATTGAATTGGTATAACACAAATACCATAATTTCCAACAGAAAGAGACTGACCAGGGAACAAGAGACACCATTATGAAAATGAAAATCACTTATTGTCACAAGTAGACTTCAAATGAAGTTACTGTGAAAAGCCCCTAGTTGCCACATTCCGGCGCCTGTTCGGGGAGGCTGATGTGGGAATTGAACCGTGCTGCTGGCCTGCCTTGGTCTGCTTTAAAAGCCAGCTCTTTAGCCCTGTGCTAAACCAGCCCCAGCACACCAATTGGAAAATACACAAACGTAGATAAGATGAAATGGAAAACAAAGGAAAACATGTCATACACAAGGAAAGCACCAGGAAAAATAGAGAATGGCAAGTACAAGAAAGAAAAAAAAGGCATGCACCAACATGTATCTACCAGTGTCCCCAAAGACCAGCGGCATCTCTCTCCATTAGAGAGATACATTTTGGTGACTTGTAGCTTGAGGGGCACCACTCTACAAGCATAAAACAAGCTAAGGAGGCAGGACCTCAGGAATTACCCCAGTTGGTGCAGGGATCGAACCCATGCTTTTGTCATGATTCTGCATTACTGGGCAGCACGGTGATGCAGTGGATAGCACTGCTGCCTCAAGTCCCAGATTTGATCCCGGCCCTGGGTCACTGACCGTGTGGAGTTTGCACATTCTTCCCGTGCTTGCGTGGGTTTCGCCCCTTCAACCCAAAGATGTGCGGGATAGGTGGATTGGCCACGCTAAATTACCCCTAAATTGGAAAAAGTGAATTGGGTACTCTAAATTTAAAAAAAAGAAAGATGATTCTGCATCACACTGGCCATCCAGCTAGCTGAGCAAACCGGCCTCATGCATCAGTATAAAGACAGTGTAAAACAGATGAAACAATGTATGTGTGTTACTATGTTTATTTTATAACGTTTCTACCGAGCTTTTTATAAACCTTTATACCAGACTTCACCGATAATGCCTTTTTATTGTAAAGATGCAGAATCTTAGCTCATTAGAACAATCGACGTTTGAAGTGAAATCAACGCAATAAAACTAAGGTGAAATAAAAGACTTTGAACAAACGAATTTAGTGTTATCGAGAGCATTGTCAGAAGATTTGCTGTTGCCTTTTGTTCAATTATAACTCCAGCCCCTAGGTGAATGTAAATCATATGTTTACTGCTCTGCATCACTCTGCAACCAGTGAGAAGGTGCAGCTGGATTATACCGAACACCTCTTGGTAGAAGCTTGAACCTGACAAATTGGTCGATCTTTGAGGCACCACTCTGTTCTCCTGATAGTGAAGACAATGAATGAAGGCGTTTTTTTTCATTCTTTTAATTCTGTTGTCTGTCAGTGATTCTTCTGACTTGAGTAACTTCATGTTGTCAATCGGTTTTTGACAATCAGTGACTGTGTACTGCCTATAGGTCTGCATGTCAAAACATGCTGAAATGTCACTTGGGACTTTGAACAGCTTTGGTAAACATACACGTACCCAAGAGTTCAAGTTACACAAAATGTTAAGTTGTTGAAGCTGCAATGAAGCAGAAAACTCTATTAGCATCACTTCAACCGCAACAGAATTGCTGAAGCAATGAACACCTGGTGTTAGGTTTATTGTTTTTGAGTAAATTTAAAGTCACCTCTTCAGAAGCATTTTCATTAGAGTTTAAATGTTGACCCTGACCTTTATCAGATGATTTTACAGCACAGTTGGATGTTTTTTGGCCCACCATACCATTGCTGGTTTCTTGAAACAGCTGTCCACTTCATTCCATCCCGCTGACCATTTCAACCCACTTTTAACCATTTTGTTCCAAATGTTTTTCCTTTAGCAAGGCATATCATTTTTGCTTCCACTGTTTCAGAAGTGGCACAACACATCCTGACAATCTGCGTTTAGAAACAAAAATCTCTTTGCTGTATTGATGATTTTATCTTTAAACCCTTTGTTACTGGTTCACTGTCGAGTGAAAATAGATATTCTCTGTTTATCCGACTAAAAGCCCTCATGAATTTGAACACAACCGTCACGTCTCCTTTTATTTGCAATGTGCAAAATTCAGCCCAAGATTTTCTCACCTTTCCTTAGAATGAAAACCATTCCTCCCTGGTATCCTTTCCAATTAAGGGGCAATTTAGCATGGCCAATCCATCTGCCCTGCAAGTCTTTGGGTTGTGGAGGTGAGACCCACGCAGATATAGGGAGAATGTGCAAACTCCACACGGACAGCGACCCGTGGCCGGGACCGAATCCGGGTCCTCGGCTACATAAGGCAGCAGTGCTAACCACTGCGCTGTCATGCTGCCCTCCCTTCTTGGTATCTATCCTTAGCAAATATGTTCTGTGAATACAAATCACCACAGTCCCAGATGACCATATGCTGCTTTCCCCTTTGAGGGGGAGGGCTGACTGGTGGTGGTGATTTAAATTGAGGTTCACCACACTTCAGGTGAGGGCAAGGTTGAGAAGGAGGGCCTTCATGAATGACCTCAGCCAGTACAGGAATTGAAGCCACGCTAATGGCTTCGCTCTGCATCACGAACCAACTGTCCAGCCAACTGAGCTAAACCGGCCCACTGTTTGGGATAGTACGCTGCAATGAGGAAATAAGAAATTTACAAATGCATATAGATAGGTTAGGTGAGCGGGCCAAAATCTAATGTGAATAAGTGTGAGGCTATTCATTTTGGTCAGAAAAATAGAAAGGAAATGTATTATCTAAATGGAAAGACAATTCGGAGTGCTTCGGCACAGGGGGGTCTAGGTGTCTTTGTGCATGAATTGTAGAAACCTAGCATGCAGGTACAGCAGGTAATAAAAAAGGCAAATGGAATTTTGGCCTTAAAAGCTAAAGGAATAGAGTATAAAAGTAGGGAAGTGCTGCCCCAATTGTACAATACGAAGTCTTACAACACCAGGTTAAAGTCCAACAGGTTTGTTTCGATGTCACTAGCTTTCGGAGCGCTGCTCCTTCCTCAGGTGAATGAAGAGATATGTTCCAGAAACACATATATAGACAAATTCAAAGATGCCAAACAATGCTAGGAATGCGAGCATTAGCAGGTGATTAAATCTTTACAGATCCAGAGATGGGGTAACCCCAGGTTAAAGAGGTGTGAATTGTCTCAAGCCAGGACAGTTGGTAGGATTTCGCAGGCCAGATGGTGGGGGATGAATGTAATGTGACATGAATCCCAGGTCCCGGTTGAGGCCGCACTCATGTGTGCGGAACTTGGCTATAAGTTTCTGCTCGGCGATTCTGCGTTGTCGCGGGTCCTACTCACCGCACAGGACCTTCAACCGATGTTATACACCAGATACATCGATGACATTTTTTTCCTTTGGACCCACGGCGAAGAATCACTGAAACGACTACACGATGACATTAATAAGTTCCATCCAACCATCAGACTCACCATGGACTACTCTCCAAAATCAGTTGCATTCTTGGACACCTCCATCAAGGACGGTCACCTCAGCACTTCGCTTTACCGCAAACCCACGGATAACCTCATGATGCTCCACTTCTCCAGCTTCCACCCTAAACACATTAAAGAAGCCATCCCCTATGGACAAGCGCTCCGTATACACAGGATCTGCTCAGACGAGGAGGAGCGTAACAGACATCTACAGACGTTGAAAGATGCCCTCGTACGAACGGGATATGGCACTCGACTCATCGATCGACAGTTCCAACGCGCCACAGCGAAAAACCGGACCGACCTCCTCAGAAGCCAAACATGGGACACAACCGACAGAATACCCTTCGTCGTCCAGTACTTCCCCGGAGCGGAGAAACTACGTCATCTTCTTCACAGCCTTCAACACGTCATTGATGACGATGAACATCTTGCCAAGGTCATCCCCACACCCCCACTACTTGCCTTCAAACAACCACGCAACCTCAAACGAACCATTGTGTGCAGCAAACTACCCAGTCTTCAGAACAGTGACCACGACACCACACAACCCTGTCATGGCAATCTGTGCAAGACGTGCCAGATCATCGACATGGATACCACTATTACACGTGAGAACACCACCCACCAGGTACGCGGTACATACTCGTGCGACTCGGCCAACGTTGTCTACCTCATACGCTGCAGGAAAGGATGTCCCGAAGCGTGGTACATTGGCGAGACCATGCAGACGCTGCGACAACGAATGAACGGACATCGCGCAACAATCACCAGGCAGGAATGTTCCCTTCCAGTTGGGGAACACTTCAGCAGTCAAGGGCATTCAGCCTCTGATCTCCGGGTAAGCGTCCTCCAAGGCGGCCTTCAGGACCCGGGACAACGCAGAATCGCCGAGCAGAAACTTATAGCCAAGTTCCGCACACATGAGTGCGGCCTCAACCGGGACCTGGGATTCATGTCACATTACATTCATCCCCCACCATCTGGCCTGCAAAATCCTACCAACTGTCCTGGCTTGAGACAATTCACACCTCTTTAACCTGGGGTTACCCCATCTCTGGATCTGTAAAGATTTAATCACCTGCTAATGCTCGCATTCCTAGCATTGTTTGGCATCTTTGAATTTGTCTATATATGTGTTTCTGGAACAGACCTCTTCATTCACCTGAGGAAGGAGCAGCGCTCCGAAAGCTAGTGACATCGAAACAAACCTGTTGGACTTTAACCTGGTGTTGTAAGACTTCGTACTGTGCTCACCCCAGTCCAACGCCGGCATCTCCACACCAATTGTACAAGGCATTGGTGAGACCGGACCGAGAGTACTGTGCACAGTTTGATCCTCTTATTTTAAGAGGGATGTGATTGCATTAGAGGCAGTTCAGGAGAGGTTTTAGGGCAGCACGGTGACGCAGTGATTCGCACTGCTGCCTCACGGTGCCGAGGTCCCAGGTTCAATCCCAGCTCTGGGTCACTGTCGGTGTGGAGTTTGCACATTTTCCCCGTGTTTGCATGGGTTTCGCCCCCAGAACCCAAAGATGGGCAGGGTAGGTGGATTGGCCACGCTAAATTGCCCCTTAAATGGAAAAAATGAATTGGGTACTCTAAATTTATTTTTAAAGTTCAGAGGAGGTTCACAAGATTGATTGTAGAGATGAGGGGTCTGTCTTATGAAGAGAGATTGAGCAGTTTAGGCCTATACTCTCTTGATTTTAGAAGAATGAGAGGAGATCTAATTGAGGTATATAAGCTGATAAAAGGTAGACGTGGAGTGGATGTTGCCTCTTGTGGGGTAACCTAGAACGACAGGTCATAGTTTTAGAATAAATAGATTTAAAACAGAGATGAAGAGAAATTACTTCTCTCAAAGAGCCTTGAATCTGTGGAATTCACTACCCCAGATTGCGGTGGATGCCGGGACATTGAGTAAATTTGACCAGATAAACAAATTTTTAATTAGTAATGAAATGAAATGAAAATCGCTTATTGTCACAAGTAGGCTTCAAATGACGTTACTGTGAAAAGCCCCTAATCGCCACATTCCGGCGCCCTGTGTTGAAAGGTTATGGAGAACAGGAAGAAAAGTGGAGTTGAGGTCGAGATGAGATCATCTATGATGTATTAAATGGCGGAGCAGGCTGGAGGGGCTGAATTGCCTACTCCTGCTCCTAGTTTTTGTTATGTGCCCTTTACTTCTTGGTGGTCTTCAAATCCTTTCTAAAGTTAGCATTCAAAATTAAACACAATACTCTCAATATGCCATAATTCATGATTTATACAAGTTTAGAATTATTTATGCTTTGTACTCTTAGGGTTTTATCGATAAAACAAATGATTCCATATGTCTAACAGCTTTATTAACCATGAGTTTAGATTCATAACTTTGTTGACCCCTGCCTTGTCATATGCTTTCCTAGTCAATAATTTTGAGGGTAGCCTTCTCAAAGAGGTCGCTACTGCTGGTTCCACTGCAAGCAGGATACAAATCACCATAATCCCAGATGACCACATGCTGCTTTCCCCTACCTTGTTCTACCTTTTATCAGCTTATATTCATAACAGTGAAATGCATGAGCAATCTGACAGCTAGGAAACATAGGCAACACCAGTGTAACTATTTTATTGCACAAAGAGTAATTACTCTTTGTTAGCTCCCTTTTCTCTCCACAGATGCTGTCAGACCTGCCGAGGTTGTCCAGTATTTTCTGTTTTTGTTTCAGATTCCAGTAATTTGCTTTTAACAAAGAGTAATCATTTGGCTGTCATGTGGAATTGTTAAAGTATCTTTTTTTAAATGGTATTTTTAAAGTTCATTCATATCAAAAAGTAAATGTTATTA
This sequence comes from Scyliorhinus torazame, assembly GCF_047496885.1. Lineage (NCBI taxonomy): Eukaryota > Metazoa > Chordata > Chondrichthyes > Carcharhiniformes > Scyliorhinidae > Scyliorhinus > Scyliorhinus torazame. The sequence goes on along the minus strand of NC_092711.1, from coordinate 281,354,403 downwards.
TTGACTGACTTGTATGAAGAATAATGGATCTTAAACCTTAGAACAATGTAAAATACAAATAGCTGTGTTAAATGTATCTTTGTAGACCAGATCCTTGCAAAACCTGTCCCTCCCCTGGCCCACCAAACTCTCATTTGAAGTAACTGACTGTGCACTAGGGTATGGCTGGTTACTCTCTGGTACATTGAACACATGCGTGATTCAGTCCTGAGCTTCGACAGTGGGTGTTGAACAGCTATTCCGACCTGCAGGGTATCACAATTAAGCCCAATCATGTTTTTGTTCTACATTCAACAGGGGTACTTTCCAAAGAAATTGTAAGGTGCTGAGCAGACGTTGGAACACTCATTGATAATTCTCTCCCATTCTAACCAATGCTACTGTGGCCATCAACAGATCCCCACTGTTATCCACTCACTCAGAAAGACCAAGAATTGATCATGGGACATCCCTGGCTCAGTTTACCACTAGATAAACACTGTGTGGTATTGTAGGTATTACGGTACCTGAGAGGCTAAAACACCATTGGTAGAACCTGTATGCTTGCTATTGGCCAGAGTGTATAATAGCTCCACCCTGATAGGCGGGGTATAAGAACCCGTGCCGCCCCAGCAGCCCTCATTCTGTACCTGAGCTGCTGGGGGAAACATCTAGCTTATTAAAGCCTTCAGTTGGACTACAACCTCGCTTTAGTGGTCACTGATCGTGCATCAATTTAATAAGCTAGATTTTTTTAAGAAGAAAGGATGGAGCTCCAAATCAAGCTGGACGGTCTGCAACTTAGCCCCCACGAGGCAAACTCAGCAGCAATCTTTAAGCACTGGCTGGCGTGCTTTAAAGGGTATCACGAGACGGCCGAACATGCACCCACGGGAGAGCAGAAACTGCACGTCCTGCACTCAAGGGTGAGCCCGGAGCTTTACACCCTCATCGAGGAAGCGGAAGACTTCGATGCAGCAATTGAGCTGCTAAAAGGACACTATATTCGCCCGGTAAACCAGGTCTATGCCCGGCACCTGTTGGCAACAAGGCAACAAACCCCTGGCGAATCGCTGGAGGAATTCTACCATGCACTCCTGGTGCTGGGAAGAATTTACGGCTGCCTGCAAGTTTCGGCGAGCGAATACACAGAACTCTTAGTCCGGGACGCTTTCGTGGCAGGTATGCTTTCGTCATAAATCCGCCAGCGCCTGTTAGAGAAGGACACCCTGGGTCTCAGGGAGGCACGGGCCCTTGCAGGTTCCCTGGACGTGGCCTCCAGGAACGCCCGCGCCTACGTTCCCGACCGCGCAGCAGCCCCCTGGGCAGCATGGAACCCCGCAGCGGCCAACCCCGAGACTTCCCCCGTTCCCCCACAGACCTGCGCTGCAAGGTGGCCAGGTAACCCCGAGGGCCCCGCTGCTACTTTTGCGGGCAGGCCAAGCAGCCCCGCCAGCGCTGCCCAGCCCGCGCATCCACCTGCAAGGGGTGGGGCAAAAAAGGCCATTTCGTGGGGGTATGTCAGGCCCGAGCGGTGGCCGCGGTCTCCAGCAGCGAATGCGGACTGCCACCATAAACTTCTCCATGGGCCCTGTGCGGCCAGTGGTCGCCGCCACCCCCATATCCCAGGGCCACGTGCGGACCCCGGACGCCGCCATCTTGTTCCACGGACGCCACGCTTGAGGGATAGGCGCCGCCATTTTGTGCACCCCTGCCATGTGCGACCAATGGGAGACGCCATCTTGGAAGAACCCCCAGGACCCCAGCTCGGCCGACCACACACTGCCTGAACAGAATTCCCAACTACTGTGATTGGCCTCGGTGACCCTTGATCAGTCTCGACCTCGAACACTCAACCGCTACGACGACCGTTTTCATCAACGGGCACGAGACGTCCTGCCTAATTGACTCTGGGAGCACGGAGAGCTTCATACACCCCGACACGCTAAGGCGCTGTTCCCTCCTCATCCACCCTGTTAATCAAACAATCTCACTGGCCTCCGGTTCCCACTCAGTAGACATAAAGGGGTTTTGTGTAGCAAACCTCACAGTCCAGGGAAGGGAGTTCAAAAATTTCCTACGTCCTGCCCCACCTCTGCGTGGCTACACCCCTGGGTTTAGACTTCCAGTGTAACCTTCAAAGTCTGACATTCCAATTCGGCGGCCCTATACCCCCCCTTACTGTCTGCGGCCTCGCGACCCTTCAGGTCGACCCGCCTTCCCTGTTTGCGAACCTCACCCCGGATTGCAAACCCGTCGCCACCAGGAGCAGACACTACAGTGCCCAGGACCGGATCTTTATTAGGTCAGAGGTCCAAAGGCTACTGAGGGAAGGGGTCATTGAAGCCAGTAACAGCCCCTGGAGAGCTCAAGTAGTGGTGGTAAAGACCGGGGAGAAGCATAGGATGGTCAACGACTACAGTCAGACCATCAACAGGTTTACGCAGCTGGACGCGTACCCTCTCCCCCGCATATCCGACCCGGTAAACAGGATCGCGCATTATAAGGTCTTCTCCACGGTGGATCTCAAGTCTGCCCACCACCAGCTCCCCATCCGCACTAGTGACCGCAAATACACTGCCTTCGAGGCAGACGGGCGGATCTATCACTTCTTAAGGGTTCCCTTTGGTGTCACTAACGGGGTCTCGGTCTTCCAGCGCGAGATGGACCGAATGGTTGACCGGTACGGTTTACGGGCAACATTCCCGTATCTCGATAATGTCATCATCTGCAGCCACGACCAGCAGGACCACGACACCAACCTCCGAAAATTTCTCCAGACCGCTAAAATCCTTAACCTAACATACAAGAAGGATAAATGCGTGTTGAGCACCGACCGTCGAGCCATTCTCGGCTACGTAGTGCGAAATGGAGTTGTAGGCCCCGACCCTGAACGCATGCGCCCCCTTATGGAGTTCCCCCTCCCTCACTGCTCTAAGGCCCTGAAACGCTGCCTAGGGTTTTTTCGCTACTATGCCCAGTGGGTCCCCAACTATGTGGACAAGACCCGTCCCAGATCCAATCCACAGCTTTTCCCCTGTCGATAGAGGCCCGCCAGGCCTTCAGCCGCATCAAACACACATTGCAAACGCCACGATGCACGCCATCAACGAGTCCCTCCCCTTCCAGGTCGAGAACGATGCGTCCGACGTAGCTCTGGCGGCCACCCTCAACCAAGCGGGCAGACCCGTGGCCTTCTTCTCCCGTACCCTCCATGCTTCCAAATTCCGCCACTCCTCAGTCGAAAAGGAGGCCCAGGCCATAGTAGAAGCTGTGCGACATTGGAGGCATTACCTTGCTGGCAGGAGATTCACTCTCTTCATTGACCAACGGTCGGTTGCTTCCATGTTCGATAATGCACAGCGGGACAAGATAAAAAAACGACAAGATCTTGCAGTGGAGGATCGAACTCTTCACCTACAACTACGAGATCTTGTATCGTCTCGGGAAGCTAAACGAGCCTCCTGACGCCCTGTCCCACGGCACATGTGCCACCGCACAAGTGGACCGCCTCCGAGCCCTCCACGAGGACCTCTGGCACCCGGGGGTCACTCGCTTTTTACATTTCGTCAAGAACTGCAACCTGCCCTACTCCATCGAGGCGGTCAGGACTGCCACCAGGGACTGCCAAATCTGCGCGGAGTGCAAACCGCACTTCTACCGGCACGAGAGAGCGCACCTGATAAAGGCTTCCCGTCCCTTTGAACGCCTCAGCATGGACTTCAAAGGCCCCCTCCCCTCCACCGACTGCAACACTTACTTCCTGAACGTGATTGACGAGTACTCCCGGTTCCCATTCGCCATCCCCTGCCCCGACATGACCGCCACCACCGTCATCAAGGCCCTCCATAGCATCTTTGCACTGTTCGGTTTCCCCGCTTACATACACAGTGATAGGGGGTCCTCCTTTATGAGTGACGAACTGCGTCAATTCCTGCTCAGCAAGGGCATCGCCTCGAGCAGGACGACCAGTTACAACCCCTGGGGTAACGGACAGGTAGAGAGGGAGAACGGAACGGTCTGGAAGACCGTCCTACTGGCTCTATGATCCAGGAACCTCCCAGTCTCCCGCTTGCAAGAAGTCCTCCACTCCATCCAGTCACTACTTTGTACAACCACCAATCAGACACCTCACAAACGTCTCCTTGTCTTCCCTAGGAAGTCCTCTGGGACCTCGCTCCCGACCTGGCTGGCAGCACCCGGACCCATCCTGCTCCGAAAACGCATGCAGGCGCACAAGTCGGACCCGTTGGTCGAGAGGGTTCAGCTGCTCCATGCTAACCCCCAGTACGCCTACGTGGCATACCCTGACGGCCGACAAGATACGGTCTCCCTACGGGACTTGGCGCCTGCCGGAACTCCTCGCACATTCCAGCCACCAGTCCCACCCTCCCCTCCACCGCAGCTCCTTACAGGAGGATCGGTCCATCCGCCGGCCCCATCTAGGCCCCCCACCCACCGACGCCCCCCACAGGCGCTCCCTTCCCAAGTTTTGTAGTTTCTGGCCACCACCCCTGCCCGACTCTTTTTTTTAACAGGGGGTGAATGTGGTATTATACGTATTACTGTACCTGAGAGGCTAAAGCACCATTGGTAGAACCTGTATGCTCGCTATTGGCTAGAGTGTATAATAGCTCCGCCCTGATAGGCGGGGTATAAGAACCCGTGCCGCCCCAGCAGCCCTTATTCTGTACCTGAGCTGCTGGGGGAAACATCTAGCTTATTAAAGCCTTCAGTTGGACTACAACCTCGCTTTAGTGGTCATTGATCGTGCATAACACTGCATCATTGGGCTATCCTGAATTGTCTTTCCTGAATGATTTTCAAACATCTTTCCAATGACAATTTGTAGTTTCATGTTGACGCTTCATTTTCTGAAGATATCTATCAGCACCTACGTATGATTATCCTGTCATGGAGTTTCACACAAGATTATTTTCAATGAAACCCTGTAATATAGATCTGGGGCGAAATTCTCCCGAAACGGCGCGATGTCCGCCGACTGGCGCCCAAAACGGCGCCAATCAGACGGGCATTGCACCGCCCCAAAGGTGCGGAATGCTCCGCATCTTTGGGGGCTGAGCCCTAACATTGAGGGGCTAGGCCGACGCCGGAGGAATTTCCACCCCGCCAGCTGGCGGAAACGGCCTTTGTTGCCCCGCCAGCTGGTGCGGAAATGACATCTCCGGGCAGCGCATGCGCGGGAGCGTCAGCAGCCGCTGATAGTTTCCCACGCATGTGCAGTGGAGGGAGTCTCTTCCACCTCCGCCATGGTGGAGACCATGGCGGAGGCGGAAGGGAAAGAGTGCCCCCACGGCACAGGCCCGCCCGCGGATCGGTGGGCCCCGATCGCGGGTCAGGCCACCGTGGGGGCACCCCACGGGGTCAGATCGGCCCGCGCCCCCCCCAGGACCCCGGAGCCCGCCCGCGCCACCTTGTCCCACCGGTAAGGTAGGTGATTTAATTTACGCCGGCGGGACAGGCAATTTATCGGCGGGACTTCGGCCCATCCGGGCCGGAGAATCGAGCAGGGGGGCCCCGCCAACCGGCGCAGCGCGATTCCCGCCCCCGCCGAATATCCGGTGCCGGAGACTTCGGCAACCGGCGGGGGCGGGATTCACGCCAGCCCCCGCCGATTCTCCGACCCGGCGGTGGGTCGGAGAATGTCGCCCCTGATTCTTCATTCAATTTTCCAAAATGTTAATCGTTTTATTGCTATATTGAGAAAATATAAGGCCTTACACTAAGTTTCATTCTGCAGGCATCCATTCCTATATGCACATGTTTTCTTTGCTTCTCTTTTGAATGCTGTCATTCCTGTGGACATAGTTCCATGGGTCTTCATGGTTATTCTTCAATAACCAATAGGCAACAAGAGTGACTCTTTCCAGAACATACATACAATGTAGTTGGATCCTTTGCTATCTCAAATCTACGAATGTGCATTTTTCAGTGAGTGCCAGTGGGCAATGATCAGAGTGCAGGTAACATGGAATTTCCCCCTCTCTGCTTTGTAAGGAAGGGTGCTGAAAACAATTGTGCCCAAGGCTGCTCATTTGTTTTTATAAAAAGAGGGCGGGATTCTCCGAAATGGAGGCAGAGTGTTCGCGCCGTCGTGAACGCCGTCGAGGTTCACGACGGCACGAAACGGCCCCTATCCCGACCGATTCAGGGCCCGATAATGGGCTAGGAGCGGCGCCGCTTTTACGTATTTACGCGCGCCAGGCCTTGGCGCCGCGGAAAGGCGGTGCCACATACATGACGCGGCCGGCGCCGCATAACTGGCGTCACCCACGCATGCGTGGTTGCTGTCCTCTCCGAGTCCACCCTACAAGATTCTCCCAACTGGCACGGGAGCGGTGAATCGCTCCCAGGATGTCTCAGGATGCGACAACATTCTATACTTGGATAGCTTTGCAGTTATACTCACCCCTAATTGACTACATTACTGATGTTAGTATCATAAGGAAGGCAAGTATGGAATTGCCCAATTAACTGAATACATCACTGAGCCATACATTAAAGGCAGACTCAGGCAGAGCCTATGGTTCAGAGAGGAGACAATGTGTGTGTATCAGCATCTGGCAAGGACCAGAATATGCTGACCTGTGATATCTACAATTTGAGTAGCCTGTCATTACTCACTCGTTACATTCATACATTATGGATGGCCACATTCGAGAGGTTCTGCAAGGGGCTTGTGAAGTTGCACCCAAGCAAGGGTGAATGCCTCACTTGAAGAAAACTGCAAAATGAAATTAACAAAATGTAAGTTGGCTTTAACTGTTCAGCATATGAATTTCATAATGTTATCCTACCTCTAATTTTGCTGGTATGTTTCCCCTTGTAACGTTGAACAAATCAGTTAAAATTCTCCAAACCGTATTCTCACTGTCATGCCCAGTACAGGCATGAAGATAGTACAAATTTTTAAGGCTGGATTTTAAAAAGACATTAAACACAAGAAGGCTGCAAAAATATGGCTGCCTGCAAATCACGTGACTTCTCTTGTGGATTGAAATACTTTCCCGTCTCCCGAGGACAAAGAACAATCTGGGCTGTTGTTGACTTAATGTATTTTTCCTGAAACAGCACTCAAAAGGGTAATTTAAATTGAATGGGTATTCAATTGAAAAACCATGGCTGTTTCAAAAAGTGTGAAAGGCTACAACAAAATGTGTATCAGCTCAACCAACTGCCATTCTTGGAAGAAGGACTTTGTACCTGCAACTGGTCACATGATTAAGATAGCCATGTTTACTGCTTGGAAGAACAGCAACTCACCAAGTCACCTTCAACAGCAGCTTCCAAACCCATGACCTTTGATGTGTTGTGTATGCCGGGTCTGCAAGGACTGCGTTTACTGCAGCAGTGAGAGAGACAGGCTTTCAACACTTGAAGAAATGCAACTCGATTTTATTGAATTCTTAACTATCATAGATACTTTAACTGTGGGTTGACACTGCTGCGTTGACTGGAGACCTGAGGCTAACCTGACCAGACTATCTTACTACCACATGGTGTATGTTCTAGTTGTTGCTCACGGGCTCTGACTGTCTCAGAGGCTGCATCCCTAGAGAGCGGAAAAACTAGTGCCCTCTGGCTTTATACTGGTCGTGTCCTGTTTGGTTATTGGCTGCTGTGTTCTGTGTGTTCACTGGTCACCCTGTGTGTCAATCACTGCCTGTCTGTGCACCATACTATACCTGTGTGTATATTATGACATCTCCGCCCCGTGTTTTTTTTACTATTTAAAAAAATGTGTTTAGGTCAATAAATAGTGAGTGTGTGTGTGTACAGGAGCCTGACAATAAACAAAGTATGTCAACGTATTCACATGGGAAGGTGTCTAGTGCAGATAGAGGGCAGATAACAAATTAGGAAGAAACAATATGTACAGATGTGTAAATGGATCACAAGCTAATGCAACATTCAGTCTATAAATCCAGTCTCTGTGGCGGGCGACAGATTCTGGTTGACTGCCTCAAAGGTTGGTCAGGGGCCACCTGCACTTGAATGGGCGGAACGGCCTCCAATGTAGAGGTCGGTAAAGAACTGGCAGATCGGTGGCCTCGTGGAAGGGCGCGTCCTGAGGAACCAGCATGCGAGGTGGGACATCACGTTCAGGTGGCGGGCGTGGAAGTAGCCGCAGTGCCCGCCTATTACGCCGAAGAAAGGAGCCATCATGCATGCGAACGAGGAACGATCTCGGGGCCACTTGCTTAACCACCACAGCTGTGGCAGACCAGCCACCGTCAGGTAGCTGAACACAAACTCGGTCAGCAGGAGCCAGAGCAGGGAGATCTGTGGCGTGGGCATAGTACGCCGACTTGCATTGAGCCAGAGACTGTTGCATCCTCTGCAGGACCGGAAAATTGTCAAGGTCCGGGATATGGATAGCCGGCACCGTCGTCCATAGTGTGCGGTTCATCAGCAGCTGTACTGGGGACAGGCCAGCGGACAGAGGAGTCGCCCTGTAGGCTAACAGCGCCAGGTTAAAATCCAAACCCAAGTCAGCAGCTTTGCACAACAGTCTTTTAACAATGTGGATGCCCTTTTCAGCCTTCCCATTCGACTGGGGGTAGTGGGGGCTTGAAGTGACGTGCGTAAAATTGTACAGCCGGGCAAAATCCGTCCACTCCTGGCTGAAGAAACAAGGGTCATTATCAGTCATAACTGTAAGTGGAATGCCATGATGGGCAAAAGTCTCTTTGCATGCCTTGATGACAGTTGCTGATGTGAGGTCAGTCAGTCTGACCACCTCGGGGTAGTTGGAAAAGTAGTCCACGAGGAGGACATAGTCTCGGCCCTTTGCATGAAAGAGGTCAATACCAACTTTGGACCATGGGGAGGACACCAGTTCATGTGGCTGGAGAGTCTCTTTGGGCTGAGCCGGCTGGAACCTTTGACATGTTGGGCAATTGAGGACCGTGTCGGCGATATCCTGACTGATGCCCGGCCAAAATACTGACTCTCGGGCTCGACGGTGACACTTTTCGACCCCCAGGTGACCCTCGTGGATTTGGACGAGGACCAGCTCTCGCGTGCTCTGTGGGATTACTATCCTGTCCAGCTTCATTAAAATGCCATCCACTACCGCTAGATCATCCTTAACATTATAAAACTGGGGGCACTGCCCCTTTTGCCAACCCTCCGTGAGATGTCGCATTACCCGCTGGAGTAAAGGATCTCTGGCCGTCTCCTGACGAATTTGCACGACCCTTTCATCAGTGGCCGTAAAGTTGGATGCACAAAACTTCACCTGAGCGTCTATCTGACAGACAAAGTCCAACTGCTCACACGGCGTGGTGATGGATCTAGAGAGTGCGTCGGCCACAATGAGCTCTTTGCCCGGGGTGTAGACCAGGTCGAAATCATCGCGGCGGAGTTTGAGGAGGATATGTTGTAGCCGTGGCGTCATATCATTGAGGTCTTTTTGGATGATGTGAACCAATGGCCTGTGGTCTGACTCGACCATGAATTTGGGGAGTCCATACACGTAATCATGGAATTTGTCAATCCCTGTGAGGAGGCCCAGGCATCCTTTTTCAATCTGAGCGTATCTTTGCTCAGTAGGTTTCATGGCTCCAGAGGCATATGCAACTGGGGCCCAGAAGGAGGATTCGTCCCGCTGGAGGAATACTGCCCCAATGCCAGCCAGGCTCGCGTCAGTGGAGATCTTTGTCTCCTTGGCGGAGTCGAAAAACGCCAGTACCGGGGCCTTGGTGAGTTTTGCCCTGAGCTCACGCCACTCTTGCTCATGAGCGGGGAGCCCCTGGAAGTCCGTAGTTTTTTTGACAAGATTGCGGAGAGCTGTGGTGTGTAATGCAAGGTTGGGGATAATCTTCCCAAGGAAATTGACCATCCCTAGGAAGCGGAGGACCGCCTTCTTGTCCTCCGGGGTCTTCATGGCGTTGATCGCCGACATCTTGTCTGCATCTGGCTGCACACCGAACTGCGAAATATGGTCGCCAAGGAACTTTATTTCTGCTTGACCAAACGAGCATTTGGCTCTATTGAGTCGGAGGCCATGCTCGTGGATCCTGTGGAACACTCACTTGAGGCGTTCGATGTGTTCCTGAGGAGTTGTGGGCCAGATAAGAATATCATCGACGTACACTCGCACCCCCTCGATGCCCTCCATCATTTGCTCCATTAAGCGGTGGAACACCTCCGAGGCGAAGATGATGCCATCCGGTTGTAACAGTAGTGACCGAACGGGGTGTTAAATGTACATAACTTTCGACTGGACGCGTCCAGCTGTATTTGCCAAAACCCCTTGGAGGCATCCAGCTTCGTGAAAAACTTGGCATGAGCCATTTCGCTGGTGAGCTCTTCTCGTTTATGTATAGGGTAATGTTCCCTCTTGATGTTACGGTTCAAATCTTTGGGGTGTATGCAAATACGAAGTTCCCCTGACGGTTTTTTGACACAGACCATGGAGCTAACACAGTCCGTGGATTCAGTGACCTTAGAAATGACGCCCTGGTCCTGGAGGTCTTGCAGCTGCTGCTTTAGGCGGTCCTTAAGAGGTGCCGGCACCCGACGTGGTGCATGACCCACAGGTGTGGCATTCGGCTTCAGCAGTATCTTGTATCGATAAGGTAGTGTACCCATACATTCGAAGACGCTGTGGTATTGTGCTATGATGTCATCTAATTGGGCTTGGAAGTTGACATCTGGCGAGGCCGTTGCCTCTGCGGACGACATGGTGTGAACCCGCTGCACAAGATTCAGGATTTTGCAGGCCCGAGCACCGAGCAGGGAAGCTCTGTTGGTTCCTACAATTTCAAAATGCAGGGTTGCTTGTGAAGAACGATGGGATACCGCAAGCTGGCATGAGCCACTGGCAGCAATGGCATTGCCATTGTACTCGAGGAGCTGGCAGGCTGGTGGAAGAATGCTTGGCTTGACGCGGATGGTGTCAATGTCAGACTTTGAAATGAGGTTCGCTGAAGTGCCAGTGTCCAGCCTGAAGCGTAAGCGAGCCTTGTTGACTGTAAGGGTGGCACACTGCTCATCACTGGGAATTGTTTCACCTTCTTCGCTGAAAGCATCGTATGCTTGGTGATGATGCCCACCCAGAATGGGGATGTGAGGCCCTCGGTGTTGGAATCTGGAACCATGTCGGAGTCGGAGTCTGCAACGGGTTGCTGTACTGACCGGACGTTCCTGCAGTGCAACGGGGATCGTTGTGTATTGGGCAGTTGAGCAGATCTGCACGGGGCTGCATAGTGGCCAAGGTTGCCACACTGGAGACAGCGTCGAGATTTCGCGGGACATTGCCGCTTTAAATGGGCGGAGCCACAGTTGTTGCACGTCATGGCGCCGACGGACGCTCCGTGCGTCACCGCGCATGCGCGGTGCGGTCGAACGATGTGCGTCCCCTTGGTCGTGGTGCGCAGGAGCCCGGGAAATGTGTGCGAAATAGCCGCCCTCATCCAGACTCAGGCCCTGGAGCTATTTTACAGCCTGCACCTGCTCCGCATCGTGGGGGCTGTTGCTGCTAACTTTAGCCTTAGTTTAATTGCTCTGTTCTATCACCTTTGCTCTTGAGTCGCCAGGTATCTTTCTGATACCGCCACGTGGTTCAAGTCCGAGTAATGATCAATAATCCAACACACTGCTTAGTAAGAGTTAAATCAATGCACATTTATTACATACAGTAATCAATACTCATGCATAAATTCTACTTCTAAGCTACTTCCTACAACTAACAGGCCAATACTTAACTTGGAAATGGCCCACCAGGTCAGGGAAACAAATGGCCTTTCGTTTGGGTTCTGAGCCTGCGGGATTCGAAGCTGGTACAGATCGATAGCTAGGAGCGCCTATCTCGTAGCGAGCGTTGAAATATGACCTACGATTTGAGCGGCTGTTGCAGAAGGTCAGCAGAAGGGTCGCAGGAGGGTGGCAGAGAGGAGAAGGGCCGATTTGAACTAGGACTCTATTCTTATAGTCCCCAGGGGCTTCCTGCCTTTCGGGGCGGACCCTGTACCTTGTTCCAAGTGATTGGACTTTGTCCCAATCACTTGGTTCGATATTCTCCAATGCTGGAGCGATTCCTTGATCGATGGGCGGTCTTGGGGTGATCGTTCACCTCCCTTTGTGTAGGCTCCCGTTGGCGCCGAAAAGTCTGGGTTGGCTTTGTGTCTAAAATGTTGCACATTGTTCCCGGGGATTGCTCATTAATATTCAGATGGCTGGTGTTTTGTTGTGCTGATGGCTGCAGGTATCGATCTTGTCTGGACTTCCTAGAGGCGAATACACAGTTTTACCTGCAGCTGCTTGTTTTAGTCCTGTTGGCTGATTTTCCCATCATTTTTTCCGTTTGCCATTTTAAATTGGGGTTGGCCATTCTAAATCGGGGGTTAGCCATTTTAACTGGCTACAATCCCTCCTTGTGATCCTAACGCGAAGCGTGAAGGATCACATCATTATGTTGCTTTCCATTCCCTGACCTGGGGGGGGGGGACACTTCCTTCATGGCCTCTGCACTGACCATAGCTACGCACAAAAAATTTTAAACTAACAATTCTAAGGGCGCTATGTCAGACAGGGACATGCATTACAAAACAATAAACTGGGAACCTCTAACTTATTCTTAATATACTACACTCACTTAAACATTCCATTATCCTACCTTCCTCAATCATACAACAAAATCATAGCATTTCATACAGTCTTTCCTGGCTTGGCAGTCAAGCTCAGGATCATACAATTTTTTGCTCATGAAAAAGTTCTTTACATCTCTTTATTTACAATAACAATAAACGCAAGTGAATGCACTTTATTACTTTATTATAGATCGCGGGGGCTGGGGGTCTGGTCGTAACCAAACATAGGGGATCTGATCCTATATACTGGGGTTCGAGCACGGTAGGCTCTCCTTCTCCATTTCCGTTGACGCATAGTCTGCACGATGCAGCAGAGTATCGCCAATGCTAGTAGTGTTATGATCACATAGGACAGGGAGGACCAGGTTATGAACCTGGCACACCAAGAAGATGTAGTGTCGCTGGTGACTGGGCTCTGGGTACTGCGGGATAGTGAAACATATTAACGGCTTGGGGTCTTGAAGTCATGGGGTTCGCGGTCACGCGCAACCAAATGTCCAATAACATTATGTTGATCCATATGAAGGAAGTCCTCATGGCTGTTCTCTTTCCTTTTCTTTCTTTGTTTTCTCCGATCCTGGGACTTCTGGAGTTCTGTAGAAACAAGCATAGTGTCTGTAACTATCTTTGTTTAATATCTGGTATGCTAGTGTGTCTGTCCTTTTGTGCCAATTATTCCCTTTATAATTGGTCACGATGTGTGACTCCCTTTTTTTTTCAAAAAACAAATTTTAGGACACGGCGCACTTCCCAATAATGAACCAGTGCTGATTTAGCATCCAAATGTTCCAGGATGTAAATAGCAGATGGCCGACAACCTAAAGGTTACCTAAACAAACAAATCTTTTTGAACTGAAAAATGCCAAAATGAATGGGCCGCGACGGGTAAGATTTGGATGGAGTCCCCGGGTAGGACGGCTACCAATGCCGTGTCTCTCCTACCCGAGCGTAATTGACCAGAGGGGGGGCGGTTCCCAGGCAGGGCAGGTCTCAAGGCGCTTCTCCACTGCCTGAGCAACCGACAAGAACGGGCAAAAATGTAGTCATCGTGGTGGGGCTGCCGTAGTGGTTCTACCTTCAAACCAGAAGGGCAGTTACGAACGGGCACCTGGTACCTTAACCAGTCTCTGCAGACAAGCTAGTTCCTCTGAACAGGTGTCTGGCAACGGTGGGTCTCTGTGGGCAAGTCCTCAGAGGTTTCAGGTGAATTGGCGTCTGGCAATGGTTAGTCTCTGAAGGCAAGTCCTCAGAGGTTTCAGCCGAATAGGCGTGTGGCAGTGAGAAAAATTCTCCTGTCGGGCATACAACATTTAACAAACTTACAAACAACATAAAACATTCTGCAGGTTCCATCAGAATACAGGACATCGTAAATCACATTTGGGCTGGGGTGTAACTAGCATATGGAGGGAGTGCAGCGTGACCGAAGAAGAGAGGAAGGAGGAGTGAAACAAAAATAAAGTGGCCTTGCTGAGGTAACGCTGCCATGAGAAGTGGTGGGTAAGCGCTCCCAGTTTGCATGGGGCAGCTGGAACCTTGTAGCTGCTGTGGGTGGTGTTCTCTTTCATATCTGGGGGCTAGTCTAGCTGGTGGGGGTCTTGGGTGAAGTGTCCTGACTGCCCACAGTTGTAACATGACCCCTGGGGCACATAAGGTGGAGCAGGCTCTCTGGTGCATTGTACCCTTGGGTATGGTTCCCTGGGTGGGGGGTCGGGGCTGTTGGTGTCTTTGCTGGTTTGGGGGGCATTTGTGGGCTGATTCCGTTGCAGTTTCAGGGGGGCTTGACATTCTCGTGCGTAATGTCCTATTTGTCTGCAATTATAACATTCCGGTGGTTTCTGGGGGGTGCTGTTCCTTCCTTCGTTTACCCATGCGGGGTTCTGGTGCGTTTTAACTGGATGCATGTCTGCCTGCTCTTCCTCGGGTTCCCTAACTGCGGGTTTGTCTGCTTCTGCCTGCTGTTCTTCGGGATTTTTAACTGCGGGTTTGCTTTGTACAGACTGCTCCCAGGCGCGGGACAATCTTTTTAAAACCCATTTCTCATTGTGGGCTTTCTCTGAGGGGTCATAATTCGTACAGGCTTTTTGTCCTGCCTCTGTGGCATGGGAGACAAGGGTGCGGGTCCATTTGGCCATAGCGTCTTGGGACAAATGGGCACGTTCTAAATTTCCAGAAACTGCTGTGAAACGAATCCACAGGCGTCCAGCAAACGCTGTGGGGTGTTCTGTCTTTTCCTGCCTGCACTTATTGAGGCCTTCTACGGGGTCACCCCTGTTGTACCCGATCGCATCCAGGATCGCGGTATGCATTTCTGCAAGGGTACCTCCTCCTACATTCTGTGGGTCGGGAAGGGCTGCTGCTACTGATGGATCAAAACTTAAAACTGTGAGCTTTACATGCTCTCGCTCATCCAGGCCGTACATGTGCGCCTGATGTCTAACTGTAGCAAAGAAATGGTGGGGGTCTGAGGTGGGGAGGAACGGTGTGATCTTCTCGCACGCGTCCCGTAATTGGGTCACTGTTAAGGGGGTGGAATATAGATATTCCGCATCGTCCGGTGTGGCTGTGCGGAGGGTAGTTACAGGGTTCATTGGAGTGTGAACTATCTGCTGTGTGGGGGGTTGGGGTGCTTTTCTCTTTTGGGCCTTTCCCTGCGCACATGTTCCCTGAACATATCTCTGCGCTGTTTCGTTTAACTCTTCCCAATCAGGGCCGTCTTCCTGATCTAACTTTTCCCCAAAGGTTTCCTGAAAACCTTTTTGAACAGAAAGCAGCGATTGCAGCTCTGCAATCTGCTTCCGGCACTTTGCGTGATCTAAGGTGCTTTGTCTTTGTTCTGTGGTGGCAGCATGGAGTGCTCGTAATGCTGCCTTGAGATCACTACACTGTTTCTGTAATGTCTCTACCTGTTTTTCTGTCTCCTCTCGTACCAGGACTGCATGTTGAGTGTCCTGACGTATTGAGACTGGAAGCTGCTTAAATGCGCCAGACAAGACTGGTGAGCCCGTTTGGCGTCATCCACCTCTCCATCTTTTGCTGCCAATTTCCTCCTCAATTCCATATTCTCTCTTTCTATTTCGTTTACATCGACCTTACTCATCCGATGTATGCTCTCAACTTCTTTCCGGAGCGTCTTAACGACCTCCTCTTTGCCTCGCAATTGTGCCAAACAGGACACAATTGCCATCGGCTTGTGAGCTTTTCCCAAGCTCTTTTTGTGGATCTCGCTCAGGTTCTCCCACCAAGTATGTCCTATACTCCCGGGACCTGATTCCTCGTTATCACAGAAATCATTCCAAAGGGGCCATCCTTTCCCTTTTAGATATTTCCTGATTTCCCAAATGGGACATTGTCCCACTGTACTGCTGCCGGTCGCTGCGACCGCAAATTCCTCAGGGTTCATGAGGCGCTGCATTGCCTGCATTGCCATCTTGCCTATCCGAATGCCTCTTCTTTAAAATTTGGAACAGGGGGCTAAGGCGGTGTTGTAAATACGGGTACGGCTTTCGCTACATTCCAATATACAAACTTCCAAGAGTTTTGACGCAACAAAAATCTATCAGTTTTACCTTATAGCCCTGTTAGTTATGCATGCATACACATACTTCCGAATTATGAGTATTGATCAGAACTGCTTGAACACTTGTGGTTTTCTGTTTCCAATTGGGTTTCTAATTCAAACTCTTGGGTTCTCCCGGAGTGGTTTTCCACTTCTAGATCGGGTCCCGTCAGGATGTCGCCAAATGTTGCTGTTGACTTTAGCCTTAGTTTAATTGCTCTGTTCTATCACCTTTGCTCATAAGTCGCCAGGTATCTTTCTGATACCGCCACGTGGTTCAAGTCCGAGTAATGATCAATAATCCAACACACTGCTTAGTAAGAGTTAAATCAACGCACATTTATTATATACAGTAATCAATACTCATGCATAAATTCTACTTCTAAGCTACTTCTTACAACTAACAGGCCAATACTTAACTTGGAAATGGCCTACCAGGTCAGGGAAACAAATGGCCTTTTGTTTGGGTTCTGAGCCTGCGGGATTCGAAGCTGGTACAGATCGATAGCAAGGAGCGCCTATCTCGTAGCGAGCATTGAAGTAAGACTTACGATTTGAGCGGCTGTTGCAGAAGGTCAGCAGAAGGGTGGCAGAGAGGAGAAGGGCCGGTTTGAACTTGGCTCTATTCTTATAGTCCCCTTTCGGGGCAGACCCTGTACCTGGTTCCAAGTGATTGGACTTTGTCCCAATCACTTGGTTCGATATTCTCCAATGCTGGAACGATTCCTTGATCGATGGGCGGTCTTGGGGTGATCGTCACCTCCCTTTGTGTAGGCTCCCGTTGGCGCCGAAAAATCTGGGTTGGCTTTGTGTCTAAAATGTTGCACATTGTTCCCGGGGATTGCTCATTAATATTCAGATGGCTGGTGTTTTGTTGTGCTGATGGCTTCAGGTATCGATCTTGTCTGGCCTTCCTAGAGGCGAATACACAGTTTTACTTGCAGCTGCTTGTTTTAGTCCTATTGGCTGATTTTCCCATCAGCCTTTTCCATTCGCCATTTTAAATCGGGGTTGGCCATTCTAAATCGGGAGTTAGCCATTTTAACTGGCTACAGGGCCTTGCCGCGCCATCTCTGCCACCTTGATATGGGAGTACCGGTTGTTAGCGTGCTCGTGGAGGACGCAGGTTTCGATGGCAATGGTAAGGGTGAGCTGCTTAACTTTAAGGAGCTGCTGACGAAGGCGATTGGAGTGGACCCTGGTAACGATCTGGTCGCGAATCATGGAGTTGGGAGTGGAGCCGTAGTTGCAGGACTGCGTGCGGATACGGAGATGGGTTAAGAAGAACTGAAAAGGTTCATCCTTACTCTGAAGCCTCTGCTGGAACACATAGCGTTCAAAGCTCTCGTTGACTTCGATGTCACAGTGGCTGTCGAACTTCAGCAAGACTGTTTTAAACTTTGTCTTGTCCTCGCCTTCAGCAAAGGTGAGGGAGTTGAAGATGTGGAGAGCGTGGTCCCCGGCTGTAGCGAGGAAGAGAGCGATCTTCCTGGCATCTGATGCGGTTTCGAGGTCAGTGGCGTCAAGTTACTGCTGGAACATCTGCTTGAAAATCTTCCAGTTAGCACCGGAGCTGTTGGGGAGGGCGGACGTTGTCCATGTTACCGGATGGCTGATCGCTGGTCAAAGGCAGACTATCTCAAGATAGGTCTGTCAAACTCGAGCATGACTCACTGGTACCATGATGTGTTGGGTATGTCGGGTCTGCGAGGACTGCATTTACTGCAGCAGTGAGAGAGACAGGCTTCCAACACTTGAAGAAATGCAACTCGATTTTATTGAACTCTTAACTATCATACATACTTTAACTGTGGGTTGACACTATGCTGACTTGACTGGAGACCTGAGGCTAACCTGACCAGACTATCTTACTACCACATGGTGTATGTTCTAGTTGCTGCTCACGGGCTCTGACTGTCTCAGAGGCTGCATCCCAAGAGAGCGGGGAAACTAGTGCCCTCTGGCTTTATAATGGTTGTGTCCTGTCTGGTGATTGGCTGCTGTGTTCTGTGTGTTTACTGGTCATCCTGTGTGTCAATCACTGCCTGTCTGTGCGCCATCATATACCTGTGTGTCTATTATGACAACCTCTACTACCTAGAAGGAGGGCAGCAGATGCATGTGACACCATCAGCTGCAAGCTTCCCTCCAAATCATTCATTATTCTGACGGAACTATATCGCTGTTCCTTCACTGTCACTGGGTCTAATTCCTGGAACTCCCTCCCTCACAGCACTGTGGGTGTAAGTATACCACATGGACTGCAACAGTTCAACAGGGCAGCTCACCATCACTTTCCCAAGGGCAATTAAGGATGGGCAATAAAGGCTGGCCTAGCCAGAGATAGCAAAATTTCATGAAAGAATTAACAGAAAGACTATGCAGACCAGAAACACCATGAAAGATGCCATGGGTGGCACAGTAGCACAGTGCTTAGCACTGTTGCTGCACAGCGCCAGGGCCCCAGGTTTGATTCCCGCTGAGGTCACTGTCCATGAGGAGTCTGCACGTTCTCCCCGTGTCTGCGTGGGTTTCCTCCGGGTGCTCTTGTTTCCTCCCATAGTCCAAAAATGTGCGGGTTAGGTGAATTGGACATTCTGAATTCTCCCTCAGTGTACCCGAACAGGCTCCGGAATGTGGCGACTAGGGGATTTTCACAGTAACTTCATTGCACTGTTAATGTCAGCCTACTTGTGACAATAATAAAGATTATTATCTGAAAAGCAACTGAACCAGATACAAGATAACTACGCAGCCAAGGTAAACAGCTATACTTAGATAGTTGAAGAACAATTCTCCTCCAACCTGTTCCACTTCAAGTTCACCTAAGAGCCAACCTCCTGGCAAGTCAACTACAGGAATCCTTGCAGCTTACTGAAGTCTACTTGCTTCACAAGAACACCAATTCAGTTAAAGCATGAATTCATCTAAGAAATTATAGGCGAGCTGCAAAAGAGCCTGAAATTATTTTAGACAGTAACTGTATTTTTTCTCTTCATCTTGTCATCTGAGAGTACCTTTAAGAAATGGGTGTTTATTACTGCAGTGATGTCAGAGAGGGGGTGGAGCTGGGCTGTCTGTCAGCTTTTTACTTTTGTTTTAGGCTGTTGGCTGCAGGGTGTGTTTTAGTTTTGTTTTCAGAGCTGGATAGCTGCAGTCACAGCCAGAAGGTGTATTAGAGTCTCTCTCTGTAAATCGATCCTGGTGATTTAAAACTAATACCAGTAATGACTTTAACCTGATGTGCTTCTGGTAAAAGGTGTTTTAAGTCTTATGGATGTTAAAAGGGAAGCTTAAAGGATTACTTTGTGTTGTATTCTTTGGGGGTTGTATTTGAATTAATGGTTGCTAAGATGTTCACTGTATGTTTTAAAAAGGTTAACTTGAGTTCATAGAACAAACATTATTTTGCTTTAAAAAATACTTTTCCATGTCTGCTGTACCACACCTGTAGAGTGGGCTGTGTGCTCCCCATACCACAATCTAGTAAAAGTTGTGGGTCAGGTGAATTCCATCATACACTTTGGGGTTCTCTAAACCCTGGCCCATAACAATCTGCATCTAATCTTTGTGTATATGACAGAGTGTGCGAGACATCATGTCTAAATCCCTGGGATAAGTGTTTGATAATAAATAATCCTCTTTGTTTTAAATTCCAAAGGTTTGCTGCTGTATACACCACTTTGAGGGTAAGAAAACACACTAACATCTTACATTAAAATACTTTGACCATGGACAATCAGAAAACATATAAACACTGTATATGCAATATTTCCCTGTCCTATTTATGTTGATTTATTTTTAAGGAGCAACATTTATTCTGGTTTTTGTTCTTGGCTAGAAACTGAGGGCAGAAACGTCTGAACTTCCCTTTGGTTATAGTTACTTTGAAGGAGCTTTTTTCAAATGTCTGTGTGTAAACATTTGTGAAATGCTGAAATGTTCTAATAATTGTGGAAACAATAGACCATGAAGTGTTACTTTCCTTCCAGATATCTTGTGGAAATAGGTTGAAGTGTAATACGAAGTTGAGTACAAAATCAAAGAGGTTATGCTGAACTTACACAACATACCAGTTACATTTCAGATTGTTCTGGGTGCCATATTATAAGAAGGATGTGAATGCATTGGAGAGAGCGCAAAAGAGGTTTACAAAAATGGTTCCAGGACGAGAAACTTCAGTTATGAAGATAGTTTGTGCAGGTTGGGGCTATTATCCTTGGAGAGGAGAAGGCTGAGAGAAGATCAGATAGATGTGTTCAAAATCATGAGGGGCCTGGGCAGAGTAGATAGGGAGAAACTGTTTCCACTTGTAAAAGGCTGGAGAATGAGAGGGCACAGATTTAAGGTGATTTGTAAAAGAAGCAAATGTGACGTGATAAAACACTTTTTCACACAATGAGTGGTTCGGGTCTGGAATGCGCTGCCTGGAAGTGTGGTGGAGGCAGGTTCAACTAAGGCATTCAAGGGGGCATGAGATTATTATTTGACTAGAAACAATATGCAGGGGTACGGGCAGCAGAATGGCACTAAGTCATAATGTTCAGTCGAAGAGCTGGTGTCGACACGATGAGTCAAATGGCCCCCTTCTGCACCTTAACAATTCTGTGAAAGTGCATTAATGTATTGTGTCACATTCTATCTAGGGAGCAGAATCTATCTGCAACAGGGTAGCTAAACCCCACTCTGCTGTGCTTTTGGTGTTCCTTGTGTGGTAATAATACAGGCATTACAGTTCTGTCACAATCTGGGATTCTTCAAACACTCCTCTATGCATACTCACAGAACCAAGGGACTTTCTATGGGCAGATCTCACCTCTGTCCCCAGATGGAAAATTAGTTTTGCCATTGTTGTCTCCTTATTGTTTGATGCTGACGCTGGCTGTAATATGATTCCGTCGACACTAACAGCCTTTGAGACTTCATTGAAATGTACACTCTTTATATGGGTGATATTCTCCCTAGTCTGGGATAGAGACCAATTGTAGCAACCCTGCTGCCTAACCAGCTGAGGTCAATAAATGAACACAAAAATTGCATTCAAACTTTGTCTGTTTGCCTCACTTTACCACCGACTTTATCAACTGGGCCATATGTAAAGTTGCTGAGCTGTATTGGCGCATGTCACAGTGGCTGGGTGTACTATTTTCAGATAACATGACATGCATTTTGCCTCTTGGTTCCTTGCATGTGAACAAACAAGTGAAAATGTAACAGGAAATGTTTGTAACAAAGATATTGTCTCTGCATTATTTGACAATGGAAGATATCACAATCAAACTAATCTGAACAATATATTGTTTTCATCAGTTTCCAGATGGGTAATTCAAAGGCAATCAGGGTAGTATAGAATCATAGAATTTACAATGCAAAAGATATTCGGCACATCGAGTCTGCACCGGCCCTTGGAAAGAGAACCACATCTCCACCCTATCCCTGTAACCCAGTAACCCCACCCAACCTTTTGTTCCCGTACCAGCCTCCCCAAACAGGCGCCGGAATGTGGCGACTAGGGGCTTTTCACAGTAACTTCATTGAAGCCTACTTGTGACAATAAGCGATTTTCATTTCATTTCATTTCATTTCATTAAGGGCAATTTAGCATGACCAATCCACCTAACCTGAACATCTTTTGACTGTGGGAGGAAAACGGAGCACCCAGAGGAAACCCACGCACACACGGGGAGGATGTGCAGACTCCGCACAGACAGTGACCCAAGCCGGGAATCGAACCTGGGACCCTGAGCTGTGAAGCAACTGGGCTAACCACTGACTTTACTGACTCCAGTAAATCTCACCAAGTATCTCCCAGAAGTAGAAAAAAACTGCAGAAATTATCTTGGGGGTTCAACAGAAAGAAATCAGACTTGGGGTGGCCTCCTGCATGTTCTAACCTGTGGTTCATAAATTTATAGTTACCCCTTGCACGAGAACTCATGCAATAAGTGGCAGTGTACCATGTGATAGGATTGGGAAATTGTTTCTCAGGCTGGCAAAGCACTGTCTGAAACCTCAGTGCCGGCATTCATACAGACATTTTAATTTCATATAGAAGGGTTAGCTGCAACTGGTGAAGCTATTTTGTTGGAACATGTGAAAAGTTAGAGAGTCAAAAGATAGTTTGGCCCATCAAAGAGCATCCCTCTGATGCCTTAATTATCCTATCACATGAATAACTAATAATATACCCATTAGAAGGGATGGACTATAAGCTCATCAGTTTTTCACCAGGAGGGGAAATAATGACATCCATGCTGAAGGAGAAATAAATGTTACCAATCAGATATTACAGTGAATAAGCAACATGTAGTTCAAATGGGAAAGTCTTTCCTGCCGAAACTCACTGAATTATTTGAAGAAGCAACAGAGTGTGCAAGGGTAATGTAGTAGATGTAATATATCTAGCTCTCCAAATGGCCTTGACAAAACTATGAAAATCCTATCCAACCTGCAAAGTGGGGTGGCCAATTGAGCCTGTTAAAGGCTATTCCCCCCCCCCCCCCATAAATTTAGAGTACCCAATTATTTTTTTCCAATTTTGCATGGCCAATTCACCTACCATGTAAGTCTTTGGGTTGTGGGGGTGAGACCCAAGCAGTCATGGGGAGAATGTGCAAACTCGATGTTAAAAGCTACTTAAGGAGAACTATTGAAGGCTGGCTGGAAAATGACTTTATAAAAAAATTTAGAGTACCCAATTTATTTTTTCCAATTAAGGGGCAATTTAGCATGGGCAATCCACGTACCCTGCACATCTTTGGGTTGTGGGGGTGAAACCCACACAAACATGGGGAGAATGTGCAAACTCCACACGGACAGAGACCCAGAGCCGGGATCGAACCTGGGACCTCGGCGCGTGAGGCTGCAATGCTACCCACTACGCCACCGTGCTGCCCAGGAAAATGTCTTTTGGCCTCCATATCTCTACAGTGACTGGGGACAATGTGGGCTGGATTCTCTGCACCCCGATGCCAAAATCGCATTCGGCAACAGGGCGGAGAATCCAGTTTCCCCCACGAAATTGGAGAGTACGCTGCGCTGATTACCCACCGCCTCAGGCCATTGCCTGAGCCCCGCCCTGCTATTCTCCATCCCTGACCGGCCGAATTCCCGCGTCCATGATATCTGCGTGGCGGCTGCGGACAAAGTACGGGGCCGCCACAGTCGGAGGAGGGCCGATCGGAGGGCAGTGGGCGCCTCATTCAGGACTGGGGTTTTTTGTGCGGAGGGTCCGGCGAGCGGTCGATCAAGGGCACTATTTCCGCAGTCCAGGTCCGGGTGCTGAGTCCGCTATGAAGCACGGTGCGGCCGCTAGAGGCCACCGCTGTGCGCATGCGCGGCCTCTGACCCGGAGGTGCGGGGGGGTTGTATCGGCAGCTGGAGCTGCGAGCTCCACGACAGCTGCCTGTTAGCCACCTGCAAGGTAGTGAATCTGTGGCCTTTTGACACAAATTTTCTGACGTAAAAGACCACAGTTTTCATGAAATCGTGGGGACATAGTCCCAAAATCAGAAAATCCAGTCCTATAGCTTCCCAGTGATAAACGAGCAGGCCCAACCTGCCAGTTTGGGTTCAGCAGCAGCCAAAATACTGACACCCTCTTCCTGACTTTCCTTTAATGCCAGCGTTTGCTTCTTCAGTACTGGAGGACATTCTGTTAGCCCTCCAACTTCAAAAGCTTACCTGACATCCGCAGTTAGATGACGAGCCCACCTTCAGGTCATTCATTGGTCAATTCGGGAAAAGTCACAGGTAACTTTAAAAAAGTCACAAGTGAGTGACTCTTTCCCCACACTGTGTGAGCTTCTGATCTGCTTGAGACTGAGTCTGTCCTGAAGCCTGTGGGAAAGTCTTGCCTTCTGAGCACGGAATTCATTTCTGGTCGGCATTTTATAAATAGGAATGAGGTAATGCAGAGGGGGCAAAACAATTGATAAGGATGATTTCCGAACTGAAAGGCAGCTATTAGGAAAGTATGAACAGGCTGTTCACTCAGCTGGCTGGAGGCTTTGCAGGTGGATCAAAATAACATCAAAGGTACAGGGGTTCAATAAATTAAACTGGATGAACTGGAAATTTGACTTCCCTGGATAAAAATATTCCTGATGCAGGCATGGAATTCTGTCTCAAATTCTAGATGTATCTTCTTTGATATGAGTTTTTATATGAATTTGGAAAATAAAATCAGCCATATTATTCCAAGTTGAGGAGGGTGGACTAAATTGTGTGAAGGAATCCAACTGGTTTGTAAGCTCGTCCTGGGGCTCATGGTCAGCAATAAACAGTAAGAAGTCTTACACCAGGTTAAACTCCAACAGGTTTATTTGGAATCACTAGCTTTCTGAACATCGCTCCTTCATCACTCACCTCTGAAAGTTAATGATTCCAAATAAACCTATTGGACTTTAACCTGGTGTTGTAAGGCTTCTTACTGTGCCCACCCCAGTCCAACGCCGGGCATATCCACATCAACAATAAACATAAAAGGTTGGGAATACTGCACGTTATGCAGAGAGAAAAACAGGTCTTTCGTAAATAACTGGAAAGTTAGGAAATGTCGCAATCTTTAGACGTCATGTCACAGTAGCGTGTTTTGTTGTGTTAATTCCCAACAGGAGATTGATACCCCATGGCACCTTTTTTATTATCCCACTCTCACTAATGCGTTGAACCGTTTACCACGTATGGGTTTAGGCTTTGCAATGGAGCATTATCACATTGTTTAATAGGCGCATTGCTGGACACCGTATTTGTGACAAAACTGCGTCCCAAGCTGACACCATTACGAGGTTGGTTCTGTTTTTTTGCACCACTTCCTGGATGGGAGCCTGCTTCCGGGTCTGCCAGTTGTTATGTTGCCCAGCGCGTGATGCCGAGGAGGAATTGAGCGCTGGGCTGACGGGAGCAGCGGCGGCGGCGGCCTCCCACCGGCAGGGGGAGGAAACGAACGATTGTGACACGGGCGGGCTGTCGATTGGCTGTGGGGGATGGGGTGGGCTGAGCAGAGAACAGGGGGGAGCCCGTGAGCCGGAAGGCCCGGCGCTGACCGATAGAGGGCGCAGCGCCTCCCCACTCGTCCCCCCTTCTCTCTTTCCCCCCCCCCCACTCCACTTGCCCTTTGTCCGCCAGATGGCAGCTTCACCTTCAGTCGGAGTGAGCGCAACGACATAAACGGCCGTTTGCCAGAAAGGAGAGAGAGAGAGAGAAAAATTTAAAAAAAAAACAGTCGAAAAAGATCCAAGCACTTTATCCGGCGAGAGAGAGAGAGAGAGGGGGTAGGGAAAAAAAATCAACGTAGCTAAATATCGAGAAGGGAGAGAGAGAGAAACCGGAATACAACAGTTGTGGAGAGAGAGAGAGAGAGAGAAAAAAAGGTGAGGAAGAGATATGTTTTTTCTCTGGGGAGGGGGACGGGGGCGAAAGGTAAAGAATGTTCTGGAAGTGTCGGTCGGTGAGTGTGAGCCGGGCCCCGGCTTCCCGCTGTCGGGGGGCCTGTGTTTTGTGGAGAGAGGTTTCAGCAAAATGGAGGCCGCGGGCCCGGGGTTTGTTTTTTATATAAAATCGCAATTCGGGCCTAGTTAGAAAGATCGAGAGAGAGAGAGAGAGAGTGTGTGAGTGCGAGAGAAAAGGGGGGGGGGTGGAATTAGAAAAAAAACACAACCCCCGCAGATTAAACTGCTCCAACCTCCCTCCTTCCGTCCCAACTCCCGGCTCCCACCCAATCGACCGAGACGAGAAACTCCTCCACCCCCCCCCCCCCCCCCCCAAAACACAAACAAAATGTCCAAGTCGCCTTTCCAGCTGCAGAACAAAATTCGGCGACATCGCGGCAGAAAAGACGGGAGACTTTTTGGCGCCACTTTGTTTCGTTTTATTTTTTATTTTATTTTCCGCCCCCCCCTCCCCCTTCTCCCGGCGGAAAAAAAAAATCGCCCCCCCCCCCCAACCTGTGGGTTGTTTATTTAAAAAAAAAACACGGGCTTTAATTGCCGACGACGATGTTTTTTTTTTTGCAGGGTTGGGGGAGGGAGGGGGCGCAACGTTTTTTTTTTGTTAAAATCACTTCCTTATCGGAAATGGAGAACATTTCGAGATGTGCTTTAAAAAAAATGTGTATATTTTTAAAAAGGCAGCCAGCTTCCCCGTTCCTTTTATTCACGGGGTCCGGCCGAAGTGGCGCCTTCCCACTCGCTCGATGTTTTTTTCCCGGTGTTTTGGTCGAGTTTTATTCCGTGTTCCGAAAGGTTTAAATAATCCTCTTAGCGAGTAGGAATGGCTGTAGTCATGTCCGGGTCCATGTGACAGTGTTGTAAACACTCCTCGCCGATGGAGGGTGGGTGGGGGAAGGCACTATTTCCCCCCAAGAGAGTTTACGGGGCTTCTTTTCGTTTCTGATCACCTTTTCTGACACAAGTCGTTCCATGGCACTTTTTTGTGTGTGTGTAAATTAAACCCAAACTTCCGCAGGTTTGCCACCTCGCTCCGAAAAAATTAACAGTAAACAGATCCTCATAAATCACCCTGCAATTTCTTAGCCACACCCTGTTTGTGCCTAATCTGGTACATTTCGTGGGAAGTCCTTGTAACTCGGCTCCTTCTTCTCGTTAACCGGTGACTTGTCCTTATTTGTTTTTGTAAAGTAGAGATGTTGGAACGTAAGTCCACGAATATAAATTGCCTGATTTTCTTTGTGGTGTTTTTGTTCCAAGCTTCGGAATAAAACTGCTGACGTTAGCATGGAGCTGACTTGTACACTTTTAAATCTTATCTGGTATTTACTAAGATACTTTAAAATGATACGAACAAGCTCCTGATCCACGTAAATTGTTTATGCAACTTCGACTTTCGTCGCGGTGTGCGTTTTCATCCTGACGTTCACTATTCCACAGTTTATTCAAAAACAAATACGTGGCTGCTTGCATTTTAGTGTATGTGGATGTGCTTATTCTCGGTAGTGAAACTGAAGCCACCAGAGGTTTGAAACAAATTTAGTTCTACATTTTAGCTTGCAAATAAGCTTCCTGTTGACGACAGAGGTATACTCGTTACAGTTCACAACTGAAATATCCTCGCAGGGAATTAAGTAGTGGACCCCTGGCCTAGGTCAAAGCGCAAATTGTGGTAATATTTCTCGTGTAGCTAATATAAATTCCAGCCTTTCCTGCTCAAGTTCAATGTGTGTAAACTAACGTGCAACTAAGATTGTTTGTAACTTGTGTGTACAGTTTATAAAGATGGTTTTTCCCGATATCAATAGAACGGTTGTTAATGTAGTGAATTCCACTTTGTTGTGGGCTGTGCTGGAATATAGTTACATTTTTCCTGTGTTGTGGGGGAATACATAAGTAATCATTAACATTGACGGGCTGCACCTCCAGTATCTTTTTCAAACATGTCTCATGTTTGAATGTAGCTTTTGCATAAACCAAAGTTTTAAAAATAACCATTATTTCAATTCTTAATATCATTCAAAAGAATCCAAATTGTAGTACGTATTTAGGTAAATTGATAAAAGTATGTGAATCAGTTCAATTTTGCAATGATATAATAACATTGGATATTATCAAGAGGTCTAAGTCAGTGCTCGTTCAAAATGACGTCAGCATATTACTCTGAAAGAAGCTGAACTCGCAGTTGAACAGGAAGTGGTACAAGTGAACCCTAGCTATCGGATTAAATTTCTCAGCTAATATGTCAGTTGCCTAGCTGAAAATTAAGATTCCATTGTCTGGCCTGCTATCACAATAATGTCAGTCTTCAGTAGAAAGAGGGCATAAATGATTAAATTAGAATGCATGCATGCATGCAATGTGTATCTTGTTTGTCCTGACTCATGAAATGATTGGATGAGATTAGTTTAAGTTTTTTGTGGGTAAAACCTAAACACTGATAACCAGAATGATCCTCGAATTGCAGTATTGGTAGTAACATTTTTTGGAAAATTTCCATATTGTTTAAAATTTTTGGTTTGTTTTTTTAATGCACAGTTGACAGAAGAGAAGCAGGCTTGAATTCCTTGAAATGAAAATGTAATCATTCTGTGCACTAGAACTTGGTTATGCACCTATGTATTTTTTAAACCATGGCAACACTTGAAAGTCTGCATCAGAATCACAACAATAGAAGAACAACTTGTATCTTAGATGGTGATTTTGATGTTGGACTGGACACTGCGAAGGTTTGAAGAAGAGTTGCATCAGAAAAAGGATAACATGGTCAAAATCAATTTTGCAAAGGCTTTTAGAATTGGAGAGGCACATCTGGCTCTGTGGTGCAACGGATAGGGTGTTGGATTTTGTCAGTGTCCTCCTGTGAAGCATTTAAGGTTTTCAGAAAAGGAGCGTCTTAGGATTTTGTTCATAAACACCAGTTGGGTGGAGGCACCACAACACTTTTGGAGCAGGAAATAGATGCACAGTAAAGAAATACTGAAAGAATTGAGGGTTTAAGCTTCTGGTGTAGAGATGGAGAAAGTAACATGCGTTGGATGGAGCAAGGTCATGATGTGGGGTGAAGGGGGTGGACACTTAGTAAAATGCATTCAAATCCTTGCATGTCTTTTGCTGAGTATCACTTGATTTGTGAGGGCTGTATGGTTTTTGACAAATTCACTGTGAATTTGGTTGCCATACTTCAACTGTCTTGCCAACCCTGTTTCATGTTCGTTTTTTTCCCAAACTCAATTAAGATTAGTTCAATTCTGTTGGCATCCCACTGGTGTTGACAATGTGGGCATCTTGTTAAAGCTCTTGTATATCTCCATGTGAATGATTGTGTCCTCTGGCTTCTTGCCAAATTGTTTTAATGATTTGCGATATATCTGGTCAACTGGTCTCGGTCTGCAAATGTATATTTATTTAACATTGGTTAGAATTACTTGTGTACACATCCACTATTCCTCAGAATCTGTTTAATTGATTAATATGGATTTGCTCTGAAATAATCGCAGATCTAAATTTAACTTTAACTGTAACATGTGAACTGATGAGAGCAGCTTAATTTAGATTTGGTCTGAACGTAATGTACCCTCCTCCAGGATCTTTATAATGTGGGACGACATTGACCTAATTGTTGGAAGTCTTGTGATGTAATTATCATGACAACTTTTGTTTTATTTTTTTTGGAAACAGTTTTCATTGTAATAGCGTTCGAGAAATTTGCTGTTGTGACGGAAGTTTGTATTAATGTTTTGTTATTAATCAACATTACAGTGTCCACATTCATCTCCATTTATCTTCAGCTAACAAATCTTGTGTGGATTATTACTATTGCTAATACATTGAGACGCATAAATGTGAGGCTTTTTGTTTCTTGCTACTGACAAGGGGATTGATGTTTGCAAAATTATTTTCCCAATTTTCGTCAGCTCTGGTAGTGACAAGCAAATAACGAAATGCAAACGACCAGCTATATTTGAGAAAGCTGTTGCAGGCCCTCACCTGTCGATTGAGACCGAAGAAAGCTCTCCGGCAGCACCTAATACCAGCTGGTGGGATTATCTGCAGTATTATTTATGTAGAAATCATCTGATAATGATGCCCTGCTAAAAAAAGGCACCGTTGTATACGACATGGTTATACCGTGTCGTACATTGTCTAAGCGCAGTACGATGCACTGCGGAGCTTTTCCCTCTTGCTTTGTCTGCCCTCCTCTCAAACTGAAAGCATAGCGGGTGGCACGGTAGCACTGTTGCTTCACAGTGCCAGGGCCCCAGGTTCGATTTGCGGCATGGGTCACTGTCTGTGCAGAGTCTGCACGTTCTCTCAGTGTCTGCGTAGGTTTCCTCCGGGTGCTCTGATTTCCTCCCACAAGTCCCGAAAGACACGCTGTTGGGTGAACTGGACATTCTGAATTCTCCCTCAGTGTACCTGAACAGGCACCGGAGTGTGGCGACTAGGGGATTTTCACAGTAACTTCATTGCAGTGTTAATGTAAATCTACTTGTGATAATAAAGATTATTATATTGCTAAGGGGTGGACAGTATAGCTTCTTGCGTCTACTCCACCATTCCTATTGGTCATGGCTGATTTGTATGGTAACCCTATTTCCATAATTCTTTAGGACCCTTACATTATTTCAAAACTGAGCTTAATAGAATTTTCTTCAATTCATCTAATGAGGGAGAGAGTTCCAGATTTCCATTGTCTTAGGTAGAAGTGCTTCCCAACTTCACTTAAATCAATTTAGCTCTAATTTCAAGATGAAATGCTGTGATGCTGGAAATCTGAAACAAAAACAGAAAATGCTGGAAATGTTCAGGTCCGGCAGCACCTGTGGAGTGGGAAA
Organism: Scyliorhinus torazame; assembly: GCF_047496885.1. Lineage (NCBI taxonomy): Eukaryota > Metazoa > Chordata > Chondrichthyes > Carcharhiniformes > Scyliorhinidae > Scyliorhinus > Scyliorhinus torazame. The sequence goes on along the minus strand of NC_092711.1, from coordinate 281,323,961 downwards.
CATTTCACGTCTGTGGCTTTTCATCAACTGGAAGAACTTGTAAAGAATGCAGGTTTATATCAAGTATAGAATGATGGGCAAAGGGTGGTTTAGCAGGGATGAAAGAACATGAGGAAAGGCCTATGATATGATAGAGTGGAAGACAGGAGTAATTTAACTGACAAAATGGATGATGGTGTCCGAAATAAGAGCACTTGTTATGATCTGAAATTGTTGAACTTGATGTTGAGCCCATAAGGCTGTAAAGTGTCTAATTGAAAGATGAGGTGGATGCACCTCAAGATCCATTCGAATGAAACTGGCTGACCTTTTCCCCCTCTCGGCTCCAGAGGCATTGACACCAGCTATAACACATTTGCCTGGACTGAGATTGGTTAACTCTGAACAGAATTCATGCCTGGGCCTAGTCTTTTGGGCTTTGTTCTGCGATGCTGACAAGGTATCATTGGAGTCACCGTCTGTCCAATGCTGCAAAGTTGGAATTGATTCACTTGTTTAGTATTTGCAGAATTATCAAGGTAGTAAATAGGGTTATTTTTAGGATCTGATTAGGGTGACGGCACTCGCCATGGATATTTGGAGAAGCTCTGGTGATTCAGTGTGGATTCATGCATGAATAATCAAGTGTGAAGAGTAGTTGTGGTGTATGCTTTAGCTGAGGAGGAGTTCAGTTGCTGAGTTTCAATGTAAGGTATAGATTATAGTTTGAGAATGAAATGTCACGTTGAAAGAATGAGAATGGACTCATTTTCCGAACTCATTGTCAACCCCTCCCCCACCCTCAAATTCAAAACAATTATTTTGATGCACAAAGACTAACTGATATTTACTGAAGATTAAATTCGACTTATTTTCCTATATGATGGTGATTTTGAAGTCGAGGAAGGAGCATGTTACAAGATTGAGTTGGACCATTCATGAGCGAAAAGGGGCAGCAAGCTATGAATCTTCAGGTGTAACTAACTAGAGAAGTAGGAAAGTTTAGATATAGGAACAATAGTAACGTCCATTTATATAGCGCTGTTAATCTAATAAAATGTCCCAAGGCACCGCACAGGAGAATTATAAGGCAAAGTATGGCACTAAACCTCGTATGCAAATATTAGGTGAGGTGAACAAAATCCCGGTGGAAGAGTTAAGTTTTAAGGAGTGTCTTAAATGAGGAAAACAAGGTAGAGAGGTGTGGCATAGAATTCCAGACATCAGGCCAAGGTAACTGAAGAACCAGTTGTAGCCCAGCGAGCACAGGATGATCAGTGAAGAAGACTTGCAAGTTAAGATCTTGGCAGCAGAGTTTCAATGGATTTGATGTTTTTTTGGAGTATAGTATGGGAGATCAACTAGGACTGTGTTGGAATAGGCAAGTCTAGAAGTATCAAAGCCATGAATGAGGGTTTCAGCAGCACGTAAACTAAGATGGGTGAAGTTGAGCCATGTTAATTTAGATCAATGGCCTTGGTGCTAATGTGAATAAGTGGTAGGAAGAGTTTCTCTAGGACAACAAAGTTTAAACTATTGCCGGAATAAGATGGAATCGGTCTTGAGGGAACAGAGTTCGGAGTTTAAATTCTGCTTTCTCTTTTCTCTATTCAATTTAAGAACATTTCTGATCATTCACTGCTGGATGTTCGATAGTTTAGCAACACCACAGAGTTCAGAGATGTGGTAGTGAGGTAGAGCTGGTTGTCATCAGTGCACATGTAAAAACTAATATGATGTTTCATATGATCAGCATGTCGATGAACAATAAGTTTGGGCCAAGGAAAGCCCCCTCGGGAACACTGGAGGTAAGGAGAGGGTGTAGAGAGCCAGATCATTTCATATGCTCTGATTATAATTACATAGATAAGAATGGAATCAGGTGATCCAGCTGAACGACAGTAGAGAGATGTTAGAGGAGGAAGATGTGTCAAAAGCTGCACTTCGTTTTCAGCAGTGTAGCACTCCATCAATTCTTGCACTTGGAAGCGCCAGCCTTAATTTTTGTGCTCAAGTCTGAGATTGGGACTTGAACCCACAACCGTATAACTCGGGTAAGAGTTCTAGCAATTGAGTGACGGCTGACACCGACTTACTTTTAATTTGGCACGGTAGCACAATGGTTAGCACTATTGCTTTACAGCTCCAGGGTCCCAGATTCCTGGCTTGGGTCACTGTCTAGGCGGAGTCTGCACGTTCTCCCCATGTCTGCGTGGGTTTCCTCCGGATACTCCAGTTTCCTCCCACAAGTCCCGAAAGACACGCTGTTGGGTAATTTGGACATTCTGAATTCTCCCTCTGTACCCAAAATGTGGCGAGTCGAGGAACAGTAACTTCATTACAGTGTTAATGTAAGCCTACTTGTGACAATAAGATTATTATTATTACTACATATAAAACGGGGGTGGCATGTGGTGCAGTGGTTAGCACTGGGACGGTGGTACTGAGGACCCGGGTTCGAATCCCAGGTTACTGTCCGTGTACATGCTCCCCATGTCTGCGTGGGTTTTACCCCCACAGCTCAAAGATGTGCAGGTTAGGTGTATTGGCCATGCTAAATTGCCCCTTAAAAAAATAAATAACGACTTATAAAAGTAACCTTTTGTTTTCACAGTAGAAAATTTGAAAGCGGTGTGGATTTCCTGTGCTTTCTACTAACTTTATATGTCCTTCGTCTGTTATTAGGTTTAACTATGTTACGTTGAAATTAATTGAATTATCTCATCCCTGAAAATTTACTCATGGTCTGGTGTGTTTACATTAGCAGTCCTCGGGTCTCATTAGCATTCATATTTGAATGTTGATTATGAAAACCCTCCTGGATCAATCACATGGGATGAAACTCAACTCTGCCCATTTTTCAGTTTTTCAACCAATATCCATGCATGTGATTTTTTTTTTGAGCAAAAGATGCTGCATGACAGTTGAGTGCTCGCGAATTTTTATAACTTGGCTTTGAACCATGGGAGTCAATTCTAACTATTATATCTCAACTAGAATCAACTCACACTACATAAGACCATTCAAGTCTGAACAGTTTAGTGAGACTAAATGCAGTTCTGTTACCCACTCAACAGTTTGATGTACTGTTTTATCTTTCTCTCTCCCTCTTTGTGGTAGACTACACATCTAATTTATTCTGTGGTAAACTTTTGTACTTGCAGGAATCCCAATAGTGTATCGTTCGATACGTTAGCCCAGAAAGTGAACATTAGTAGGCTACTGAGATAAGACCATAGGAGCAGAATTAGGCCATTTGGCCCATCGAGTCTGCTCTGCCATTGAATCATGGCTGATATTTTTCACATCCCCATTCTCCCCATAACCCCGGATCCTCTTATTAATCAAGAACCTATCTATCTCTGAAAGACACTCCGTAGGAACATCACAGCCAAGATGGATTCTGTCTTAAGCAATGTCCATACATTGCGCTCTTTCCATCATGGATAGCAATGGTATGCGAGCATGGCCAATCCACCTAACCTGCACATCTTTGGGTTGTGAGGGTGAAACCCACGCGAACACGGGGAGAATGTGCAAACTTCACATGGCTAGTGACCCAGAGCCAGGATCGAACCTGGGACCTCAGCGCCGTGAGGCAGCAATGCTTGCCACTGCGCTGCTCCGATTTTTGTTTTATTGATACTGTGTTAGCTTAGGGAAATAGGTTTGTGAGAAAATCCATCACTCACCTAGCTGAAATCAATGAATACAGCTGACTGAATGGAAATTTATTTTGGAACTTTAAGGGTCTGTATTATGGTATTCTTTCATGGGATTTAAGCGTCACTGGTAAGGCCAGCATTTGTTTACCACCCCTAATTGCCCTTCAAGATGGTGATGAGGTGCCTTCTTGAACCACTTTATTCCAATTGGTGTCTGTACACCCCTGATGGTGTTAGGAAATGAATTCCAGGTTTTAAAAAATATATATATTTTGTTGAAGGCTTTTTATATCAGAAGAACAACACATTGACCCAAAAACTGGAAAATACCAATAAGAATATTAAAAGAAAACCCAACCCAACAAACCGCAGATCTCCAAACCCCCGTGATGCCAACATTCCACCATTTTAACTCCCCTTGTCCAAATATCGATGCACCCTCACCACCATCGTCCGCGGCGGCTCCCCCCACCTGCGGCCTCCTCAGCGTCCTGTGCGCCCAATCCACCTTGAGGGGTTGGTTGAAGGCCCCCTCCCTCATCAACCTCTCCAGCATCCTCGCTATATACTTGCCGACCCCCGTTCCTTCGATGCCCTCGGGTATCCTGGCGATGCTCAGATTCTGCCATCACCATGGCCAAATCCTCCAAAGCCTCTTTCCTCTGCTAGAATTTGTTGTTCGAAAGCTCCACGTGCTGCTCCGTCGACCACTGAGCGGGTAGTGTTGCCCCCTTGCCCTCCGCCATCTTCATCTGTTGTGCACCACAAAAACCATCTTGCTCCAGCTGCGCTCTGTCTCATGACACTTCCTGTTCGCTGTTTGCCCTCAAAAAATCCCCCATATGAATGGAGAAGGACTGAAACAATGCACCTTGAGCAGGAGCCACCAAATGTGCAACCACTCAGAAATGGCCACCACCGGAAGCCGTTGAATCCATGTTTTTAACCCAGCAAGGGTGAATGAATGGCTACAGTTCAAAGTAAGGATGGTACGGGCTTGCAGGGGAACTTGCAGGTGGCGTTGTTTTCGTGCATCTACTGCCTTTGTCCTCCGAGATGGTAGAGATTGCAGGTTTGGAAGGTGCTGTTGGACTAGTCTTGGTGAATGGCTGCAGTTGCAGATGGTACACTGCTGCCACTGTCGGTGGTGGGGGGAGTGGATGTTTAAGATTGTGATTGAGATGCCGATTGCTTTGCCCTGATTGTTATCGGAACTTGTGGGAGATTCATTTTACCGGGCAAGTGGAGAGTATTCATCACATTTCTGACTTCTAGGTGGTGGCAAGCTTTGAGGGGTTAGGAGGTGTGTTACTTGCTGCTGAATTCCCAGTCTTTGTCCTGCTATTGTACCACATTATTTGTATGCTGGTCCAGTTTTATAGAAGAAAGAAAAGTACAGCACAGGAACAGGCCCTTCGGCCCTCCAAGCCTGTGCCGATCATTCTGCCCGTCTAAACTAAAATCTTCTGCACTTCCGGGGTCCGTATCCCTCTATTCCCATCCTATTCATGTATTTGTCCAGATGCCCCTTCAACATCACTATCATCCCTGCTTCCACCACCTCCTCTGGCAGCGAGTTCCAGGCACCCACTACCCTCTGTGTAAAAATACTTGCCTCGTACATCTCCTCTAAACCTTGCCCCTCGCACCTTAAACCTATGCCCCCTTGTAATTGACTCCTCTACCCTGGGAAAAAGTTTCTGACTATCCACTCTGTCTATGCCCCTCATAATTCTGTAGACCTCTATCAGGTTGCCCCTCAACCTCCTTTGTTTCAGTGAGAACAAACCAAATTTATTCGACCTCTCCTAGCTAATGCCCTCCGTACCAGGCAACATCCTGGTAAATCTCTTCTGCACCCTCTCTAAAGCCTCCATATCCTTCTGGTAGTGTGGCGACCAGAATTGAACACTATACTCCAAGTGTGGCCTAACTAAGGTTCTATACAGCTGCAACATGACTTGCCAATTCTTATACTCAATGCCCCGGCCAATGAAGGCAAGCATGCCGCCTTGACGACCTTCTCCACCTGTGTTGCCCCTTTCAGTGACCTGTACACCTAGATCTCTCTGACTGTCCATACTCTTGTGGGTTCTGCCATTCACTGTATATTCCCTACCTGCATTCGATCTCCCAAAATGCATTACCTCACATTTGTCTGGATTAAACTTAATCTGCCATCTCTCCGCCCAAGTCTCCAAACGATCTAAATCCTGCTGTATCTTCTGACAGTCCTCATTGCTATCCGCAATTCTACCAACCTTTGTGTCGTCTGCAAACTTACCAATCAGACCAGTTACGTTTTCCTCCAAATCATTTATATATACTATGAACAGCAAAGGTCCCAGCACTGATCCCTGCGGAACACCACTAGTCACAGCCCTCCAATCAGAAAAGCACCTTTCCATTGCTACTCTCTGCCTTCTATGACCTAGCCAGGTCTGTATCCATCTTGCCAGCTCACCCCTGATCCCGTATGACTTCACCTTTTGTACCAGTCTGCCATGAGGGACCTTGTCAAAGGCCTTACTGAAGTCCATATAGACAACATCCACTGCCCTACCTGCATCAATCATCTTTGTGACCTCCTCGAAAAACTCTTATCAAGTTAGTGAGACACGACCTCCCCTTCACAAAACCGTGCTGCCTCTTGCTAATACGTCCATTTGCTTCCAAATGGGAGTAGATCCTGTCTCGAAGAATTCTCTCCAGTAATTTCCCTACCACTGACCTAAGGCTCACCAGCCTGTAGTTCCCTGGATTATCCTTGCTACCCTTCTTAAACAAAGGAACAACATTGGCTATTCTCCAGTCCTCCGGGACATCACCTGAAGACAGTGAGGATCCAAAGATTTCTGTCAAGGCCTCAGCAATTTCCACTCTAACCTCCTTCAGTATTCTGGGGTAGATCCCATCATGCCCTGGGGACTTATCCACCGTAACATTTTTCAAGACGCCCAACACCTCGTCTTTTTGGATCTCAATGTGACCCAGGCTATCTACACACCCTCCTCCAGATTCGACATCCACCAATTCCTTCTCTTTAGTGAATACTAATGCAAAGTATTCATTTAGTACCTCGCCCATTTCCTCTGGGTCCACACATAGATTCCCTCAACTGTCCTTCAGTGGGCCAACCCTTTACCAGGCGATCTTCTTGCTTTTTATGTACGTACATGCCGGTCCTGAATTCCTTTCAACTGACATTTGAAAGCCTCCCACATGTCAGATGTTGATTTACCCTCAAACATCCTCCCCAATCTAAGTTCTTCAGTTCCTGCCTAATATTGTCATAATTAGCCTTCCCCCAATTTAGCGCATTCACCCTAGGACCATTCTTATCCTTGTCCACCAAACTTACTGAATTGTGGTCACTGTTCTCGAAATGCTCCCCTACTGAAACTTCTACCACCTGGCTGGGCTCATTCCCCAATACCAGGTCCAGTATAGCCCTTCCCTAGTTGGACTATCTACATATTGTTTTAAGAAGCCCTCCTGGATGCTCCTTACAAACTCTGCCCCGTCCAAGCCCCTAGCACTAAGTGACTCCCAGTCAATATTGGGTAAGTTAAAGTCTCCCATCACAACAACCCTGTTGCTTTTACTCCTTTCCAAAATCGGTCTACCTATCTGCTCCTCTATCTCCCGCTGGCTGTTGGGTGGCCTGTAGTAAACCCCCAATGTTGTGACTGCACCCTTCTTATTCCTGATCTCTATCCATGTAGCCTCGCTGCCCTTAGGTGTCCTTCCGCAGTAAAGCTGTGATATTCTCCCTAACCAGTAGCGCAACTCAGCCACCCCTTTTACATCCCCCTCTATCCTGCCTGAAACATCTAAATCCTGGAACGTTCAGCTGCCAATCCTGTCCTTCCCTCAACCAGGTCTCTAATGGCAACAACATCATAGTTCCAAGTACTAATCCAAGCTCGAAGTTCATCTGCCTTACCTGTTATACTTCTGCATTAAAACATATGCACTTCAGGCAACCAGTCCCGCTGTTTTCAGCAACATCTCCCTGTCTGCTCTTCCTCATAGCCATACTGGCCTTATTCCCTAGTTCCCGCTCAATGTTTTCACCTTCTGACCTATTGCTCCGGTACCCACCCCCCTGCCATACTAGTTTAAACCCTCCCGTGTTACACTAGCAAACACTAGCTTCTCGTCAAGGGGAGCTCTGGGATGTTGATGGCAGGTAAATCGATGATAGAAATGCCATTTAGTATTAAAGGGCAAAGGTTAAATTTGACATGTTAGGGCAGCACAGTGGCGCAGTGGGTTAGCACTGCGGCCTCACGGCGCCGAGGTCCCAAGTTCGATTCTGGTGCTGGGTCACTGTCCGTGTGGAGTTTGCACATTCTCCCCGTGTTTGCGTGGGTTTCGCCCCCACCACCCAAAAGATGTGCAGGCTAGGTGGATTGGCCACGCTAAATTGCCCCTACATTGTAAAAAATGAATTGGATACTCTAAATTTAAACAAAAAGAAAAATTCTACATGTTTGAGATGGTCATTGCCTGGCACCTCTGGCACAAATGTAACTTACCACGTATAAATCCATGTGTGAATGCTGTCCAAGTCTTGGTGCATGTGGACACAGCCTATTTAAGTGTCTGAACAGCCATGAATGATGCTGCACATTGTGCAATCGTCAGAAAGCATTTCCACTTGACCCTATGGTGCAAGGAAGGTAAATGATGAAGGAGCTGTAGGTGATTGGGCCGAGGACACTGCAGCAAAGACTTGAGGCTGAGATAATTGGCCTCCACCAATTAATCATTTTCTTTTGTGCTAGATCTGACTCCAACTGGAGGAGAGTCCCCCTGATTCACCAATTTTGTAAGAGCTCCTTGATGTGGGCAGCAGGATAGCATATTGGCTGGCACAATTGCTTCACAGCTCCAGCTTCCAGGTTTGATTCCTGGCTTGGGTCACTGCCTGTGCGGAGTCTGCACGTTCTCCCCGTGTGTGCGTGGGTTTCCTCTGGGTTCTCCGGTTTCCTCCCACAGTCCAAAGATGTGCAGGTTAGGTGGATTGGCCATGCTAAATTGCCCTTGGTGTCCAAAATTGCCTTTAGTGTTGGATGGGGTTACTGAGTTATGGGGATGGGGTGGAGGTGTGGGCTTGGGTGGGGTGCTCTTTCCAAGAGCCCATGCAGACTCGATGGGCTGAATGGCCTCCTGCACTGTCAATTCTATGATGTCAAGGGTAGTCAGTTTCACCTCTACTCTTTTCAGCCCTTTTGGCCATGTTTGAACTAAGACTGCTGAAGTTATGAGTCAAATGGCTCTAGTGGAGCCCAAATTTCATCGGTTAGAGTTTAGTGCCATGCAAGTGTCATTTGATACAGGTTGAGCATCCCTATTCAAAATGCTTGGGGCTGAGTGCGTATTGTACTTTGGGATTTTTGAATATAATGTGCACGTGCAGCAGTGCTGGGAACTGCGCGTTGGGGTTTCCTACTGGTGATGTCATATCGGTGCTCAAAAGCGTGTGAATTTTGGAGTTTTAAAAAATAAATTTAGTGTACCCAATAATGTTTTCCCAATTAAGGGGCAATTTAGCGTGGCCAATCCACCTAATCTGCACATCTTTGGGTTGTGGGGGTGAAACCCACATAGACACGGGGAGAATGTGCAAACTCCACACTGTGACCCAGGGCCAGGATTGAACCTGGGTCCTCAACGCCGTGGGCAGCAGTGCTAACCACTCTGCCAACATGCCGCCCCTCGAACTTTGGAGTTTTTCGGATAAGGGCTGCTCTACCCTGTTGTACCATTTGACAATACATTAACACCTTCCATTGCTTCAGTAGGTTGGTGGGGTGGTATTTGGTTAGATTGGATTTGTCCTGCTTTTGCGTGCAGGACATAGCTGGACAATGTTTCATTTTGGCAGGTAGATATCAATGTTGTGTACTGAAATAGCTTGGTTTGGGGCGCGGCTGGTTGTGGAGCACAAGTCCTCAGTATTACTGCGGTGATGTCAGGGCCCATAGATGTTGCTGAATCCAATGCCTTCAGCTGTTACTTAATATCAAGTGAGGAGATTTGAGTTGGCTGAAAATTTACATTTGAAATTTTGGGGACCTCATGAGGCTGAGATGGAACATATCCTCGGTGCCACTGGCTGAAAATGGTTGTAAGTGCTTTCACCATGTCTTTTGCACCGACGTGCTGGGCTCCCCATCTTTGGGGACACTTGGTTAATTTGATTATTCATCATCATTCACGGACTGGATCTGGCTGACTGAAAAACTTCGATCTGATCCGTCAGTCGTGGGATTACTGAGCTCCGTCACATGCTGCTTCCACCGATTAGCACATAGGCAGTCTTGTGCTATCGCTTCAAAAAGTTGTAACCTCGCTTTTTGGTATGCAGAGTGCATACTCTTCTGCACTGAATCAGGTCTGATCCTCTGGTATGATGACAACCGTGGGTTAAGGGATATGTAGGCAATGAGGTTACAGATTGTGGTCAACTATAATTCTGCTGTCGGGGCAGCACGCGGCACAGTGGTTAGCACTGGGACTACGGCACTGAGGACCCGGGTTCGAATCTGGGCCCTGGATCACTGTCCATGTGGAGTTTGCACATTCTCCCTGTGTCTGCATGGGTTTCGTCCCCACAACCCAAAGATGTGCAGGTTAGGTGGATTGGCCCCTTAATTGGAAAAAAAAATAATTGGGTACTGTAAATTTTTAAAAAAATACTATAATTCTGCTGCACATTTCCCACATCGCCTTATTGATGCCCCGTTTTGAGCTGTTGGATCTGAACTGAATCTGTCCAATTTCATGTTGTGATACTGCCACCCAACACAAGGGATGGTACCTTCAGTGTGAATACAGAATTTTTTCGACACATTTTCCAATACTGTCATGGACAGGTGCATATCTGTGACAGGTGGTTCAATGAGGGGAAGGTCAGAATTTGCCCTCTTGTTGATTCCCTATCACATGTTGCAGGCTCAGCCTTGCAGTTACGTTGCTTTGAGATTTGGACAGCTCGGTGAGTATACTAGTGGTGTTACCAACCTGTTCTTGGTGATGGGCATCAAAGTCCCTCCTCCCCAGAGTAATGCATTCAGTGCTTCTTCCAAGTGGGGGACACAGTGGTTAGCACTGCTGCCTCACAGAGCCAGGGACCCAAGTTTGATTCTGACCTTTGGTGACTCTTGTGTGCAGTTTGCACGTTCTTCCCCAGTGTCTGCATGGGTTTCCTCCAGGTGCTCTGATTTCCTCCCACAGTCGAAAGATGTGTAGGTGAGGTGGATTGGCAATGATCATTGCACAGGGTTACGGGGATAGGGCTGTTAAGTGGGCCTAGGTTGAGTGCTCTTTTGGAGAGTCTGTGCAGACTTGATAGGCTGAATGGCCTGCACTGTAGGGACTCCATGAATTCCATTAGTTGTACAGATTCTTCAGTTGAGGGAGGGTAGTAGGTGGTAATCAGCCAGTTTCCTTGCCCATGTTTTACTTGATGCCCTCAGATTTCGTGGAATTTGGAGTCGATGTTGAGGTCTCCCAAGGCAACTCCCACCTGACTGTATACCCACTGAAATTAAATGAAAAATAAAAATCGCTTCTTATCATAGGTCGGCTTCAAATGAAGTTACTGTGAAAAGCCCCTAGTCGCCACATTCCGGCGCCTGTTCGGGGAGGCTGGTATGGGAATTGAACCCGCGCTGCTGGCCTGCTTTAAAAGCCAGCTATTTAGCCCTGTGCTAAACCAGCACCATTTTGCCAGCAACACGAATGAGTTTGTTCTGATGTTGGGTCTGGACATAGCCAGGAATGGTGATGGTGTCTGGGACATTGGCTGTAACTTATGATTCTGAAAGTAAGTCTATATCAAGCTAGTGCTTGACCTATCTTCCAGTTTTGCCCCAGATCTCCAGACTTTACAGGGTCGGCTGAATACGGTGTGCCGTTGTCATTGTTAGTGCTTTGTGGTCTGTTTGGGTTTATTCCCCCTCAACTTCTCTGTCGCAGTTTCTCAAGTGGTCAAAGGTAAGCTTCATCGTTAGTTTTGTAACAAGCTTTCTTAGTACAACCATGTTCTTTAAACACATCCAATAAAGTATATGTAAAAATTTGTCCTAGTGAAAACTATTTAGTTCAAATCATATATCTAGGATATGTTCGCAATCATGCGGGATGCCCATATTGTGTTTTTTAACCAGTCACTCCAGGCAGTGTTCACTGTGTTTCATCACAGCTCAGGAACCCAGCTTTCTCTCACCCAAAATAAATTGGCTACATATTCTGTGGATTGTTCGTGTAATTATAGGGATAGAAGCAATTTTGAACTTATGTATTTATGTAACAAAATCATGCAGCGTAGAAGAGCTGCTTAAATCTATAAAAATTCAGTTTAAAAAAAAAAAAAAAATCTATAAATGTAAATCATTTAATTTTATAAAAGTAAATTAATTTTAGTGGCAGCTTTAATTTACGTTATATTGCTCTGTTCTGACAATTAAAAAAGCAATTCAGCAAAGTTTGTGTTGTATTTTGCAAGCTTATGCAATGGTCATTTTTATTAAGTGTTGAGGTTGCAATGAAAAGTGCCATTTTTAAAAATTGTCATCAATTTGGGGTTTGTGCTAACCCTGAAAATGACAAAACTCATTCACAAGATGTGCGCATTATTGGCAAGGTCAACATTTACTTTGTTCATCCTGATTTAGCCTATAGGAGATGGTGGTGAGCTGTCTTCTTGAATGACTCTGCTCTGGATGGTGGATGAAGGTGTTTGCACAGTGATGTGGGGAGGGATTTCCAAGATTTTGACCCATTGACGGGGACAAAGTTCCAAGATTTTGACCCGCTGACAGTGACGATGACTGTATTTTCAAGTCACGATGGTGTGTGACTCTGAGGGGAGCTCAAAGGCCGGGGGTGTTTCCGTGTGCCTTGTCCTTCTGGGTTGTAAAGGTTGCAGGTTTGGAAGGAACTGTTGAAGAAGCCTTCACAAATTGTTGCAGTGCCACTTGCGGATGATGCATACTGCAGCCAGCGGATGGTGCATACTGCAGCCAGTGTGTGATTGGTGGGTGGGGTGTCGGTGGATGGAACTGCTTGTGCTTTTGGAGCTGCTCTCATTGAGGCAAAGGGAGAGGATTTGTTCACGTTTCTACATCTGCCTTGTATTTGATGGACAGGTTTTGGGGAGTCTTAACGATATGTCAATTCCTGCAGTATACCCAAATTCTGACCTGTTCTTGTTGTCAGAGTATTTATGTGGCTGTTCCAGGGAAGATTCTTGTCAGTAATGAGCCCTAGGATTTTGCTGGTTGGGGATTTAATCATGATAATACTGCAGGATTTCCAGGGAGGTGGTTTAGAGACTCTCGTTGGAGATGGCCATTGCTGGCACTTGTCGAGTGAGTGTTTACTTGTCACTTAATCCAAAGCTGAATGTTCACCAGGTCTTGCTGCCTGTAGCAGACAGCATCATTATTTGAGCAGTTGTGAATGGAATGTTGTGCAGTCATCACCAAGCATGTCTACTTCTGACCTAATGAATGAGCGAAGATCATTGATGAATCATTTGAAGATAGCTGGCTGAGGACAGTACTCCAAGGAACCTCTGTAGTGATATCATGGGGTGAGGTGATTGTCCTCCAACAATTATAACCACTAGGTGCACCGTTTGCCATCAATCAAGAGTTTTTCTCTCCCCCCCCCTCCCCCCGAATCCCAATAACTTCAGTTTTATAAGCGCTCCTTGATGCCACACATGTCTTGTGTAAAGGGCAGTTGCTGTCGTCTAATTTTAGGAATTTGGTTTTAAGTGATCCAGCTTATAGTGCACATAGAGCTTGAGCAGCTTAAAAAAAAAAGTATTAATGGTATTCCCGTCATCTTAAAATTGCTCCCGTCATCTTAAAATTGTCCGCGTGGGTTTCCTCCGGGTGTTCCGGTTTCCTCCCACAAGTCCTGAAAAATGTGCTGTTAGGTAATTTGGACATTTGAATTCTCCCTCTGTGTACCCGAACAGGCGCCAGAATGTGGCGATTAGGGGATTTTTACAGTAATTTTATTGTAGTGTTAATGTGAGCCTACTTGTGATATTATTATTATTAAAATTGGGCAGAACGAGAGACTGAATATACTAGTTTTTAGGGATAAATGTTGAGAAGTAATTGTACAAAATAACCTTCTGCTTTGAAACCTGTAACCCTGGGCTGGGAAAAAGAAAAATCAGACTGCTTGTTCTGATTTTGTTCAGTAATGTACGGGAAGGCAGGGATGAGTTTTGCATTGGTATTTTCCACAGTTGATTAATCTGCCAACAGTTGCTTTACACATGAGACATGGTGACTTGAATAAAATACTGGAATCATTGCTTTCAATGGAAAAAAAAAGCATGTTGTTCTTATCTTACGGCAGATGGTTCATAGAATCATAGAGTTTACAGTGCAGAAGGAGGCCATCCGGCCCATCGAGTCTGCACCAGTCCTTGGAAAGAGCACCCAACCTAATCCCACACCTATCTCCGTACCCCAATAACCCCACCCAGTTGATCAGCTTCTTGCTTATCATCCGAATGCATGAGCAAGTATCCCCTGCACCCCTCCCTCCCCCATCCTCATTCCCAGTGTTTGTTAGACAGATGCAAGTATCAGCAGCTTGAGGGCTGAAAATTGAGGGAATGGGAAGAAATACACTTTCAGATTTTCCGCAAGATCTGTCAGCACCAATTGAACATGCATAGCTCATACCAGTATATTTCTCTAAATTGATTACCTGCCATTGCTTGTGTGAATTGGGGAGGCGACTGCTTTTAAATGGTTTTCTTTTTCTCCCCAAAATCAAGTTTGGCAAGTTGCATTGTCTAATTTTGTGATATGTTGAAGCAGTTGTGGAAAATAAATAGGGCAATGGGTTTTCACAATGAAAATTTTTTCTTTTCTTTTTAAAATATATTTATTAAAGTTTTTTAACACAATTTTTCTCCCTTACAAACAATAACCCCTCGTAACAAAAAAAACCGAGAAATCGCGCAGAGCAAGATATATACATGGCAAAATGATATATTTACACAGCTTTGTACACTGGCCCTCACCCGTACGTGCCAGTTTCCCCAACCCTTCATGTTATCTCTTGCCCATCCACCCCCCCCTCCCCCCGCTCGACCCCTGTCTAGCTTTTTTGCTCCCCCCATGTCACTCCCGTAAGTCAGCTGACGCCTGCTGACCCTGGCTTTCCCCGCCGTTCCATTGACCTCCCCGTGTGGGAGTCTCCCAATCCATATGCATTCCTTCGTTCCCCTTCCCGCCTTTCTTCCCGCGTGCGGGAAAAAAAAACCGCGCCTTCCAAAGCCCGCTCTGCCCCCTCTGGCGCAGCTCCTGTCGCGGCCTTGTCTCTCTCCCCCAGCCCATGTAACATTTCCTGCGCGTGATTGACCCCCTATATACAACAACCATCACACATCAAACCCCAAAACATCCCCCCCCCCCCACCCTCACAAACCCTCAGTTAGAGTCCAACTTTTCGGCTTGTACAAAGGTCCACGCCTCTTCAGGGGTTTCAAAGTAATAGTGTTGGCCCTTGTCTGTGACCCACAGTCGCGCTGGCTGCAGCATTCCGAATTTCACTTCTTTCCGGTACAACGCCGCTTTGGCCCGATTGAAATCCACTCTCCGCTTTGCAACCTCCGTGCTCCAGTCCGGGTATATTCGGATCACTGCATTGTCCCACTTAGTGCTCCGCTCCTTCTTGGCCCATCTCAGGACCCACTCTCTGTCCGTGAACCGGTGAAACCTCACCACCATCGCCCTTGGCGGCTCATTTGCCTGGGGCTTCTTCGCCAGCACCCGATGTGCCCCGTCCAACTCCAGCGGCCTCGAAGGGGCCTTCGTGCCCATCATCGCCTCGAGCATCGTGCTCGCGTATGCCCTGGCATCAGCCCCCTCCACTCCCTCAGGGAGACCCAGAATTCGCAGATTCTTTCTCCTCGACCTGTTCTCCAGGTCTTCGAGTCTTCCCGCCCACCTCTTGTGTAGCGCCTCATTCTGCTCCACTCTCACCGCCAGGCCCACGAGCTCGTCCTCGTTCTGACTGACTCTTTTCTGTACCTCCTGGATCTTAGCTTCGTGGGCCTTCTGGGTGATCCCGAGTCCTTCAATTGCCGAAAGCATAGGCGCCAACATCTCCTTGCGCATCTCCTCGCACTGCTCCTCGAAGCAGCGCTTGATGAACTCCTGCAGCTCCCCTTTGTCCCTGGCCGCCGCCATTTTGTTTTCTTTCCCTCGCTTCTCCCGTTGCTCCAGTGCCGCTCCTTTGGCCGTTACACTTCTGGTCCGTTTCATAGAAGTTGGCAGTGTTTGCTTCACCAGTCTGCCCCAAAAAGTCTATGGAAACTCCTGAAAAAGGTCTGAGAGTCGGCTCCAGACGGGAGCTGCCGAATGCGCGACCTACTCCATGGCCGCCACCAGAAGCCTCATCCCTGCTTCTTCAATGGCCCTGGTAGATCTTTTCACAGTTGTTCCCTCTGCTGCTAGAATTCACCTTTGATAGAGTCAAGCCAGATTGCAGCTTTAAGCTTGCCCTTCCCCCGCCTGCATGCTGGAAGAGGCCCTCGTCTACTGCTGCAGCTCAAGCCAAATCTTTCACTGTTTCTGCCGGGTCTGGTAGCCAAAAGACACAACACACCTGGGGGACACTGTCAGGGGAATGCTGCAGCCTTCTTCCCACACCGGGAAATGTCAAACAAATGCCGTGGAGGCCCTGTAAAAGAGCCCAAAAGTCTGTTCCAAGTGGGAGCTGCCGAATATGCGACCTAGCTCTGCATAGCTGCACCCGGAAGTCCACAATGAAAATTTGTTGATACATACAACCATCCACCAGTTTATGACCCATATGTATCATGTATTTTAAAATATACAAGTGCGATTTCTGAATAAGTGACCCAGAGCTGAGATAACTGTAACCAAGCTTACTAAGATGTGTTGTCATCTTAAATATATGACCAAAGCTTTCTGTTTCTGTTAGAAGCTGCTGGCATGCACTTTGCTGGAAGTAGTGATCAAATCAAATTCTATGAGATCACGCAGTCCAACAATAATTGTGAAAAATAATAGGGCTATCTGGAAAATGATTGGTACTATAAAGAAAGTTAGACAATTGAAGGTCACTTCTACTTCCTAAATTCTTTGCGCTCCAACTGCAATGCCATTTTTCACAGCTGAAGTATTGTGACTCAAACATGCCTTATTGCACTGAAAATGAATGTAAAGCTAATATTCCCTCAATGAGACAATGCATTCACTTTGCAGTTTATGGTTGAGCCATACAGACAGGAAAGTCATGGGTTCAGACTCTGGCGTGTGCTGAATTACCAGATCTTGGGAGCCGATTCTAAACATCATTGGTCTTAGTCCTTAGGATAGAGAGGGAAAATGTATCCCTGCACCTTAAACTTCTGAGCAACACTTCTGACTACCACCGAGCCAAAGCTGACATTTCAAGTTCATAGCTAATGGCCCCACGATCGACATTGACACTGGCAGCAGCTGCTGACTGGAACTGTGGCTGCTTTGTTTTCCTTTTCCTTGCCCTGGAGTGCCGAGGCTATTTTCTCATTCTCTAACAGTGGGATACTGAAGTCACTTTCCCTAAAAGATGCCGTCCATGATTACAAATCAGTTCTGCTGCAAACTAACTTCAGATTGATCTTGGATGTCAATTGATAATGTTACACACATTAAGATTCAATCTTATTGCTCGTTATCATCAGCTTATTTACTATCTGTGTCCACTAAACTATTTTCCCTCTTATTTCACATCTGCATGCTGTCCCTTGGTAACATCATCCAAAGGCATTTGTTTTTACCTGTACACTGATGACACCCAGCTGCACTCCACGACCACCTCTCTTAACTCTCCCACTGTTGCTGAATTATCAGACTGCTTATCCAACATTCAGGACTGGATGAGCAGAAATTTCCTCCAATTACATATTGGGAAGATTGAAGCCAGTGTTTTGGTCTCTGCTCCAAACTCTGCTGCCAATTCCACTCCTCTCCCTGGCAACAGTCTGGTACTAAGCCATTTTTGTATGCAACCTTAAAGTCACATTTGATCCTGAGATGAGCTTCTGTCTTTGTATTCATGACATTTCGAAGGCCTTCTTTTCCCACTTCGATTGCATTGCTCGGCCCCTGTCTCAGCTCATTTGCTTATCCTTGCCTTATCTCTCGACTTGACTATCAGAGTACCCAATTAAGGGGCAATTTAGCATGGCCAATCCATCTATTTTGCACATCTTTGGGTTGTGGGGGTGAGACCCACGCAGATACGGGGAGAATGTGCATACTATTTAAGTATAATGTGCCATCAGCATGATGGGAATAAATGACCAGGAGTGTTAGTTTATGTGAAATAAACCAGTAGTGTTGCACAGCATGGTAGGAACAGTTTCCATCAATGAGATCATAGTGTAACTGATGCATTTATGCTGTCACTTCAGCATAACTCCAAAGCATGTATTGTTTTGCAATGACATTGAAGTTGTAGTATAATTCCAGAGTTGTGATCCAACACTGTCTCAGGGAGACAGTCTTGAACTGGTTGACATTTCTGGCGTATGATGTCAGTGCAGTGTCAGATCTGAATTAGAACATGTACAGCTGGTACGGTTTTAAAACTTCTGTAGTTGACTTAAATGTTTGAGAGTGCAGATACTTGGATCTGTGCTGCCTAAACATGTACATTGCAGAAGCTTGGAGAACGTATTCTGAGCTTACTTTTGGACATGGGTTGTGTTGTTTGCATCAGGAAGTGTAAATGAGCCACTGTCTTATTAGAATCAATAACTGCAGCATAAATGTGCAATTAGTGTGTTTAACTAAAATAGAAACTTGGGTATTAAGTTACCAGGAACCTTTTGGATCCGTGCAAACATAATGTGTTGTAAATGCTTACCGATTCAATACTTTTATCTTATAATGTGTCACAGCACACTTCCATAATTACAAACCTGAAGTACAAATGGCCATACTGGAGCTGATAATGAATGTGTTTTGGTAGACGATAGTATGAAACCAGTTTCATAGAATTGCCCATTGCAGTTATGCAGACATGTTAAGATTGTGCAGCAGTAAATCAGCTGCTCATTTTCTGGCAACTACGTTGATGAGAGGGGAATCTCTGAACTGTGCATGCAATTGTCTTGCATAGTCAAATGTATATTTTAATCTGCTGTGTTGCTAACTTTCGGTTGGCTCTTAAATGTTGCTCGTTGTGTCTTTACTTAATTTGCTCTGTTTCTATAACCTTTGCTCGAGAGTCGCCAGGTATCTTTATGATACCACCACGAAGTTCAAGTTCAAGTGCTGATCAATAACTCAATACACCAGTTAGTAAGCTTCAAATCAAAACACATTTATTATACACAGTCAATCACTACTCATGCATAAAACTCTACTTACTAGACTATCTCTAACACTAAAAGGCCTATACTTAGCTTTGGAACTGGCCCACCAGGTCAGGGGAACAAATGGCCTTTCGTTCGATTCTGAGCCTGCAGGATTCAAAGCTGGTATGGACTGGTAGCTCAGAGCGCCTATCTTGTAGCGTGCATTGACTGGAGACTTACTTGGTTGGTGTAGTGACTAGGCAGGTCACGATCAAGGGTTGTTTTGAGCTGCTGAGAGACCCTGCCAAGAAGGACAAATTGAACTTGGGGACTCTATTTTATAGTCCCCAGGGGCTTCGCGCCATTCGGGGTGGACCCCGTACCTGGTTCCAAGTGATTGGACTAAGTTCTGATCACTTGGATCGATTTCTCTAATACTGGAGCTGTTCCTTGATCGCTGGGCGATTCCTAAGTGTCCGTTGGCCTTCCTTTGTCTTGGCCCCTGCTGGCGCCAAGAAGTCTGACTTGGCCTTGTTTACCTTAACTGTTTCCAATTGTTCCCGGGGATCGCTCATCAGTTTGTAGATGGTTGTTAGTTTCAGTGCTGTCTGGGTTCCTGCAAGTTCTGATATACAGGAAACTTTGCACCTGCTGTTTTTCCTGCGTTTGACTGAATTTCCCCGCATTCTTAGCGGATCTCCATTTTAAAGTCGGGAAGTGGCCAACCCAGGTGGCTACAGCTGCCATACGAGCTCTCCCATGATTGATTGATTTATTGTCACATGTATCGAAGTACAGTGTCACAAATAGTGATTAGTTATAGTGCGGAACAAGGGCCAAACAAAGCAAATACATGAGCAAGTGCAGCATAGAGCGCACAAATCGTGTCCTTACAGGGAACTGATCAATCTGAGGGAGAGTCGTTGAGGAGTCTAGTAGCTGTGGGGAAGAACCTGTTCCTATAACTAAAGAAGTTGCTGTATTTCTCAGTGCCTTCAAATTTAAAATGCTCATCCTTGTCTTGCTGGTCTATCTCTTTCCTTTCTAGTCTCTTCTAGTTCACAAGCCCACCTGTTTTGGCTCACTGTTGGCTGCTTATGCCTTCACTTCAGCCCCATGCTCTAGAAATTACTTTCTTTTTTTTAAAATAAACATTTTATTGAGGTGTCTATGGTTTTACCACAACAACAAAATAAACAATGTACATGAATTTATAAACATAGTGCAAAATCCGTCTTCCTCCCTTACAGGTCCTGCCTTTACTCGCCCCCTACTCTAAACTAATCTATCCCCCCCCCCCCCCCCTCCCTGCTAACTGTTAATTTTCTGCAAAGAAGTCGCGAACGGCTGCCATCTCTGGGCGAACCCTAACATTGACCCTCTCAAGGCGAACTTGATTTTCTCCAAACCGAGAAAGCTAGCCATGTCAGTTAGCCAGTTCTCCATCATCGGGGGTTTGAGTCCCTCCAAGCTAACAGAATCTGTCTCCGGGCTACCAGGGAAACAAAGGCTGGAACATCCGCCTCTCTCCTCCTGGATTCCAGGGTCATAGGACACTACACAAATCGGCACCTCTGGACTCGGTGCCACCATTATTTCTAACACCTTGGACATTACATCCTCAAACCCCTGCCAGAATCCCCTAAGTTTCGGGCATGCCCAGAGCAGATGGACATGGTTCGCTGGCTCTTGCGCACCTATCTTCTACCCAAAGAACCTGCCCATCCGGGCCACTGTCATGTGGGCCCGGCGAACGACCTTGAATTGTATCAGGCTGAGCCTGGTACATGTGGTGGATGCATTGACTCTACTCGACCCGTCTGCCCAGAGACCATCCTCCATCTCTCCTCCCAACTCCTCTTCCCACTTGCGCTACAGCTCCTCAGTCTGCGTCTCCTGACCCCATGAGTTCCTTGTAAATGTCAGAGACCCGCCCTTCTCCCATTCACACTCTAGAAACTACCCTGTCCTGTATCCCCTTTGGTGGTAGGAGCGGGAAGGTTGAGACCTGCCTGAGTAGGAAGCCCCGCACCTGCAGGTACCTAAATTAATTTCCCCTCGCCAATCCAAATTTTTCCTCCAGCTCCCTCAGGTTAGAAAAGCTCCCCTCTATAAACATATCCCCCATCCTCTCAATCCGTGCTCTCAGCCACTCCAAAACCCTACATCCATCCTTCCCGGGGCAAACCGGTGATTATTACAGATTGGAGACCACACCGATGCTCCCTCCACTCCCACATGCCTCCTCCATTGCCCCCAGACCCTCAGGGCCGCCACCACCACGGGGTTGGTGGAGTACCATGACGGTGGGAACGGCATAGGCGCCGTTACCAACGCCCCCAAGCTAGTGCCCTTGCATGAAGCCGCCTCCCCACGCTCCCATACCGACCCCCTCCCCACCACCCACTTCCAGATCATGACTATATTCGCAGCCCAGTAATAATTCCTGAAGTTCAGCAGTGCCAAACACCCCCCCCCCCCTCCCAACATCATCCCCTTCTTTACTTGCGGGGTCTTCCCCGCCCATACAAAGCCAGTGATTACCTTATTGACCCGTTTAAAAAAGGACCGTGGAATAAAAATGGTGAGACACTGAAACACAAACAGGGATCTCAGAAGGCCTGTCATTTTCACTGTCTGCACCCTCCTAGCTAATGACAACGGGAGCGCGTTCCACTTCCGAAAATCGTCCTTCATTTGGTCTGCTAATCGGGCCAGATTTAACTCGTGTAGCCATTCCCATTCCCATGTCACCTGGCTGCCTAGGTACCGAAAACTTCCCCCCACCACCCTAAATGGCAGTTTCCCCAATCGCCTCTCCTGCCCCCTTGGCTGGACCAGAAATTACTTTCTTAACCTCTCAACCCACATCCCTTTAAGTCTCGCCTTAAATCCAATCTCGCCTTAACTTCCAAAAGGCCTTTGATAAGGTGCCTCACGGGAGACTGCTGAGTAAATTTAAGGCCCATGGTATTCGAGGCAAGGTACTAACATGGATTGACGTTTGGCTGTCAGGCAGAGAGTTGGGATAAAAAGTTCTTTTTCGGAATGGCAACCGGTGACGAGTGGTGTCCCGCAGGGCTCAGTGTTGGGGCCACAGCTGTTCTCTTTATATATTAACGATCTCAATGACGGGACTGGGGGCATTCTGGCTAAGTTTGCCGATGATACAAAGATAGGCGGAGGGGCAGGTAGTATGGAGGAGGTGGGGAGGCTGCAGAAAGATTTAGACAGTTTAGGAGAGTGGTCCAAGAAATGGCTGATGAAATTCAACGTGGGCAAGTGCGAGGTCTTGCACTTTGGAAAAAAGAATAGAGGCATGGACTATTTTCTAAACGGTGACAAAATTCATAATGCTGAAGTGCAAAGGGACTTGGGAGTCCTAGTCCAGGATTCTCTAAAGGTAAACTTGCAGGTTGAGTCCGTAATTAAGAAAGCAAATGCAATGTTGTCATTCATCTCAAGAGGCTTGGAATATAAAAGCAGGGATGTACTTCTGAAGCTTTATAAAGCATTAGTTAGGCCCCATTTAGAATACTGTGAGCAATTTTGGGCCCCACACCTCAGGAAGGACATACTGGCACTGGAGCGGGTCCAGCGGAGATTCACACGGATGATCCCAGGAATGGTAGGCCTAACATACGATGAACGTCTGAGGATCCTGGGATTATATTCATTGGAGTTTATGAGGTTGAGGGGAGATCTAATAGAAACTTACAAGATAATGAATGGCTTAGATAGGGTGGACGTAGGGAAGTTGTTTCCATTAGCAGGGGAGACTAGGACCCGGGGGCACAGCCTTAGAATAAAAGGGAGTCACTTTAGAACAGAGATGAGGAGAAATTTCTTCAGCCAGAGAGTGGTGGGTCTGTGGAATTCATTGCCACAGAGGGCGGTGGAGGCCGGGACGTTGAGTGTCTTTAAGACAGAAGTTGATAAATTCTTGATTTCTCGAGGAATTAAGGGCTATGGAGAGAGAGTGGGTAAATGGAGTTGAAATCAGCCATGATTGATTGGCGGAGTGGACTTGATGGGCTGAATGGCCTTACTTCCGCTCCTATGTCTTATGGTCTTAAACCTTTGCACAAATGTGCGATCAAATCCACTAGTGCCAAGAAATCGCATTATTTCCTTTTGTCTCGAGGGTGTCGAAAACTCCTCAAGGAAAGTGTTTCGGGCTTTTCCAAATACACTTTTGGCTAGGTTTATCACCAAACCCGCCTCCAGAAGTCGATCGAATAACTCCATCAGATGTTTCAAATGTTCTGTCCATGTCTGGATGAAAATCACTAGATTGTCGATGTATACCGCACAATTGGGTAATCCTGAAACAACTTTGTTCGTTAACCATTGAAATGTGGCTGGTGTGTTTTCCATATCAAATGGCATAACTTTGAATTGGTATATGCCATCTGGAGTCACAAAAGCTGAAATCTCCTTCGCCCTTTCGGATAAAGGTACCTGCCAGTAACCTTTAAGTAAATCCAATTTGGAAATAAAAGCTAATTGTCCCACTTTCTCAATGCACTCCTCCAAACGTGGGATAGGATAAGAGTCCGTTCTTGTAACTGCATTAACCTTTCTATAATCCACACAACCATTGGGTACCATCTGGTTTTGGTACCATCACTATGGGTGAGCTCCATTGGCTGCAACCCACTTCAATTATGCCATTTTTAAGCATACTTTCAATCTCTTTGTTAACCTGTGCCAATTTTAAAGGGTTAAGTCGATATGGATGTTGTTGGATTGGAACAGCATTTCTCACATTTACATCATGTATTGCCATTTTAGTACTTCCCAATTTATCTCCACAAACTTGCGCATGTGATTTCAATGACTCTTTCAGGTCAGTTTGTTTTTCCTCTGGAAGATAACTCAACAATTTATTCCAAATTTTAAGAACATCCTCATTTTCCAATTTATTTTGAGGTATGTCAAATTCACAGTCATCTGGATTTGATTCGTCACTTTGAATTAGAATCATTAAAACCACCTCCTTTTTCTCTCCTTCCCTTTCAAAGTACCTTTTCAGCATATTCACATGACATGCTTGGTGAGTCTTCCCTCTATCTGGTGTTTTTACCACATAATTAACCTCACTTAATTTCCTTTCAATCTGATAAGGTCCACAAAACCTAGCTTTTAAAGGTTCACCTACCGCTGGTAACAACACTAAAACTTTATCTTCACTGACAAAACTACGAACTTTGGATTTCTTGTCCGCGACCCGTTTCATCACATTTTGTGCAACTTTCAATGTTGTCTAGCCAATTCACCTCTATTTAATCGTTCCCTAAAATTTGACACGTAATCCAAAAATGTAAGTTCTGATTTCTCACTCACCAATTTTTCCTTAATCAATTTAAGTGTCCTCTTACCTCATGACCAAAAATTAGTTCAAAAGGACTTAATTTGGTTGACTCATGAGGTGCATCCCTAATTGCAAACCGTACAAATGGAATTCCTTTATCCCAATCCTCTGGATAATCTTGACAATATGCCCTCAACATTGTCTTTAATGTCTGATGCCACCTTTTTAACGCTCCCTGCGATTCTGGATGGTACGCAGTTGAATTAAATTGTTTTATTCCTAAGCTATCCATAACTTCTTTGAATAACCCCGAGTTAAAATTTGATCCTTGATCCGATTGTATTTCTGTGGGTAGTCCATATCTCGTTAAGGATTGAAGTAATTCCACCACAATTTTTTTTAGCTGTAATATTTTTTAAAAATAAAAAATTTTATTCTCCTTTTACACATTTTCTCCCGCATTTACACCCATCAACAATAAACAATAATCAGCAAGATATGTCAATCCCCGTAATAACAACTATTCCATCCGCCCACGAACCCCGAAACATCAGCCCGCATGTTTACATAAACAAATTACAAAAAGGAATCAGGGATTACCCAGAGTCATCCTTCGTCTGCACAGCCCCCCCCCCCCCCCCCCCCCCCACTAATGTTCGATGTTATCCAGTTCTTGAAAGTGCATAACAAATAGTGCCCATGACTTTTGGAACCCCTCCGAGCTTCCCCTCAGTTCGAACTTAACCTTCTCAAGGATCAAGTATTCCAACAGGTTCCCCCGCCACGCCAGGGCACTGGGTGGAGAGGCTGCTCTCCATCCCAGCAGGATCTGCCTCCGGGCGATCAACGAGACGAAGGCTATGATATCTGCCTCCGCACCCGTTTCCAACCCTGGCTTGTCCGACACCTCGAATATGGCCTCCTGGGGACCCGGGTCCAGTTTCACACGCACCACCTTGGAAATTACCCTAAACACCTCCCTACAGTACTCCCCTAGCTTTGGACAGGACCAAAACATATGACCGTGATTAGCCCCCGCCCCCCCAACGCTCACACATTTAACCGTTGCAACACAGAACGCCATTAACTTGAACTCTGTAACAATGCAAAGAGAAGTAAATTTCAATACAAATCAGTAAAAAGAAAGGTGTAACATTTGTACATTTTCCAGCCACTCAAACACAGTCCACAGTCTCTCTTCCACAGTTTCTCTTCCAGTTCCGCTCTTCACGTCTGTCCCAAACCTTCTACCCTAATGAACGCCTCAGGCGCCTCCGCTGTCTCAAAATAAAAGTCTTTGGCGTTATATGTTACTCTCAACTTCGCCGGGTATACCACACCAAATCGGATCCCCTTTTTGTACAGTGCCGCCTTCACTCTTCCGAATGTCGCTCGTCTTTTTGCCAACTCTACCGTCAAGTCCTGGTAGATTTGAACCGCTGTACCATCCCACAGCACCTCACGCTCTTGCTTCGCCCAGCTTAATACCTTCTCCTTCATGCAAAACTCATGGAAGCAGATAATTACTGCCCTTGGTGGCTCGTTCACTTTGGGCTTCGGCCTTAATGACTGATCAGCTCGGTCTAGCTCGTACAGGGTGGGGCTCTCACCCTCCCCCATCAGCTCCGCCAACTTCTTTGCAAAGTATTGCGTTGGCCTTGGGCCCTTTGTCCCTTCGGGCAAGCCCACAATTCTCAAATTGTGCCGCCTTGAGCGGTTTTCCAAGTCTTCCAGCTTTGCTCGGAGTCCTCTGTTAACCTCCACTACCCTCCGCAGATCGTCCCCCATTGAGGTGACCTGGTCGTTGTGTCGTGTCACGGCCTCTTCCACCTCCTTCACCTTCTCGCCCTGCTCTCTCACCTCGGCCGATGCCTTTGCCACCTCCACCCTCGTCGGGCCGATTGCCTCCTCCACCAATGACCTCAACACGGCCGCCGTCTCTTTCCTCAAGGCCTCCATGTGCCTCAAACTGTTTTTCCAGCTCCACCGCCATCACCTCGGTCATCTTCTCCACCGTAAGTAGTGCGGCCTCGCCTTGCAGTTCGGCTTCCGCCATCCTGTCAACACTTTTGCTCGTCTTCTTTGGCGGCGAACCCGCGTTTCCTCCTTTCTGTGACGCTGCTCTTCGCATCCTTTAGTGGCTTATTGTTTTTAATCCTTCTTTTCCTCTCTCTCCCCCTTCACCCTCCTGTCCTTCATCAATCTGACTTTTTTTTCCAAAAAAAAAATGGGGGAGAAAAAGAAAAATTCCGCCAAACTTCCTTAAACCTTCTTTCTTTCTCCTCTGTATTCACCCAGAGCTCCCGAGACCAGGCTTCAACCTTCTTCTGTCTAGGTGGGAGCCATCCGACGTGGAGCACCCTCCCTACATAGTGCCCTGGCCTCGGGCCTGCCGCCTCCGCCTCCTCGTAGCTCCGCCCCTGCTGCTCAAACCTGCCGGGCCCAGCGCCTCAGCCCCCGCCGCCCCACACCCGTGTGGGGTTCTTCGCCGGTTTTTAAACCGGCCCCGCTGGCTGCTCGTGACGGCCCCAAAGGCCGACGATAGTCGGGGAGTGAGTGAGGACTTGGGGATTTCCCTGAAATCGCCACGAATCGTGGCCACCGGCGGGAGCTCTTGTTGCAGCCGCCCACGCCACTGGAAGTCCCTTTTTAGCTGTAATATGATGTACTGGAATGGCCTCTGGTAACCTAGTAGACACCTCCATTATCGTCAAAAGATATTGATTCCCACTTTTTGTTTTTGGAAGCGGTCCTACGCAATCAATTAGGACCCTTGTAAAAGGTTCTTCAGATGCTGGAATGGGTATTAAGGGCGTTGGTTTTATCACTGCTTGAGGTTTCCCTATCACTTGACATGTGAGACATGATTGACAAAATTTAACTCCATCTTTATGTAGTCCAGACCAATAAAAATGTTTCTGGATTTTAGCTTGAGTTTTCCTTATTCCCAAATGACCTCCCACTGGGACCTCATGTGCAACTCGCAACAACTTTCTATACCCTACCGGCAATACTACTTGATGAACGTCTGCCCACTTTTCATCCGCCTGCATGTGTAAAAGTCTCCATTTTCTCATCAAGACATTACTTTTACGGTAATAACACTCTGGTATACACTCAGATTCCTCTTCCGTGTATGCTTTCTGATACATCCGTTTTGTTTCTAGATCTTTTTGTTGTAACTATGCCAATTTTCCTGAAATCAAAATGTCCGCCTCATTCCCCACCTATTCTTGTTCTTTTTCAACCATCTGACCAAACATCGTTTCTGATAATTGCACTTCAACTTCTTCTTCACTCTTTGATTTCTCGTCTTGTCTTAACCTGTGACTTTGCGACCTTGTTACTACACAATCCAGAAAAATCCCAGGATATTCAGCCTTCAACCCTTCAGTTGTCTGATTTCCACTGGCTTATCAACCACAGTAGGCATCACTCCCACCTGCGATCCAGCTATATCATTACCCAAGATAAACTGTATTCCTGGACAAGATAGTTTCTCTATTACTCGTACCACCCCTTCACCACTCTTCACTGGACTTTCCAACTTTACCTTATTTAATGGAACGCTACTCCTCTCACCCTGAATTAAACATATTAGCACCTTTTCTGGCAACATTCTTCCCAAACGACATAATTCCTCATAAGAACTAGGAGCAGGAGTAGGCCATCTGGCCCCTCGAGCCTGCTCCACCATTCAATGAGATCATGGCTGATCTTTTATGGACTCAGCTCCACTTTCCGGGCCGAACACCATAACCCTTAATCCCTTTATTCTTCAAAAAACTATCTATCTTTATCTTAAAAACATTTAATGAAGGAGCCTCTACTGCTTCACTGGGCAAGGAATTCCATAGATTCACAACCCTTTGGGTGAAGAAGTTCCTCCTAAACTCAGTCCTAAATCTACTTCCCCTTACTTTGAGGCTATGCCCCCTAGTTCTGCATTCACCCGCCAGTGGAAATAACCTGCCCGCATCTATCCTATCTATTCCCTTCATAATCTTATGTTTCTATAAGATCCCCCTCATCCTTCTGAATTCCAACGAGTGCAGTCCCAGTCTACTCAACCTCTCCTCGTAATCCAACCCCTTCAGCTCTGGGATTAACCTAGTGAATTTCCTCCGCACACCCTCCAGTGCCAGTACGTCCTTTCTCAAGTAAGGAGACCAAAACTGAACACAATACTCCAGGTGTGGCCTCACTAACACCTTATACAATTGCAGCATAACCTCCCTAGTCCTAAACTCATTCCTTCTAGCAATGAAGGACAAGATTCACTGGACTCTGGGGCGGTCCCGGCGGATTGGAAATTGGCAAACGTGACACCATGGTTTAAAAAAGGAAGTAGGCAGAAAGCGGGTAATTATAGGCCAGTGAGCTTAACTTCGGTAGTAGGGAAGATGCTGGAATCTATCATCAAGGAAGAAATAGCGAGGCATCTGGATGGAAATTGTCCCATTGGGCAGACGCAGCATGGGTTCCTAAAGGGCAGGTCGTGCCTAACTAATTTAGTGGAATTTTCTGAGGACATTAACAGTGCGGTCGATAACGGGGAGCCAATGGATGTGGTATATGTGGATTTTCAGAAAGCCTTTGACAAGGTGCCACACAAAAGGTTACTGCATAAGATAAAGATGCATGGCATTAAGGGGAAAGTAGTAGCAGGGATAGAGGATTGGTTAATTCATAGAAAGCAAAGAGTGGAGATTGATGGGTGTTTCTCTGGTTGGCAATCAGTCGCTAGTGGTGACTTTTTCGCCTTACTATTCCTGATTTCCACCCAAATGGATTCAACCTTATCCTCCATAGCACTGATGTCATCCCTTACTGTTGCCCGGATGTCATCCTTAAATAACAGAGCTACACCACCTCCCTTACCATCCACTCTGTCCTTCCGAATAGTTTGATACCCTCGAATATTTAACTCCCAGTCGTGACCATCCTTTAACCATGTTTCAGTAATGGCCACTAAATCATAGTCATTTACGATGATTTGCGCCATCAACTCATTTACCTTGTTCCGAATACTACGAGCATTCAGGTAAAGTACACTTATGTTGGCTTTTTTACCTCTGTTCTGAATCTTCACACCTCGATCAGTAACCTCTCCTAAGTTATATTTCCTCTTAACCTTTCTCCTAATTTTTCTTGTCGTTGATCCCATATCTTCATGTAACAACCTGCCGCCTCGCTTACCATTAATATTTTCACTTCCCGTTTTATTCCTTTTAGTATTCCTGGTCCTATTCACTGAGCTCCCCTCAGTCACTGTACCTTGTACTGTCGCTCTTTTTGATTTTTGACTATGGCTTCTCTGCCTTACACTTTCCCCTGTACTGCCTTTTGTTTCTGTCCCTGTTTTACTACCTTCCAACTTCCTGCATCGGTTCCCATCCCCCTGCCACATTAGTTTAAACTCTCCCCAACAGCTCTCGCAAACACCCAGTCCTGCCCAGGTGCAGACCGTCCGGTTTGTACTGGTCCCACCGCCCCCAGAACCGGTTCCAATGCCCCAGGAATTTGAATCCCTCCCTCTTGCACCATCTTTCGAGCCACGCATTCATCCTATCTATCCTGACATTCCTACTCTGACTAGCTCGTGGCACTGGCAGCAATCATGAGATTACTACCATTGAGGTCCTACTTTTTAATTTAACTCCTAACTCCCTAAATTCAGCTTATAGGACCTCGTCCCGTTTTTTGCCTATATCGTTGGTGCCTATGTGCACCACGACAGCTGGCTGTCGTCCCCCCCCCCCCCCCCAAAGAATGTCCTGCAACCGCTCCGAGACATCCTTGACCCTTGCACCAGGGAGGCAACATACCATCCTGGAGTCTCGATTGCGTCCGCAGAACTGCCTGTCTATTCCCCTTACAATTGAGTCCCCTATCACTATAGTCGTGCCATTCTTCTTCCTGCCCAGCTGCACAGCAGAGCCAGCCATGGTGCCATGAACCTGGCTGTTGCTGCCTTCCCCTGGTGAGCCATCTCCCTCAACAGTATCCAAAGCGGTATATCTATTTTGCAGGGAGATGACCGCAGAGGACACCTGCACTGCCTTCCTACTCTTGCTCTGTCTTTTGGTCACCCATTTTCAATCTCCCTCAGTACCTTTCACCTGCGGTGTGACCAACTCGCTAAACGTGCTATCCACGACGTCCTCAGCATCGCAGATGCTCCAAAGTGAGTCCATCAGCAGCTCCAGAGCCGTCAAGTGGTCTAACAGGAGCTGCAACTGGACACACTTCTTGCACGTGAAGGAGCCAGGGACAGTGAACCTGTCCCTGAGCTCCCACATCGCACACGAGGAGCATGACACGGGTCTCAGATCTCCTGCCATGTCTTAAACCTCCGGGGTTGTTTAGCACAGGGCTAAATCGCTGGCTTTGAAAGCAGACCAAGGCAGGCCAGCAGCACGGTTCAATTCCCGTAACAGCCTCCCCGAACAGGCGCTGGAATGTGGCGACTAGGGGCTTTTCACAGTAACTTCATTTGAAGCCTACTTGTGACAATCAGCGATTTTCTTTTCATTTCATTTCATTTCAAACCTTCGGTTAACTTCAACAATTACAATTTACCAAAAAAAAATTAAATAAACAAACAACGAAGAAAAAATATATCAATATACCAATGAAAAGAAAACAGAAACACTACTTACCAGTCATTGACCTCGAGCCTTCCTCTTGATCTTCACAGCGGTTGTTTTCTTTTGGTTAGAGGAGGGGGTAGGGAGGGAAACACTGAAGAAGTGTTTCTGGTTTAAGTGTCACTTGACAACAGCTCCTCCACAAACTACCTTCAAATTAGGGTGACCACAACGGAGGTATGCAAATTTCCCTTGCAACACCAATCAGCAGCTCCGCTTTACTGCCCTCTGCTGGATCTTACCATTAATGATTGACTAGCTCCTGTATCTCTTAAAATTGTGACGTCTTTACCTGCTCCTCCTGATACACATGAGTAAACTTTACCCACACAAGTAAATGCTTCAAAGAGATCTGGCACATTCTTATCAATCACCTCTTGATCAGGCTGCACAATCTTTTGCACCTCCTTCGCTTCACTTGGGCTTTCCTTTACCACTTTAACAAACCCCACTGTCTTATCCTGTTTTAACACATCAGCCTTCCCAGTGCTTTTCTTCAACCACCAACACTGACTTTACATGGCCTAGTTTATTACAGTGAAAATATTTGAAACTTTTCATGTCTCTTCCGCCCTCCTGGATTTCCTTTTTAATCTGAGGTACACTCTCCTTATTATCTCCTATCAGATCACCTTTACCTTTACCACTTGAGTATTTCTCATGTCCCCAGTTTCTATCACTCACAGGCTAAAACTGATGTTGGATTTACGAACTAATTCATAATTATCTGCCATTTCTGCAGCTAATCTCGCAGTTTTAACCCTCTGCTCTTCCACATGAATTCTCACTACATCAGGAATCGAATTTTTAAACTCCTCCAAAATTATAATTTCTCTGAGAGCTTCATACGTTTGATCTATTTTCAAAGCCCTTATCCACCTATCAGAATTACTCTGTTTGAGCCTTTAAAACTCCCCATGTATGTTTAACCAAATTCTTTCCTTACATTTCTAAACCTTTGTCTGTAAGCTTCAGGCACTAGTTCATATGCACCCAAGATGGATTTTGTTCTCCTCATACGTCTCGGATACCTCCTCCGGTAGTGATGCAAACAGTTCACTAGCTCTACCTCCCAGTTTTGTTTGAATCAGTAATACCCACATGTCCTGTGGCCATTTCATTTGTTTAGCTACCTTCTCAAATGAAATGAAAATGGCTTCCACTTCCTTCTCGTCAAACCTTGGCAATGCTTGGACATATTTAAATAGATCCCCACCACGCCTTCACCTTTGACGCTCTTTCTCACTATCCTCATCACTATCATCCAACTGTACGTTTCCCTATACGTCTGCCAATTTTAGCTGACTGTCATGTTTCATGGTCATTTTCTGAAGTTCAAACTCTCTCTCTTTGTCTTTTTCCCTGATCTGTATCTCCCTCTTTCTTTTTGTTCTGCTAGGGCTATTCTTTCTTTTCTCCTTTGTTCTCCGTTTCTTTTTCCACTCTCTTTGTCTGCTCTCTCTCTTTCATATTCAAGCTGCTTTAATTATTTCTCATGTTCCATTTGTTTAATTAGCAACTGAATCTTTGCCATTTCCAATGAGTCAAACTCTATCTCAGGCAAGTTTAAATGCTTAGCCACCGCCATAATTACCTCATCTTTTTGCATTTTGTCAGGTAATGTTAACTGCAATGTTTTTGCCAAATCTAACAGTGTGCTTTTAGTCTCTGTCCATAAGGTACTGCGTGTGACTGTCTCCACCCCCAAAGACTTCAGAGCCTCTGAAAGAGCCATTGTCCACAACACACTCCCCACATAAACTAAAATACCACACCTGAAAAGCAACCACAATATGCTCACCTCTCACTGTCTTTAAATTCACTAAGCCAATCCAATAGATAGACTTTTAGCCCGGACAAGCCCCCAATTGCTATGGGCCAGGGTTTGGAGAACCCCAAAGTGTATCATGGAGTTCACCTGACTCACAATTTTTACTAGATTGTGGTATGGGGAGCACACTGCTCACTCTACAGGTATGGTCCAGCAGAAAATGGACCAGCATTTTTTTTAACAAAATTTTTATTCTATGAACTCAAGTTAACCTTTTTCAAACAAACAGTGCATGTCTTATCAACCAGTAAATCAAATACACCCCCCAAAGAATACAAAACTAAGTAATCTGTATGCTGTTCTTTTAACATCCAAAAGACTGAACAAACCTCCAAACAGGAGCACATTAGGGTTTACGTTCAAGACTGAACATTTACAATTCTTCTGAATTCACCAAATGATTAATAGATAGTTTTTGGATGGCAGAGATCAACAGCAGTGCAGCTCACAGACTCACCCAAGCTTTCTCAAACTGCAACTAAAACGAGCAGAAGTGGAGATCAGCTCCACCCATACTCTGACATCACTCCAGTAACATGAGCAGCTCCATTTCTTAAAGATACATTTGTTAAACACTCATTTCTTAAAGGGTACATGACACCCGAGTAAGAGCTTGTGCACTGGAGATTGAATGTAAATAACTTTTACTGTAGCCAAGGTATAAAAGCAGGTGGGGAGATGATCTTTGCCCTGTCATTCTATTTTGGATGAAGTAATAAATCAGAGCCGTACTGGTTCTTTTAAGTGAGATTAAAGTACTCAATGGCTCTATTTTATGATGTGGGGATTTTCTTGTTTTTTTGACCAACTTTTTTTCAGGTAGTCGCTAAAACAGGTTAGCTGGTCTTCTATCTAATCTTTTTTGGGGCATTTTTCACAAATCCATTGCCACTTTAAATTTAAAGGCACTTCATTGGCTGCAAAATGCTTTAAGGTACCTGATGTGCAAAAAAAGTTCAAGAAAATGCAACTTGCTTGTATCTCATTCCATTAAGAAACACCTCAACATCTGTATTGTCAGAGATTCAACAGTAGCCAGAAGGCACTCAGCAAAACCTTTTGGTCTTTTCTTCAATAGAAGGGAATGGTGTTCTTAGCAGTGGCTTAATGTCTTTGCCTCAGATGTAAATGTTACACCAGTCCTCAAAAGTAGTTAACAAGGAAGCTATCTTTGAAAAATGCTTTTGTTCTAGTTTCAGTATTTTTTGTGTAATAAGGCATTTTGCACACCAGTTTAGTATACACTGCATAGTCCCTCATCGAACAGTTGATCAGGATCGTACTCCCATTGGCAATATCAGTACAGATTTCATCATGGCATAAAACTGTTGGGCCATCTGTTGTCAGATGGATGATCTATGAGATTAGTATGACACGATGGAAATTGCTGAAAGAGCCTGTGGGATCCTCTTTGGAGAAGAAATTTGGAGACCGGATCCTAATTGTGTCAATAAAAGCCTAGAAACTATTAACATATCTTAAAAAGCCCTGAAGCAAAGGGCAAATGAGAATGAGTCTTGTTGCAAATTGATTTGACAGGTATATATGTTGCTTGAAAGGTAAACATCTTTCAGCCATAGTAACACAGGCTCTTATTGCTGATGGATTGCTCACAAGTCAAGGATAAGGAGGTTAATTGGAATGACATGTTAACTTGTAATCATAAACATCTATATACATCTGTCCTTTTAAAGTATCTGTGAACAAAATTGCTTAAATATTCCTATCTGCTCGTAACATTGCAATTTTGGTCTATAGGTAAGGAATAGAATATTTGGGTTTACTGTCACTTGCCAGTTAGCATTTGTGAATGTGCTATAGTAAATTCTTATATAAAAAGCAAAGGCAGTTGCTGTAGTTTGCCATTTTGAAAGTTGCTGCAAAAAGTTAACAGCTGTGCTGTGACTCATAGTTATTTTATCAATTTGGTGACCATTGAAAGTAATTGCATGAAAGAGTGATGTGCAGCTTCTGATGCTGTTGTCATTATATAAATCCTGTTCTGTGTTGCATACTGGAATTATCAGTTCGAAGTCTCTCCATCAGTCCATCATGAATTACATAATTGCCTGGTCGATTTTCCATCTCATGTTTGAATGGACTCTTGGTCGAAGTCAGAAGATAATCTTTACTGTCACAAGTAGGCTTACATTAACACTGCAATGAAGTTACTGTGGAAAGATATCCGAATGACTGAATGCCTTGAAATCTACAGTGCTAAATATATTCAAAAATATGAAACTGATCATACAGTTTTGGGAACTATATCAGAAAATATTTCCATTTTGTTTCCTTGTCCTGCCAGCTTCAAAATGACGACCTAGTGATTAGTATTTTTGAAGCTCACACATGATAATTTGTACTACATGGTAACTAACAACACAAAATGCTTACTGTTGTGATAAATGACAAATGTGCACTGCACAAGATCAACTCGTCACAGGGGAGTCATTTTAGCAAAGTGTAGTACCCTTCTGTGATATTTTCTTGGGCTTCAATTACGATAAATTCACATTTCATGTTGAGTTGAAAAGCACTACATATTTATTCTAGAAGCCAAGCTGTGAAATTTTCAATTTAATTTGAAACATTTGAGGGATTTTGATACTTCAAGACAAGCATCTTAATCTGCCTAATTTCAACTATTACCTCAGAAATAATTTTTGTGTGTTCTCCCTTTTCTCCCCAGATATGTTACACAGGAAACAAGTTCTTTCATACTGATAATACATAAAATGAAAGATGTTTGAGAGCCAGTTCTGTAATCCTTTCTCTGGGTCACATGTTCGTGCACTTTGAAAATTCAGTTGTAAAACTTGTAATCAAAAGTTTGCAAAACAAGCCAAAAATTAAATTGAGCACCTTGATACTTGCTCACCAGGTTTTGCCATTATTCAACATAATGCAAGAATATTCAATTATTTCCATCTTCACTTCTGCATGGGTAAATCATAGCAATCTTTAAAAAACAGGTTCTGTTGCTTAAAGTCACATTGCAATCCATGCTCTACTCCCAAAGTAACCCTTCCATAATTTTGTTTGGCCTTTGAACTGAAAGTCTTAAAGTTTTGAATGTTTCCCCCTCTTTCAGCTGTTTTTCAGATAGTACAGGTTAAGAATTTTTGTGGAATTAAAAATCAGATTTCTGATTGCAGTTGTGTATATTTATCTGGCCAGTAAATTTGTCTGTGCAGCATGTATTTGATGTAGAATTTGAGTGTTTGCTTTAGAAGCAGTAAGGATTCATATCACACACCATGTAAAGATCATACAAACGGAGTTGATCTAATTCAGCACCAGCTAAAAATTTAATCCAGGACCTCCTGTTTTCTGTGTCACATCTGCATACCTATGAACTATTGGGGTGAGCTTTTCTTTCACATTGCACTCATGGCAGCATTCCATGGATGAGAGGGGTGCTTGAACTGTTGTGCTCCCAGTACGAGTAACTGTCACTTCTTGTGTCGACCTGTGATTTTATTGTTTTTCATTCCATATTCCTCCTTCACTAAGGTTTCAAATTTTGGAATGAATTAGTTTTCATGGGTCACAGGGGCCTTCAATTGCTATGGGCAGTTGGATATTCTTGACATATTTAAAGGTTTTGTAAGTTACTCAAAACTTTATTCGGGTTTGTGACAAGCTAAAAGGTTTGCAGACAGCAGTTCTGATGTAATACATTTGAGGATCTGTGCACAAAACAATACTTCGTCACCATGCAATATTTTGAGTCACGCAGGGCTGTTGCTCTTTGGAACAGCTTGGGCAAAGGTTAACACAAGTTCTGGTCTGGCTTCTCCTTAACCTGTAAAACTGCCTGCCTGGACCCTTTCAGTGAACCCTTTTTATCCCCCTCTAGCTCTGATATCCAAGATTTCTCCTTCCATATTTGGTAAAAGCAATTGATTAACACCATTCATAACACAATCAATATGATCAATAAACCACTCACAGTTACATCAGTGGGCCATTACTACACAATCAATAGCTACATCCTGAACAATGATTAACAAAGCTAAGGCATGCAAGTGATTTGGAGTCTAGATTGTTTTTGGGTAACACATTGGATAATTCAATTGTGATTAGAGTTTAGCAATCCAATCAAAAATATGCGAACAGTCCAGTCATCTCGAATTGTTCCCCTCCTGTCTCTTGTGCTAAACTACCTTCTGCAGGTAGGCACAATTATTTTAAATTGTTCTAATTTCTATTTAATCATTCTGAACTGTTGAAACTACTTGAACTTTGTTTTTATAAATATCTACGTTTATGCATGTTATTCCAAATCGTCACGTGACTTCCTTTATTTATGCCTAACCTGACCAATGCAAGCAGTAATTTTCCATTGGAACACAACCCAGCAGTTAATCTTCGCTGACCAAGAGTTCACACAGACATTTATAAACTTAAATCAGGTTGCCCCCTAAGTCTCTGTCTCTCTCGGGAGAACAATCCCAGTTTGTTCAATCTCTCCTCACAGATAATACCCTCCATACCAGGCAACGTCCTAGTAAATCTTTTCTGTACTCTCTCCAAAGCCTCCACGTCCTTCTGGTACGGCGGTGACCAGAATTGGACACAGTATTCCAAATGTGGCCTAACCAACGTTCTATATAATTTTAAGATAATTTTCAAGCTTTTGCACACGATACCCCGTCCGATGAAGGCAAGCATGCCATATGCTTTCTTTACCACCATTTCCACCTGTGCTGCCACTTTTAAGGATTTGTGGACCTGCACGCCCAGATCTCTCTGTCTATTCTCCTAATGGTTCTGCCATTAATTTTATAGCTTCCACCTGAATTGGACCTACAAAAATGCATCACCTCGCATTTGTCCGGGTTAAATTCCATCTGCCATTTTTCTGCCCAATTTAACAGCTTATCGACAATGTTATATTCTATGACAATCTTCATCACTCTCCAATCTTGGTATCATCCGCAAACTTGCTAATCAGACCTGCTACGTTTTCTTCCAAGTCATTTCTATATATTACAAAGAGCAGAGGACCCAGAACTTATCCCTGCGGAACACCACTAGTTACAGACCTCCACTCGGAAAAACACCCTTCCACTGCTACTCTCTGTCTTCTATGGCCAAGCCAGTTCTGGATCCATCCAGCTAGTTCACCCCTGACCCCATCTAATCTTTTTCACCAGCCTGCCATGAGGGACCTTATCAAATGCTTTCGTAAAGTCCATGTAGACAACATCCACAGCCCTTCACTCAGCAATCATTTTTGTCACTTCTTCATAAAATTCAATCAAATTCATGAGAGATGTCTCCCTCGTACAAAACCATGCTGTCTGTCACTAACAAAACCATTCACTTCCAAATCTGCATAGATCCTATCATAGAATTTAAAGTGCAGAAGGAGGGCATTCGGCCCATTGAGTCTGCACCGGCTCTTGGAAAGAGCACCCACCCAAGCCAACACCTTCACCCCATCCCCATAACCCAGTAACCCCACCCAACACTAAAGGCAATTTTGGGCACTAAGGGCAATTTAGCATGGCCAATCCACCTAACCTGCGCATCTTTGGACTGTGGGAGGAAACCGGAGAACCCGGAGGAAACCCCCGCACACACGGGGAGAACGTGCAGACTCCGCACAGGCAGTGACCCAAGCCATGAATCAATCCTGGAACCCTGGAGCTGTGAAGCAATTGTGCTAACCAATATGCTACTGTGCTGCCCACATCAAGGAGCTCTTACAAAATTGGTCAATGTGAATCGGGGGGGACTCCTCCAGTTGAAGTCAGATCTAGCACAAAGGAAAATGATTGTGATTGGTGGAGGCCAATCATCTCGGCCTCAAGTCTTTGCTGCAGTGTCCTCGGCCCAATCACCTACAGCTCCTTCATCATTTACCTTCCTTGCACCATAGGGTCAAGTGGAAATGCTTTCTGACGATTGCACAATGTGCAGCATCATTCATGACTGTTCAGACACTTAAATAGGCTGTGTCCACATGCACCAAGACTTGGACAGCAATCACACATGGATTTATTTATTTATTCTTTTTTTTTTGTTGAAGTCCCAACTTAGATTTTATTCAAAATAAACACTTTGGAAAACAAGATATCACATGGCTGCCATCCTGAAGGACAGTAAATGTTGAATCGTCAACACTGCCAGTCCTTTTCTTAGCGATCACCACTTTATTTTTTGCTTTGAGCCGCTGCTCCTTTTTTGTTGTGTTTTTTAGCAAACCGCATGTTTCTCAGGAACTTGGGATCTACTCCTTTCAGTGGTTCAAATTGATAAGACTTGGGCTTTTTGATCCCTGTCCTGTGCCACTTGCTGGACTGATTGTGGTTGGTGTGCTTCTTGGACCTGGCCATGACTCTTATCTGAACTCCTGCGGCCTCCTCCTCCACCACCAGCGGCTAACCGGAAAACCACACATGGATTTATAAGGGGTAAGTTTCATTTGTGCCAGAGGTGCCAGGCAACGACCATCTCAAACATGTAGAATTTTTCTTTTTCTTTTTGTTTAAATTTAGAGTATCCAATTCATTTTTTACAATTAAGGGGCAATTTGGCGTGGCCAATCCATCTCGCCTCACATCTTTTGGGTTGTGGGGGCGAAACCCACGCAAACACGGGGAGAATGTGCAAACTGCACACGGACAGTGACACAGTGCCGGAATCCA
The DNA here is from genome assembly GCF_047496885.1 of Scyliorhinus torazame. Classification (NCBI taxonomy): domain Eukaryota; kingdom Metazoa; phylum Chordata; class Chondrichthyes; order Carcharhiniformes; family Scyliorhinidae; genus Scyliorhinus; species Scyliorhinus torazame. The sequence goes on along the minus strand of NC_092711.1, from coordinate 281,284,505 downwards.
ACTTGGGACCTCGGAGCCGTGAGGCCGCAGTGCTAACCCACCGCCACCGTGCTGCCCTAACATGTAGAATTTAACCATCTCCCTTTAATACTAAATAGCATTTCTATCATCGATTTACCTGCCATCAACATCCCGAGCTACCCTTGGCGAGAAGCTAGTGTTTGCTAGCGTCACACGGGAGGGTTTAAACTAGTATGGTAGGGGGATGGGTACCGGAGCAGTAGGTCAGAAGGTGAAAACATTGAGGGAGAACTAGGGAATAGGGCCAGTATGGCTCTGAGGAAGAGCAGACATGGAGATGTTGCTGAAAACAGTGGGACTGGTGGCCTGAAGTGCATATGTTTTAATGCAAGAAGTATAACAGGTAAGGCAGATGAACCTCGAGCTTGGATTAGTTTTGGAATTATGATGTTGTTGCCATTACAGAGACCTGGTTGAGGGAAGGACTGGATTGGCAGCTGAACGTTCCAGGATTTAGATGTTTCAGGTAGGATAGAGAGGGATGTAAAAAGGGTGGAGGAGTTGTGCTACTGGTTAGGGAGAATATCACAGCTTTACTGCGGGAGGACACCTCAGGGCAGCGAGGCTATATGGGTAGAGATCAGGAATAAGAAGGGTGCAGTCACAACGTTGGGGGTTTACTACAGGCCACCCAACAGCCAGCGGGAGATAGAGGAGCAGATAGGTAGACCGATTTTGGAAAGGAGTAAAAGCAACAGGGTTGTTGTGATGGGAGACTTTAACTTACCCAATATTGACTGGGAGTCACTTAGTGCTAGGGGCTTGGACGGGGCAGAGTTTGTAAGGAGCATCCAGGAGGGCTTTTTTAAACAATATGTAGATAGTCCAACTAGGGAAGGGGCTATACTGGACCTGGTATTGGGGAATGAGCCCGGCCAGGTGGTAGAAGTTTCAGTAGGGGAGCATTTCGAGAACAGTGACCACAATTCAGTAAGTTTTAAAGTGCTGGTGGACAAGGATAAGAATGGTCCTAGGGTGAATGCGCTAAATTGGGGGAAGGCTAATTATGACAATATTAGGCAGGAACTGAAGAACTTAGATTGGGGAGGATGTTTGAGGGTAAATCAACATCTGACATGTGGGAGGCTTTCAAATGTCAGTTGAAAGGAATTCGGGACGGGCATGTTCCTGTGCGGAAGAAGGATAAATACGGCAAATTTCGGGAACCTTTGATAATGAGAGATATTGTAGGCCTCTTCAAAAAGAAAAAGGAGGCATTTGTCAGGGCTAGAAGGCTGGGAACAGACTAAGCCTGTGTGGAATACAAGGAAAGTAGGAAGGAACTTAAGTAGGGAGGCAGGAGGACCCTCTCTGAGAATCTTTTCCAACAATTTTACTGTCACTGACATCAAGCTCACTGGCCTATAATGACCTGGATTAACTTTGCAACCCTTCTGAACTAACGGTAGAACATTGGCAATCCTCTGGGATCTCACCTGGACACGAAGACTTCTGTCAGAAGCCCAGCGATTTCATCTCTTGTCTCCCTCAGCAATCTGGGATAGATGCCATCGGGCCCTGGGAATTTGTCTACCTAAATGCTTTTTAACACACCTAACACTTCCTCCCTCATAATAATGACCTGTTCTAAAGTATTTACACATCCCTCGAGACACCACCAATCAACATGTCCCTCTTCCTTGTCAATACCGATGCAAGATACTCATTCAGGACCTCACCTACTTCCTCTGGTTCTATACATAATTTCCCTCCTTTGTCCTTGAGTGGGCCAACTCTTTCTCTAGCTACCCTCTTGTTCCTAATGGTATAAAATGCCTTGGAATTCTCCTTAATGCTGTCTGCCAAGGACATTTCATTACCTCTTTTTGCCCTCCTAACTCCCTGCTTGAGCTCTTTTCTACTTTACTTGTATCCCTCAAGTGCTTTATCTGTTTTTAGTTGCCTGTACCTCACATATGCATCTTTTTGCTTTTTGACGAGATTCTCAATTTCCCTGGTGATCCATGGTTCCCGAATCCTGCCTTTGCTGTCCTTTTTACTGGCACATGCCTGTCTTGCAGTCCCATGAACTGCTCCTTAAAAGACTCCCACATGCCAAATGTGGATTACCCTCAAACAGCCTCTCCCAAACAACAGCCTCCAAATTTTGCCTGATCTGGTGTTAGTTAGCCTTCCACCAATTTAGCACCTTAACCCTAAGACAACACTCGTCCTTTTCCATGAGTATCCTAAGGCTTACGGAATTGTGGTCACTGTTCGCCACATGTTCTCCCACTACAACATTGATGACCTGGCCGGGCTCATTGCCTAGTACTAGGTTCAATATAGCCTCCTCTCTCGTCGGACTATCCACATATTGTTCCAAAAAACCTTCTTGCACTCACTTAACAAACTCCTCACCATCCAGACCCCTAGCTCTAAGGGATTTCCAGTCAAGATGAGAAAAATTAAAGTCTCCCACTACAACAACCCTATTATTTCTACATCTATCCAGAATCTGCTTACATATCTGTTCCTCAACTTCCCGTGGGCTGTTGGGAGGCCTGTAGTACACACCCATCATAGTGACTGCTCCTTCCTGTTTCTGAGCTCTACCCACAGTGCCTCGTTCCTTGATTTTTCCATGGTGTTCTCCCAATTACAGCTGTAATATGTTCCCTAACCAGTATTGCAACTCCTCCACCTCTTTTACCTTCCTCCCTGTCTCGCCTGAAACACGTTTATCCTGGAATATTTAGCTGCCAGTCCTGTACCTTTTTTAACCAGTACTCCGTTACAGCAACCACATCCAAGTTCCACGTGTGAATCAAGGCTTTAAGTTTACCTGTTATACTCTCTGCATTGGAGCAGGTACGCTCCAGACCCCCCCCCCCCCCGGCCAAATTAGTTTAAGCCGACCAGAACCAAAGTAGCAAACCTACAGCCAGGATATTGGTGCCCCTCCAGTTCAGGTGTAACCCGTCCTTATTGTACAGAACCCGTGGAAGACATCTGTGATCCAAAAAATTGAAGCCCTCCCTCCACCAGTTCTTTAGCCACGTGGTCAACTGCACTATATCCCTGTGCTAGCCTCGCTAGCACGTGGCACAAGGAGTAATCCTGAGATTGCTACCCTTGTGGTCCTGCTTTTTAATCTTCTACTTAGCTCCCTAAACTGCCGTTGCAGGACATCGGCTACTCTTTCTACCTATGCCATTCGTACCAATGTGGACAATGACCTCTGTCTGATTTCCCTCCCGTTTTCGGATGCTTTGTACCTGCTCAGAGACATCCAGGACCCTGACACCAGGGAGGCAAACTACCACCTGGTGTCCTTTTCGTGGCCACAGAAGCGCATATCTGTACCCCTGATTATTGAATCCCCTACCACTATTGCTTTTCTACGCTTTGTACCCCCTGCCTGTGCAGCAGGGCTAGTCGTGGTGCCTGCGCTCTGGCCACTGCTGCTGTCCCCTGATGGACCTTCCCCTTCATCAGTATCCAAAACAGCATACTTGTTACATAAGGGGGCAGCCATAGGGGACCCCTGCACTGTCTGCCTACCCATCTGGCGGTCACCCATCTCCCATCCTGTATTTTGGGTGTGATCACATCTCTGAAATTATTATCGTATCACAATTTCAGCTAATTGCGTGCTCCTCAGTGTTTCCAGCTGTTGCTCTAACTGATACATGCGTTTGGTGAGCTTTTCCAACTGAATACACTTTCCACAGATGTAGTCCTCAGGGACACTTGAAGTTTCCATGATGCCCCACATCGTGCAGGAGTAGCACACGACCCCGCCAATTGACAACTCTCCCTCTTGGTTGTTAGATTTTAAGAAAAAAAACCTAAATACTAAAGCCTTTAACAAAAAATTACTGCCACTGCTTTCACAAATAGGCTCCACAAAATATTGAGTGTGTCTTCTGGTTACGACAGGTAGTTATTCAATATTCAATCTAGCTTGCTACCCTCCAGTAAGTGTGAGAAGAAAAAAGAAAAACTCATAGCGTATTAAATGTAACTCAGAATCTACTCCGGTGAGCCTAGGAATGAAAAGGTAAAGGACACGAGTCGCCTGATTTATTGTGAATCAATCAGGAGCCCTTCTCTCTTTTGCATATGTGACGTCACCCGGCACTCAGTTTAAACACTCACTAGAGACTGCTGCGATTCCCCGCTGCTCCTGGGTTTCCTGTGAAGGTAGGTTCCCGAGTGACACTAGGCCCGAAATCCGCCCCATGCTCAATTTAAACTCTTACCAGTCGCTAGGCTCCGCCTCCGGACACTGCTCCCGCGATTCCTGGCTGCTCCTGGAGATCCTGTGAAGGATGAGAATGTCATATGCCAATACTGCAAAGAATATTTTCCACAACTCCTCTGCCGTTAACCTGCAGTGATCTGATAATCAAAAGGCTATCTCTTGGTATCCTGCGGTAGAATCCACGGGCACACCACCGTTGATGGAAAAGCTGCAACAAACAAAACGGGTGAAAAAAAACAATCAGCCTCTCTTTCCGATGGTTTGCTTTGGGTGGTGTCAAGCTTCTTGAGTGTTGTTGGAATTGCACTCATCCAGGCACAGTATTCCACAAACACCTTACTTGTGTCTTGTAAATGAGGGACAGGCTTTGGCAAATCGGAAGGTGAGCTGCTTAATGCAGAATTCCTGTCCTCTGGCTGACTCTTGTAGCCACAGTATTTATGTGGCTGATCCAGTTAAGTTTCTGGTGAATGGGTAATGGGCTGGACAGTCTGGTTCAAGGATGTTGTTTGCTCATGCTAGGGTCTAGACCAAGGGATCATAGTCTCAGGATACAAGGTTGGCCATTTTGGATTGAGATGAGGAAAAACTTCTTAATTTAGGTTGGTGAACCTGTGGAATTCTCTACCATAGAAAGGTGTGGAGGTCAAGTCATTGAATATACTGAGGAAGGAATTAGATAGATTTTTAGGCTCGAAAGATGTCAAGGTGTATAGAAGAGAGCATAGGAGTGTGGTATTTAGATCTCAGCCATGATATTGAATGGGGGAGTAGATTTGATTTGCAGCTGCCTGACACACGGGTGGGGAGGCAAATGGGGAGGATGGCACAAAGTTTACAGATGGATATAGACTAGTTTAGTGAATAGGCTAAGACTTAGTAGACGGAATATAATTTTGGAAAATGTTAAGTTATGCACTTGGGTCAAAAGAATAAAAGAATATTTACATGGAAAAAGACTGCAGAAAGCTGCAGCACAGTGACTTTTGGGTCCTTGTGCATTAATCACTGAAAGCTAGCATGAAAGTTCAGGTAATTGGGAAGGCAAATGGAACTTTGGCTTTTATTTCTAAGGGAATGGAGGATAGAACTAGGTAAATCTTGCTAAAACTATACAAAGCACAAGGAAGAACACACCTGGAATAATGTCCACGTCTGTTGAGAGGTTGTTTCCACTTATGGGAGAGTCTGGGACCAGAGGGGGGGAGCCTCAGAGTCCTTTAAGACTTAAGTTGAGGGGCAATTTCTTCTCTGAGAGGGTAGTGGAACTGCAGAGTTCTTTACTGGGTTTTGGGATAAGGCGGGAAAGCGGAGTTGAAGATTATCATATCAGATTAGTCATAATCTCATTGAATGGCGGAATAGTTTTGATGGACTGAAAGGCCTAATTTTCCTTCTGTCTTGTGGTATTGTATCTGCTGCTGTACTTTGAGGCGATCAACAAAATGGGGGCAAAACATTTTGTTTTCACTGAGCGGTTAGAGCACTTGGGGCGAAGGGGATCAAAGCATATGGAGGGGAGGGGGAGGGGGGGGGGAAGGAGTTGGATTAGGCTTTTCAGTTGGATGATCAGCCATGATCATAATCATAGAATTTACAGTGCTGAAGGAGGCCGTGCAGGCGTTGGAAAGAGACTCCAGTCCACGCCTATCCCTATTCCCGAAACCGAGTAACACCACCTAACCTTTTGGACACAAAGGCACAATTTAGCAGGGCCAGTCCACCTAACCTGCACATATTTGGACAATGGGAGGAAACCAGAGTGCAAACTGGTGCAGACTCTAAGGGTTGAATGGCCTCCTCCTGCTCTATTTTCTGTGTAAAATATCAAAGTGGAAGAATGGCACCACGTGTTGATGGAAGAAGTGTATTGGACGTATGCGCTGTACACAAAAGTTAAAATATTACTAAACTATCTCTTGTGACATTGTTCAGAGGCTGTGTCCATTCTGCTCTGAATCGTCTAATTTTTCCTTTTGTTATATGCATTTCTTTCTCCCGTCTTTTTCTTTCTGCCTCTCTTTTATTAATCTCCCTCCCTTGATTGTTTAATTGACACCTTAATGGCTGCTTCACATTTTGCTGCTTTTGTGTTGATCTCTCCAGCTTCACTGTACACCATCCTTCCGGTACATTTCCACTTTACTGATTTTTAGCTTTGCCACTAATGTTCCTTCATATTTTTCTGCCTTTTTGTCTTCATGCCTAATCCGTATGTCACTTTCTCCTAAACCGATCTTTGTAGATCTCTTCACCCATCGATCCCACTATTTCTTGGTCTTTCTCAATTTTTCTTCCTATCTTTTACTGCAAGTTTCTGTCTTTCTGCCTCAACCTTTCCATTCTGTTATCCCTCGGCTCGGTTTGCCCTTCCCTCTCTATACTGGTGCCGTTCTGTGAACTTGTGTCCATTGAATCAGGTGAATTCATAATATGCAGCAAAGAGATGGCAGACCAGTTGATCAATTACTTTGGATCTGTTTCACTGAGGAGGACACGCATAACCTTACGGAAATAACAGGGGACAGAGGGTCTCGCATGAAGGAGGAACTGAAGGAAATCCTGATTAATCTGGAAATTGTAATGGGGAAATTGATGGGATCAGAACCCGATAAGTCCCCGGGGCCTGATGCTCTGCATCTCAGTATTTAAGGAAGTGGACCTAGAAATAGTGGATGCATGGTGATCATTTTCCAGCATTCTATAGACTCTGGAAGAGTCCCAATGGATTGGAGGGTAGCTAATTTAATCTCACTTTTTAAAGAAGGAGGAAGCGAGAAAATCGGGAATTACAGAATGGTTACCCTGACGTTGGTGGTGGGGAAAATGCTGGAGTCAATTATTAAGGATGAAATCACTGAGCATTTGGAAATTGGGGACAGGATCAGTCCAAGTCAGCATGGATTCACTGAAGGGAATTCATGCTTGACAAATCTTCTGGATGTTTTTGAGGATGCAACCAGTAGTGTGGATAAAGGTGAACCAGTGTATCTGGACCGTCAAAAGGCTTTTGACAAGGCCCCGCACAAGAGATTAATGAGCAAAATTAACGCTCATGGTATTGGGGGTAATGTATTGACTTGGATAGAGAACTGGTTGGCAGACAGGAAGCAGGGAGTGGGAATAAACAAGTCAGTGGCAGGCAGTACCGAGTGGGGTACCGCAGGGTTCAGCGCTGGAACCACAGCTGTTCACAATATGTATTAATGATTTGGACAAAGGAATTGCATGCAATATCTCAAAATTTGCAAATGACACTCAGCTGGGTGGCAGTGTGCGCTGTGAGGAGGATGCAAAGAGGCGGCAGGCTGGCGGAGTGAACAATAACTTGGCAAATGCAATATAATGTGGGTAATTGTGAGGTTATCCACTTTGGTAGCAAAGACAGGAAGGCAAATTATTATCTGAATGGTGGCAGTTTAAGAAAAGGGGAAGTGCAGCAAGACCTGGGTGTCATGGTGGAACAGTTGTTGAAGGTTGGCATGCGAAGATACAGCAGGCGATGGGGAAAGCTAATGGCATGCTGGCCTTCATAGCAAGAGGATTTGAGGATCGGGGTAGGGATGTCTTGCTGAAGTTATACAGGGCCTTGGTGAGGCCACATCTCGAGTATGGTGTGCACTTTTAGTCTCCTAGTTTGATGAAGGGCATTCTGCTATTGCGTGTCCAGCAAAGGTTCACCAGACTAATTCCCGGGATGACAGGACTGACACATGAAGAAAAACTGGATCAACATTTCAAATCCTAATGGGACTGGACAGGCGAGATATGGGAAGAATATTCTCGATGTTGGGGACGTACAGAACTAGCCACAGCCTAAGAGTAAGAGGTAAGCCATTCAGGACTGAGATGAGGAAGAACAACTTCTCAGAGTTGTGAACTTGTGGATTTCTCTACCATAGAGAGCTGTTGGGGCCAGCTCGTTGGATATATTCCAGAGGGAGCAGGACGTGGCCCTTGGGGCTAAAGGAATGAACATGTATGGAGAGAAAGCGGGAGTGGAATACTGAATTTGCATGATCGGCCATAATCATATTGAATGGTGGTACAGGCTCGAAGGGCTGAATGGCCTACTCCTGCACTTGAGTTCGATGCTTCTAAGTTTGTGACCCCACACTCAAAAGTGTTTTCTGCAAAGTGGCAGCTTAAAAAATGTACACAGCTGGTAAGGTCAAAGGGAAAAGTTGTCAGGGGCAGCTGGGAAAAAATAACTGGCTGTTATAAAGCAACAGAAATAGAGTAGGAGTTGGGCGTGAGGGGGATGATGGCAGGTAGCTATGCGATAGGGGGCCTAAAGTGTCAAGTACACTAAATTTTCTTTGATCATTCACCTGATGGGTAACATCAGGAGTAAGAGAAAGTGGTGTGCCCATGTCCTGCCACCGCCACAAAACTTTTATGCATTACTGGATGGAAGCAAATATGACAGCATTTTGTTCAAATGAGAATGCAATGGCTTCACTGAAGCTTCACATTTCATTGGCGAGGAATTCAAATTGCTTTGTCGGCTCTGCATTTTCCCATTAAATGTGATGTTTGGCATGAGGTTATAAATTTGCTGCGTTGCTTCCATGTAGAGAAGCAAACTCATAGTCAAATTAATCACGAGTAAGTGCGGAAGAAAGGCTGCATGCTGCTTTTATCATTAAGTACTGTGTTGGATTGTTTTCCTTGCAAGTGAGATCTGTTTTTGGGTCAAAGTAATAATAATAATAACCAACTTATGTGAAGCTGCCCACCAAAGTGCATTGAATTAAAAAAAAAAAATTTTTTTTAAAATACCCAATTCGTTTTTTCCAATTAAAGGACAATTTATCGTGGCCAATCCACTTACCCGGCACATTTTAGGGTTGTGGGGGTGAGACCCACGCAGACATGGGGAGAATGCACAAAATCCAAACAGACAGTTACCTGGGGCCAGGATCGAACACTGATGCTCAGTGCCGTGAGACAACAGGGCTAGCCACTGTGCCGTACTAAGTGCATTGAATTTAACAGATTTATTTTATCCATATATGGATTGAACCTGCACAATTAGTTATGCGATGGAGTTTGTCAAATGGAATTGGGTAGTTGGGTCAGGTGCTTTTCATGTGTTAGTGCAGACACGTTGGGCCGAAATGTCTCGTCAGCCCTGTACGTTTCTGTGATTCTGGCTTTAAAAACTGCAGCATAAGTAGAAAGGAGAAGAGTTTGAAACTGCATGGATGGGTGTGTCTTTCTCCCACTTTGAGTAGTTTTTTTCAATGGCAATCACTTCAAAAATATATTTTTTTACATTTAGAGTACCCAAATCATTTTTTCCAATTAAGGGACAATTTAGCGTGGCCAGTCCACCTACCATGCACATTTTGGGTTGTTGGGGCGAAACCCACGCAAACACTGGGAGAACGTGCAAACTCCACACTGACAGTGATCCAGAGCCGGCCGGGATCGAAGCTGGGACTTTGGCGCCGTGACGCAGCAATGCTAACCACTCTGCCACCGTGCTGCCCCTCACTTCAAAAATATTTAAGCAATGTCTGCACTGAGGTAGAGCAGGCAAAAGTTTGGGGACTCAAACCCTAAGTGTAGATAACAGTGAGGATGGTAATATCAGTAGCCAGGGGGATGTGCTCAGACTAGTGAATTAAGTGTTTGAAATTAATGTAAATTTAAAACGATGCCTCATGGAAGGAAGAATGTAGAAATGCAATATAATTGTACAACTTTAAAAGGCATGCAGTGAGCTACAGCAGTGTTTTTCAAACTTTTTTCATGGACCCATTTTTACCAACTGGCCAACTTTCGGGACCCACGGCGGCGGGCCTTCGGGTCCCGCGCCGGCGGGCCTCCGCGGGACCCGCGCCGGTCACCGGCGGCCCGGCCACGGCGACCCACCATTTTCTCTTGCCCTGTTTGATGCTGACAAAATGGAAAAATCGCTATCACGCCCAAAGACCGTAATGGCGACGTTCGGGGGACGTGACCTGCTCTCTGCCTCCCTCAGGCAGGAAGATTACATAGATTTTTTAAAAAAAATTCTCCGTCTCCGATTGCGCAAATTTACGGTCTTCAGCCGCAGCAGCCGGCTTTCATATTTAATGTTTGTTTATTTTTTGTAAATCGTAACAATGTTGTTGCACTGCCGTTTAATCAAAGAGACCAAAGCCCATGTCATCGTCAGACTCTTCAGATTCTTCCTGTTCTTTCTCTTCCTTTTTCTCTTTAGCAGCAACAGGGGCAGCGGTGGAAACAACTGCTGCAGCAGCTGGGGCACTGCTACTAGCACCAACGTTGCAGATCAGACTATTGAAGTCAATATTAGCCAATGCCTTGGCAAACAATCTAAGCCAGAAAGGCTCAATGGTCACACCAGCTGTTTTAATCAGGGCATTGAGTTTGTCTTCGGTGACCGTGACCTCGTCGTCGTGCAGGATGAGCACGCTGTAGATACAAGCGAGTTCTGAGGTGGAGGTCATGGCGCTGGATTGTTGTGGGTGGGTCCGATGGTGCCAGTCGGTGGGAGGGAAACTCGGCCTCAGCTTTGTTCAGAAGACCAACCGGGCAGAGCGAGCAGCAGCCGGCTTTTAACTATGCTGGCTGCGCGCGGCCTTTTTTTCCAGATTAAAAAAAATGCGGCCGCACTGCACATGCGTGCCCACTCACTGGTGCGCATGCACAAAGCTCTGCGCATACGCACCGATGAGCGGGCACGCACACGCAGTGCGGCTGCATTTTGTTGTATGGCAAAAAGGATTCTTGCAGCTGGCATTGTTAAAAGCCGGCTGTTGCACGTGAATTTGCGCAATTGGGAGCGCCGCGATGGACGGCGCAGCGACCCTCCCGACACCCGCCCATGATCCACCCGCGCCCCCGACTTTGAAGATCACTGGACTATTACAGTCATAGGTTCCTCGAGTTTCACCTCTGCAACTATCAAGTCTGCATTAATGTGTAATTTTGCATCCCCACCTAATTCCTGACTACCAATGACGAGAAGGTTCATGACCACTTGGGCTTTCCATTGGATATCAAAATAACATGCTGCAAATCTTAGTTTGAGATGTTCCCCATGCCCTTTGGCCAGTCTTAGAATTCTCTGAACTCTATGAGATCATCTTTGTGTTGGGCAAAACATAATGTTCTCGTGTGCTCTTGATATTTTAAGTTATTGGCATACTAAATATGGCAAGGCACAGGTACAAGGCTTTTTGCATGCACTCTGCAATTTGAGACTCGTATCTGTGGTTTCCTGACAGTTTTGGAGGTTGATGGATCTGAATACATAATTGTGTGAAGGAGCAATTCTATCTTATTTATTTTAAATGGTTGTCAGTTTGGTCTTTCGAGCATTTAAATTTTTCCCCCCCCCAGTCATTTTTCTGTTCAGATGTGATATTAAAATACTTGATCTATTCTGTTCAGCCTGGTCTTGCAACTAATTTTAAAAATTCAGTCTTGCACATTCTAATCCTAAATGGACATTCCACGATGCAATTGGTCACCTGATCTGTTTACTCAGCAAAGGGAGGATGCTTCAAGTGCACTCTCACTTGTGCACATGGCTTGTTCATTTGAATGCTGAGAGATTCCACGTTGTATGTTTGTGTGTGTATGCACATATATGGCCAGAAGAGGGTGTCATTCATGTGAAAGTACAGAATGCTCAAATTCTGTACAATTTACATGTTTCTCATTTATTTACAAATCTAACTGAACCACTGGTTTCTTAGACCAAGAGGATACATCCTTTCTTGACCTGAACTTTCAAAACTTGAAGGACCTGGACCCATCTGGGCCTGAGTCTGTGGAGACGTTTTCTCTGTGTTACTCTAGACCAGGCCCACAAGTTTTGTCAAGAGCCAGTTAAGGACCAATAATATTTTGCTTACAGTAGACAAGGGTTTGAGATTCAAGTGACAAGATTCCATGGGTTTTGAACTAACAAAAATAAATGTTACTATAGAACTTTACAACAAAACAATTTGCACTATCTTGTCCTCTAACAGTCAGGTTGATATCAGGCACATGTGAATTAATAGGCAAGCTGTGCTTGAGTGCACCACACTGTACAAAACATAAGATTGGTGACCAATACACTTCCAATTGATTTTTCAGCACCCCATCCAGACATTAGTAAACAGCATCAACCAATCTTGTTGGAACTCTGTCCAAAGATCAATTCTTTCAAAGCCGCTCCAACTCAAACTGCTTCAACAACTGCACATGTCACAGGTTTCAATCTTGGTCACTGGGTTTGCCTCCCTGGATTTCCGAGTCTGCACTCCTGCCTCTGTGTGGTGCTGTTTCAGCTCTTTAATGGCTGGCACTGCTCCTGTTCCAATCACTTCACCAAGTTCCAATCTCCCCAGCAACACCGTGCTATAAATGGCTCCAGGAGTTCTCCTGATCCTAACTTCACAGAGGCAGCTCACAGCAGCACTTTTGTTTTGCTGCCTGGAGGCTGCAAACATAAACACCTGTTTGTTGTGGCCTTTGCCCTGCTCAGAACATTCACTCTCCCACCAAACACACACAAATTGAAACCTGAGAGCTCTGAGCTCTACCAATCTCCATGACGATGTAACCTTCCAGGGCTCACTGAGTGCTTTTAAATTAATTGTAACTTCAACTCCTGGAACAAAACATCTCGCTGTCCTGCATTTTTTTGCCAGCAGTGTAAAAGCGACACCTCCAGTTAAGTAAGCCCACCTGATGTTTTATGATCTTACTTTTTAGCTGTTAACATGGCACTGACTTTTTAAGTCTCCTAGTCTTCAAGCTGCTTTAGTTGCATTTATCCCATTTTCTGCAGATAACTTACCCAGAGCTAAGAATTTACATCTAAAATATTTGTTTGATAACATTGAACAAATGTTGATTTTGACCCTGATCTTCAGTTACATTTCCCATTTCATCAGACATGTATGACTCTGACTTGGATCTGAATTGGTTTGAGGCGCAACTTGTGTTGTCACAACTGTTGATACTCACTCAAGCTGTCCAAGTCATCCGGCTCGTCTGATTCTTTTCAACTTCCCTCTAACAACTTGGCCAAATTTGTGTGAGGACTGCATGTTTTCACAACTCTCGGAAGCCACTTCAATACCATATGATCTTTCACTTGAACTTTCTGGTTCAACTTCAAACTCCTTTTCTTCACTCTACCCCTATCAAGTCTCTTTCTTCCAAATTTGTTGCTTTTCTGCTGTCTGCTTAAACAGTGTTACAGCAACGTAAACCTCATTTTAAGTAATTTTAAAATCCAGTCTTGGAAAAAAGCTCTGTTGCATGGAGGTCTGTTGCATGCAGGTAGACTGACCTTTGAACATGGCTGAATTGATAGGTATTTTCTGGTGACTGAGAGAGTACAGTCTTGATGGATCTTTAGGTGTGGAGTGGTTTTTCGCTGCTAATATCCTGACTTGATATTGTTAATCTGGCTGTTAATCAGGCACTGGGGGAAAAGGATGATTTTTCTGACTGAAGCTGGCCCAGGGGTGTATGAAACGTTCAGGAATTTATGGTCCTGCTCAGCCAAAAGACATGCCACGGTTGGACCTTCTGTGTAAGCTGGGGCAGCACTATGGTCCCAACGTTGGAGATTGCAGAAAGCTGTCTTCATTGTAATTTTGGAGAATTTCAAGAGGACTGCAGGACACATGTACGGACTTTGCCAAAATTAACTTTTGACATAGCGTTGTCCATGGATGTGGTGGAACATGAATTTAGAACTCCCAGTTAAAAACTGGCAGTCATATGCTGAAGTAAATAAGCTGCAGCCGATTCTGCAGATGGCCTCAAATGCAGCGGTTCGTACTTAAAAGGACCTGTTATCAGTGCATCGGCCAACATTAGGCATAGAATATCCCATTTTTGAAGACCGAGTGCTGCAGCTACAAGAAGAGGACGTATCTTACGAAAATGTTGTAGTGTTACCTGCGTGGTCGATAACACGTGTCACTCAATCCTTGGCTGATGGTGAGATCCTCTGAATCTTGTTGAAGAAGACTCTAACTCGTCCAGTAACAACAAAGATTTGTTGAGTAACTATAACTATTAATGCGTGAGTTCTTTACCTTAACATGGGAACTAGGAATTGGATAACAAGATTTAACAATTGTAACTAAATGTGACTCCACTAACTATCTGTGATTCTGATGTTTCCCTGTTCACAGCACACCCGAGAGAGACAGAGACCCCGTGTGGCTGCCCTTTATACCCCTGTTGGTCCAGCCCTCTGGTGATCATGTGGTGCTGCTATCTACCCATTAACCCCTTGTGTGCATGCACCTACAGAGATCACCACAGATGTGTCAGAAGAATGTAAATAGAGAAAATGTTGGCTTGAGGAAACTAGAAGCATTCCATACAGTTGTCAAACGGCACCAGGTCGATGAGACGTTGCTCGAGTCCCATGCTTTCCAAAACGCAAGGGTGCCCAGTGGAAATTCACTGATATTGCAGTCCAAGTAGCATTGGATAGAGCTCCGGTAAACATGCAGGTCGACATGGCAATTAGTCGGCGTGACTCCTGATTACTGCACCGAAATGACATGCATTGTTAAAGGTTGAGTCAGCAGCATCTGGAGAAATCAGATGTAGAGTTATGACGTTATGGAAGAGAGCCCCTATAATATACGTTGTCAGTGCCAATCATATAACAAAGAACAATGTGTTCAAGGGTGAAAAATAGCTTTGTTAGGAAGAAACTGGATAACAGGAAAGTTCAATTGGATGAAGCGTTTTCATATTGAAGCAAAATTGACGATGGAAGACAACATGGTTGCCAAGTACCCTGATGTGTTTAGTGAAACTGGCAAATTTGTTTAACGATCTAGACCAATGAGCGGGTCCAGCAAGACCAGTTCATTGCAGGTCTCTAGCTGAAAGAAAATTAGAGGAAGATTCAACAGACTATGTTTATCTCCCAAGTAGAACAGAGTAATCGGGCTGCCCCTGTTGGGGACTTGATTGTTGCTTTGAAAAAATGTTCATTCATTTTGGAGTTAAGAAGTGAGCGCATTCACAGTAAATTGTTGACATTGCCAAAGCTAACTTTTGGCATAGCTTGTCAAGCAGCATCCATGAATGCGACGGTGGCATTGTGATATTGTGACTGGACTATTGATCCAGAGAGCCAGGGTAATGCTCTGGGGACCTGGGTTCACCCCCCACCACAGCAGATGGTGAAATTTGAATTCAATAGAAATCTGTAATTAAACGTCCAATGATTACCATGAGACCAAGACCTTTGACTCAGTCAATCGGTAAGTGCTATGGAGGACCCTGTCAAAGGCCGGCTGTCCAGAGCAGTTCATCAACATCCTCCGACTCCTCCATGGCAAGATGTTGGCGACTGCCCCCTCTGACGGAAATTAGACCGAAATCTTTGAGGTCAAGACTGGAATCAAGCAGCGATTTGTCATCGCCTCCACCCTTTTCTCCCATTTTCATCACCACTATCCCGCACCTTGTCAAAATCAAGCTTCCCAGAGGAGTTTGTCTACAGGATGGATGGAAAACTTTTCAATCTCAACCGGTTGAAATCCAAGAAGACCGTATACCAAAGAGTTGGTCTCCGCTTCCCCAAAGCAAGATCCAGTCTCTCCATCAAGATCAACAGGGGAACCCTCCCAAATGTGGAACATTCCCCATACCCGTGGAACCACCTCTCCTCCGGCTGACATCGATGTGGAGATCCAACATTGTATCCAATCCACAAGAGCCTCTTTCGGAAGCCTAAGAAAGAGACCGCGTCATCAGTGCTGGCAACAAGATTCTTGTGCGCAAAGCAGTTGTCCTCCCAACTCCTCTATATTGCTCAGAACATCTGGACTACGTATCATCAACGCTGTCGGAGAGGGATTAGCTTGGAGGACAGGCGTACTAACATCAGTGTCCTTGAAGGTGCCAAGAGCACCAGCACGGAGTCCATGATCATCCAAAACATCTCTGCTGGGTCGGCCATTTGCCACTGTATCTTCGACCCGACTGCCAAAGCAAATCTTCTTGCCCAGCTCAAGGAATGCTTCTGAACAAGAGAAGGTCAAAGGAAGTGCTTCAAAGATACCCTGAAGGCTTAGCTCCAGAAACGCAATGTAGACTTTTTTTATAAAAGAGTAACCAATTCATTTTTTCCAATTAAGGGGCAATTTACCGAGGCCAATCCACCTACCCTGCACATCCTTGGGTTGTGGGGGCGAAACCCACGCAAACACTGGGTGAATGTGCAAACTCCACAAGGACAGTGACCCAGAGCCGGATCGAACCTGGGACCTCGGCGCCATGAGGCAGCAGGGCTAACCCACTGTGCCACCGTGCTGCCCCGCAACGTAGACTTCATTGCCTGGGGAACTCTAGTTCAGAAGAGACCGAACTGAAGGAACTGTTTGATTTAATGGACAACATTTTTTGAGGACTGTGGCACAATGGCTGGCATGGCTGCCTCACAACGCCAGCGACCCGTGTTTGATTCCAGCCTTGGGTGACTGTCTGGAGTTTGCACATTCTCCACATGTTTGCATGGGTTTCCTCCTCCGGTTCCCACCCACAGTGCAACGTTGTGCAGGTTTGGTGGATTGGCCATGATAAATTGCCCCTTTGTGTGCAAAGGTTATGTGGGGTTACGGAGGTCTGGGGTGGGTGAGTGGGCCTAGGTAAGGTACTCTCAGAGAGTAGGTGCAGACTACAAGGGTTGGATGGACTCCTTCTGCACTGCAGGGAGTGTATGACACCTGACGTCAAGAGGGCGCCTGGAAAAGAAGGGAGGACCAGCAAAGAAGACCAAAGACCAATCCCATCACCCGGAAACGCTTGCCAAGTGTGCGTTCAAAGTTGCGGCTCTGGGATCAGGCTCATTAGCCATATACGAACGCATGACTAGTAGCATGGAGTTTCTTCGGTGGGCAATCATACTCGTTAACACGTGATCGCCGCCGGAGGAGGAGGAGAACCTGAGATCCAGGGTAATTATCTGGTGACCTGGGTTCAAACTCCACCACGGTGAAATTTGAATTAAATAAAAATCTGGAATTAGAAGTCTAATGACCATGAAACCATTGTCGATTGTTTAAAAAAACCTAACACTGATGAAACTGAACAGACCACCTGGCATTGACTGAAGCACCGTAAACTACAGCAAATTCAGTCCTCTCGACCCTGCAATATCTTACTCATTAATTTGTGCCAAAATTGGGATAGCTGTTTGACAGCATTGTCGAGAACCAGCCTGACATTGTCATTCTCATGGAATCATACCTTCCAGACCATGTCCCAGGCATGACCATCGCCATCAGCAGAGAAAGCGGCACAGTAGTATACAGCTGATGATTGCACAATGTTACATCATTCACGACTCGGATACTGAAGCAGTCATGTCCAATTGCAGCAAGACCTGGAAAATATCCAGGCTTGGGCTGGCGAGTGACGAGTAACATTTGTGCCACACAAGTCCCAGGCAATGAGAATCTAGCCATTGCCCCATGACATTCAATAACATTACCATTACTGAATTCCCCACTATCAACATTCTGGGGTCACCATTGACCAGAAGCTGAACTGGACCAGCCATAGCAATACTGTGACTACAAGAGCAGGGCAGCAGCTAGGAACCCTGTGGCAAGTAAGCCACTTCCTGATTTCCCAAAGCCTGTCCACTAACTACCAGGCATAAGTCATGAATGTGAAGGCATACTCTCCAGTTCCCTGGATGAACCCAGATCAAATAACACACTAGAAGCTTGACACCATTCAGGACAAAGCAGCCTGCTCAATTGACACTGCATCCAGAACATTCACTCCCTTCACCACTGGTGCACAAGCGAAACAGTGTTTCCCATCTATGAGATGCACTCTGGGAACTCAAAGCTTCCTCAGACAGCATCTTCCAAACAGGGCAAGGGCTGCAGATGTGTGGTAACACCACCATCTGGAGGTTCCACTCCCAAGCCACCTGCTATCCTGACTTGGAAATACATTGCCATTCCTTCAGATCGCTGGGTTAAAACCATGGAACTCCCGCCCAAAACTGTACTCTGGGTTTACCTCCACCACATGTCAAGAAGGCAGCGCGCCAAAGGCAGTTAGGATCGGCAATCAATGTTGGCCTGGCCATTGGCACCCACACCCCAAGAATGAATGCAAAAAATGTACCAAGTTAGATGGTAATGTAACCTTAAATCGGGTAAACTTAAATGTAATCTACCTGGCAGCACGGTGGCGCAGTTGGTTAGCCCTGCTGCCTCACAGCGCCGAGGTCCCAGGTTCGATCCCGGCTCTGGATCACTGTCCGTGTGGAGTTTGCACATTCTCCCCGTGTTTGCGTGGGTTTCACCCCCATAACCCAAAGATGTGCACGGTAGGTGGATTGGCCATGCTAAATTGCCCCTTAATTCGAAAAATTGAATTGGGTCCTCTAAATTAAAAAAAAAAAAAATGTAATCTACCTGCTACTTGCTAAAGGTGGGTGTATTGGTTTGCAATGTTGTTTAGAGGCCAGATTTTTTATAGAATTAGACGTGCCTTTTTGCTGATGTCTGTCATATTTGACTTTGAATACACACGGGTTTTCTCCCATTTCGTAGGTTGCCATTTGTGTTTCTTCAGCCCCAGGAATTTTCTATATGCTGTTGAATCAAATTTGAAGGAGTACTATTTGCATGATGTGCTTATTTCAGGTAATAAAGGTGAATAAAGGTGCTTCAATCTTTGAGAAAGCATGGAGTTTGGCCAAGGCAAACAAAGTAAAATGTTTCAAAACTGAGAAATATTTGGGTCACAGGGTATGCAAAGATGGGTTACATCCTCCATGAACCATACAGTTCAAGCAGAAGGTAATGGGCCACAACCTCAACACCTTTTTGGAGCTCTGATCTTGTTTGAGCTTGGTGAATTACTATGTAAATTCTTAGCAAATTCGAATGAACTCCTGAAGAAGGGCGTTCCATGGAATTGAACAAGAGAGTGCAACAAAGCATTCAGTTGTGTAGAAGGAAATTGGTAGATCCCATTATGCTTGGTTTGTTTTGATGTGTCCCAAAAATTGAAGCAAGCATGTGATGTCAGAGACAGCCAGAGTGAGACAGAACCAAGAGTGAGTTTGGGAATTTTAATCTAGGTAGGAATTTGAAGCTGGGTGGGGAGGAAGTGCTTTTTATCCCTAGTAAGTGACTGGTAAGTAGTGTTTCTGTTTTCTTTTTCTTTTCATTGGTATATTTATTATTTTTTTTCTTCGTTAATTATTTTTTAAAACATTTTTTTGGCGGGGAATTGTATTTGTTGAAGTTAACCGAAGGTTTAAGACATGGCAGGAGATTTCAGACCCATGTCATGCTCCTCGTATGCGATGTGGGAGCTCAGGGACACGTCCACTGTCCCTGGCACCTTCACGTGCAAGAAGTGTGTCCATTTGCAGCTCCTGTTAGACTGCTTGATGGCTCTGGAGCTGCGGATGGACTCACTTTGGAGCATCTGCGATGCTGAGGACGTCGTGGGTAGCACTTTTATCGAGTTGGTCACACCACAGGTGAAAGGTACTGAGGGAGATAGAAAATGGGTGACCAAAAGACAGAGCAAGAGTAGCCAGCTGTCATGGTGCACATAGGCACCAACGATATAGGTAAAAAACGGGACGAGGTCCTACAAGCTGAATTCAGGGAGTTGGGAGCTAAACTAAAAAGTAGGACCTCAAAGGTAGTAATCTCAGGATTGCTACCAGTGCTACGAGCTAGTCAGAGTAGGAATGTCAGGATAGATAGGATGAATGCGTGGCTCGAGAGATGGTGCAAGAGGGAGGGAATCAAATTCCTGGGGCATTGGAACCGGTTCTGGGGAGGTGGGACCAGTACAAACCTGGAGGTCTGTATCTGGGCAGGACTGGAACCGATGTCCTGGGGGGGGGTGTTTGCTAGAGCTGTTGGGGAGAGTTTAAACTAATGTGGCAGGGGGATGGGAACCGATGCAGGAAGTTGGAAGGTAGTAAAACAGGGACAGAAACAAAAGGCAGTACAGGGGAAAGTGTAAGGCAGAGAAGCCATAGTCAAAAATCAAAAAGGGCGACAGTACAAGGTACAGTGACTAAGGGGAGCTCAGTGAATAGGACCAGGAATACTAAAAGGAATAACACGGGAAGTGAAAACATTAATGGTAAGCGATGTGGCAGGTTGTTACATGAAGATATGGGTTCAATGACATGGAAAATTAGGAGAAAGATTAAGAGGAAATATAACTCCGGAGAGGTTACTGATCGAGGTGTTAAGATTCAGAACAGAGGTAAAAAGGCCAACATAAGTGTACTTTACCTGAATGCTCGTAGTATTCGGAATAAGGTAAATGAGTTGATGGCGCAAATCATCGTGAATGACTAATTTAGTGGCCATTACTGAAACATGGTTAACGGATGGTCACGACTGGGAGTTACATATCCGAGGGTATCAAACTATTCGGAAGGACAGAGTGGATGGTAAGGGAGGTGGTGTAGCTCTTATTTAAGGATGACATCCGGGCAACAGTAAGGGATGACATCGGTACTATGGAGGATAAGGTTGAATCCATTTGGGTGGAAATCAGGAATAGTAAGGCGAAAAAGTCACTGATAGGAGTAATCTATAGGCCACCAAATAGTAACATTATGGTGGGGCAGGCAATAAACAAAGAAATAACTGATGCATGTAGGAATGGTACAGCGGCTATTATGGGGGATTTTAATCTACATGTCGATTAGTTTAACCAGGTCGGTCAAGGCAGCCTTGAGGAGGAGTTTATAGAATGTATCCGCGATAGTTTCCTAGAACAGTATGTAATGGAACCTAAGCGGGAACAAGCGATCCGAGATCTGGTCCTGTGTAATGAGACAGGATTGATTCAGTATCTCATAGTTAGGGATCCTCTCGAAAGGAGCGATCACAATATGGTGGAATTTAAAATACAGATGGAGGGTGAGAAGGTAAAATCAAGCACTAGTGTTTTGTGCTTAAACAAAGGAGATTACAATGGGATGAGAGAAGAACTAGCTAAGGTAGACTGGGAGCAAAGACTTTATGGTGAAACAGTTGAGGAACAGTGGAGAACCTTCCAAGCAATTTTTCACAGTGCTCAGCAAAGGTTTATACCAACAAAAAGGAAGGACGGTAGAAAGAGGGAAAAGCGACCGTGGCTATCTAAGGAAATAAGGGAGAGTATCAAATTGAAGGAAAAAGCATACAAAGTAGCAGAGATTAGTGGGAGACTAGAGGACTGGGAAAACTTTAGGGGGCAACAGAAAGCTACTAAAAAAGCTATAAAGAAGAGTAAGATCGACTGAGAGTAAACTTGCTCAGAATATAAAAACAGATAGGAAAAGTTTCTACAAATATATAAAACGAGTGGCTACGGTAAATATTGGTCCTTTAGAGGATGAGAAGGGAGATTTAATAATGGGAGATGAGGAAATGGCTGAGGAACTGAACAGGTTTTTTGGGTCGGTCTTCACAGTGGAAGACACAAATAACATGCCAGTGACTGATGGAAATGAGGCTATGACAGGTGAGGACCTTGAGAGGATTGTTATCACCAAGGAGGTAGTGATGGGCAAGCTAATGGGGCTAAAGGTAGACAAGTCTCCTGGCCCTGATGGAATGCATCCCAGAGTGCTAAAAGAGATGGCTAGGGAAATTGCAAATGCACTAGTGATAATTTACCAAAATTCACTAGACTCTGGGGTGGCCCCGGCGGATTGGAAATTAGCAAGTGCGACACCACTGTTTAAAAAAGGAGGTAGGCAGAAAGCGGGTAGTTATAGGCCAGTGAGCTTAACTTCGGTAGTAGGGATGATGCTGGAATCTTATCATCAAGGAAGAAATAGCGAGGCATCTAGATGGAAATTGTCACATTGGGCAGACGCAGCATGGGTTCATAAAGGGCAGGTCGTGCCTAACTAATTTAGTGGAATTTTTTGAGGACATTACCAGTGCGGTAGATAACGGGGAGCCCATGGATGCGGTATATCTGGATTTCCAGAAAGCCTTTGACAAGGTGCCACACAAAAGGTTGCTGCATAAGATAAAGATGCATAGCATTAAGGGGAAAGTAGTAGCATGGATAGAGGATTGGTTAATTAATAGAAAGCAAAGAGTGGGGATTAATGGGCGTTTCTCTGGTTGGCAATCAGTAGCTAATGGTGTCCCTCAGGGATCAATGTTTGGTCCAGAACTGTTCACAATTTACATAGATAATTTGGAGTTGGGGACCAAGATGATTTGGAGTTGGGGACCAAGGGCAATGTGTCCAAGTGTGCAGACAACACTAAGATGAGTGGTAAAGCAAAAGGTGCAGAGGATACTGGAAGTCTGCAGAGGGATTTGGATAGGCTAAGTGAATGGGCTAGGGTCTCGCAGATGGAATACAATGTTGACAAAATGTGAGGTTATCCATTTTGGTAGGAATAACAGCAAAAGGAATTATTACTTAAATGATAAAATATTAAAACATGCTGCTGTGCAGAGAGACCTGGGTGTGCTAGTGCATGAGTCGCAAAAAGTTGGTTTACAGGTGCAACAGGTGATTAAGAAGGCAAATGGAATTTTGTCCTTCATTGCTAGAGGGATGGAGTTTAAGACTAGGGAGGTTATGCTGCAATTGTATAAGGTGTTAGTTAGGCCAGACCTGGAGTATTGTGTTCAGTTTTGGTCTCCTTACTTGAGAAAAGGATGTACTGGCACTGGAGGGTGTGCAGAGGAGATTCACTAGGTTAATCCCAGAGCTGAAGGGGTTGGATTACAAGGAGCGGTTGAGTAGGCTGGGACTGCACTCGTTGGAATTTAGAAGGATGAGGGGGGATCTTATAGAAACATATAAAATTATGAAGGGAATAGATAGGATAGATGCGGGCAGGTTGTTTCCACTGGCGGGTGAAAGCAGAACTAGGGGGCATAGCCTCAAAATAAGGGGAAGTAGATTTAGGGCTGAGTTTAGGAGGAACTTCTTCACCCAAAGGGTTGTGAATCGATGGAATTCCTTGCCCAGTGAAGCAGTTGAGGCTCCTTCATTAAATGTTTTTAAGATAAAGATAGTTTTTTGAAGAATAAAGGGATTAAGGGTTATGGTGTTCGGGCCGGAAAGTGGAGCTGAGTCCACAAAAGATCAGCCATGATCTCATTGAATGGCTCGAGGGGCCAGATGTCCTACTCCTGCTTCTAGTTCTTGTGTTCTTATGTCTCTCGGTACAGAGTCGATGCTGTGATCTCGTGTTGGATAATGGTGGTGAGAGACTAATTGCTTTTGTCTTGTACATCCTATCCTCCATGCCAGTCATGGTAATTATGGTCAGAACTTGAAGCATTGGTTTTGATTTTTTAAGTAATAATATTTCATAAATACTTGTACATTTAAAGTTTCATGATCAAAACTGATAACCACTGATCTTGAATCCAAAGTCTCCAGTATCCAATTTAACTGCAGTCCAAATGCAGAGGTGAGCATTTATTTTAATCTATTACTATGACATAAAGTACAGGTGTTAAGAATTGGGGAAAATTAAGATTTAAAAAATGAAATTGGGTGAAAATTAAAGGAAATTGATGAGGGCAGCTGTTTGAAGCTGTCTGATATGCAATACCAGTGGGAAAAGCAAGTGTTTACCTATGTGACTTCAAAGTGGAGAGATAAGGAAATTGATACTTATGTTAAAAGTTGGGCTCGGAGGGTTTGTTATCCAAGGGAAGCAATGATATATCCGTAGCGCAATAATTGAGAAAGGGACACAGCAACAGCTACCATCACAACCAGTTGCAGAGAACAGTCTCCCAAAAAACAGTTCTCGCAAAAAGTGCAGCCGGTTAAAATACAAAACTCTAACCAAGAAGATCACGCTTTGGCTGAATCTGAAAACTTGTCACAAATGTGGACAAATAACCTGTGCGTGGTAACTATCTGCTGGATTTAGCTCATAGAGTTGCATAATGTTGGATGATGTTTTGGAACAAGGGGCGTTTCAGAATTCAGGACACGTTGGTAGTTGGGAAAAAGGGATAACTTCAGGAGATACTGTGCATGTAAAGCCATCAATGTAGTTAAGTGTACAGTTCTAGTATATTATAGTCCTTGTGTGTTTTTAATAAATGACTTATTAATTGATCACAAAAATAGAAGGACTATTCCTCCTTGGTTTGCATAACTTCTCCCGATACCAAATTGAAAATATACACCACTAAAAACCGGTAAGTTACACTTCTGGGTTTTGGGATATCCTCACATTTAACATCAGTGGGATTCTTAAAATGGATGTAAGGAAGGTCACAAAATGCAGATGCATTGTCTGGATTCTCATCCCTGCCAGAAGTATAGCCCAACAGGGCAGTTTGTAGTTTTCACTCCGATTGAGTTGCCAGTCACGGCAGATGACATTGGTAAAATAAGTTGTAGGTTTTTGCTTTTATTTAAAAATTTTTAACACTATTACATAGTTTGCTTAAGTTTTCCTTTCTTCCCGTGTCCACATACTAAAGAGAATACATACAGTCGATGTTTCCTCAAAATGTAAAGACAATCGTTCAATTTACAGAGGATCATTAGATTTCAAACGTTTGGTTGCTTTGTTTTAATCATTTGGTCTTTATATATTTTGATGTAAAGGACTTTCAATGCTAAAGATAAATAATAGAGAGATTATCAGCATCTGAAAGAGAAAGATCAGTTAACATTTTGGTCTGAATTTCAGGAGACAAACATGGGAAGGTGGCTGTGGAATTTTACTTTTGACAGCCTGACTATGATCCCAAGAAGCCAGTTTCCTCTGGGTGAATCTAACAATGTGTTCAGCGTTGAAAGTTCAGAGGGAAACTGCAGGACAGTATTTGGTTTTACAGATTTTTAATTGACCAAAGGGTTGTGCACAAAAGATTATTTTTGGATTTTTTCCTACATCATTCTTTAGAGAACATCTGATGTATGATCCTGTTTTAAACGATAAACAAATTAACTATCAATTATTTCAGTTTTTTTGTTCTGTACGCAAGTTGTGATCATGTTTGTAAGTGTGCCCAGTCTAATTTTTCTGGTTCTTGAGAAATATAACCTAAATTAAAATAAATGGTTGTCCACAACTTGGTTACTTCACTGTTTCTTGCAAAATCTCATGCGTCTACTGCATTAAGACTCATCATGAGCAACACCTTGGATGACAACTATACACAGTGTGAAATTTTATGTATATCTATAGTCAAAGCTGGAGTGGGGGTGGGTGGGGATCGGTTTGCAACAGCATGTTTTATATTATCTAGGGGGCCTTTCTGACTCAGCAAGGACAGCCCTGCAGTCTCTGACCCTGCTATTGGCTTTTTGAACAAGAGTAATGATGTGAAACAAGCAAAAGTTTGACATCTGCATTGAAAAAGAAAGTGATGACTTGAGTGATAAGAGCATACATACCTTTGGAGGGACATTGAGGATACCCTCCATTGTGTTCTGTGGCACTACCACTGCTAAATGGGATAGACTTTGAACAGATCTAACAACTCAAGACTAGGCATCCATGAGGTGCTGTGGGCCATAAGCAGCTGCAGAATTGTATTCAATCACAATCTGCAACCTTATGGCTTGGCATATCCCCACTCTACCATTACCACCAAGCCAGGGGATCAACCCTGGTTCAATGAAGAGTGCAGCAGAACATGCCAAGAACAACACCAGGCATACCGAAAATGGAGTTGTTAACCTGGTGAAGCTACAATACAGGACTACTTGTGTGCCAAACAGCACAAGCAGCAAGTAATAGACAGAGTTTCATGGATTGCACAAGGAAGACATCAGATCTAGGCTTTAGTCCTGCCACGTCCAGCCCTGAATGGTGATGGACAATTAAAACAACTCGCTGGAGGAGAAGGCTCCACAAATAACCATCCTCAATGATTGTGGGGGGGGGGCGCGCGAGTCCAGCACATGTGTGCAAAAGACCATGCTGGGGCATGCACAACAATCTTCAGCCAGAAGTGCCGAGTGGATGATCTATCTCGGTCTCCTCCTCCGAGGTCTCCAGCATCACAGATCTCAGTCGTCAACCAATATAATTCACTCCCATGTGATATCAAGAAAGAGCTGAAGACACCTGGATACTGCAAAGACTAAGGTCCTGACAATATACTGGCAATAGTACTGAAGACGTGCTCCAGAACACTGGCCCCTAGCCAAGCTGTTCCAGTACAGCTACAACACTGGCATCTACCCAGCAATGTGAAAAATTTTCCAGGTGTTTCTTGTACGCAAGAAGTCTACTCTCCATCACCAACAAAGTGGCTTAAAAAATGGGGTAATTAATATCAGCAGAGAAAAAGTATTGGCGAATTTAAACGGACTAAAATCCGACAAATCCTTGGGACATAGAATCATAGAATTTACGGTGCAGAAGGAAGCCATTCAGTCCATCAAGTTTGCACCGGCCCTTGGAAAGAGCTCCGCACTTCCAGACTTCCAGTCTATCCCTGTAACCCAGTAACCCCACCTAATCGTTTGGGCACGAAGGGGCAATTTAGCGTGGCCAATCCACCTAACCTGCACACCTTTGGACTGTGGGAGGAAACCGGAGCATCCACGCAGACACTGGG